>NC_057731.1:1904229-1952255 GCF_004010195.1 Chiloscyllium plagiosum | reverse complement strand
TTTATAAACTGGAAAGGTTCGGTGTCGGAGAGGTATTTTCTAAATGGGTCTCAGTATTATATAATGACCCCAAAGCAGCTGTGATCACCAATGGTTTAGGTTTGGATAGCTTCAGTGTTGGTAGGTGCTGTAGTCAGAGATCACCATTATTTTTCACGCTAGTAATCGAACCACTAGCAGAAGCTATACAAACTGAGGAGAAAGTGAGGACTGCAGATGCTGGAGATCAGATTGCAGGTTAGGAAGGCGGTGGTGAATTCGATGGATTTGACTGAGACAAGGTGGGGGGAGGGGAAATGAGGAAACTGGTGAAATCCGAGTTCATCCCTTGTGGTTGGAGGGTTCCTAGGCGGAAGATGAGGCGCTCTTCCTCCAACCGTCGTGTTGTTGTGGTCTGGCGATGGAGGAGTCCAAAGACCTGCATATCCTTGGTGGACTGGGAGGGGGAGTAACAGGATTCTCCTGTTCCCTGGATGCTGCCTGACCTGCTGCGCTTTTCCAGCAACACATTTTCAGCTATACAAACTGACCCTAACATAGTGGCTCCGAAGGTTGGTTTGGATAAACATAAAATTACTCTCTATGCAGTTGATGTCCTCCTTAAGTGATCCTTTGATATTCGTGCCCTGCCTAATTCAAGTGGTCAATCTATTTAGTATGTTCTAAGGCTATAAAATCAATATTATGAAATCGGAGGCCATGTCATTGCATGGTCTCGCCAATCTATCCAGTTGCTGGACGGATCTTGCTTTCCCTTTCGGTGGTCACTGGAAAGTTTTCTATACTTTGATATTTTTATCACCCCTGTATATGGTCAGCTGTATAAAGCCAATTTTGTGCACCTATTAGAGAAAATAAGGCAGGACATTCAACACTGGGGAGATCTCCCAATATCCTGGCTAGGCAGAGTAGCCCTAGTTAAAATGAATATTCTACCTCGTCTTCTATATCCTGTGAGAATGCTCCCCCTGATGTTGCTGAGACTGGCATTGCGTAAGCTCCGCAGCTGGCTTGGTTCCTTTATCTGGAATTATAGACGGCCCTTTATCAAATTAGAAAAATTGCAGCTTCCACAGGCAAGGGGAGGACTGGAGTTTCCAGACTTTAGGAGTTGAGCTCTTTTTTGTGCAAGGAAAAATATTTTAATGAATTGGGCAACTGAAGGCCCTCCAGGACTTTCAAACTGGCACAGGTTAATCATGGAATATATCCCCCTTGACTTACTCACAAATATGGTGCACCAAAAAACTGAATTATTCTATAAAATATGGCAGCCCTTTTATGTAGCTGTTCGGGTCTCTTGTGACCCACAATCAATTTGGTTAGACATTGAGACCTCCCAAGCAAGGTGTCCCCTTATCAATCTTTTATTTATGGATAAGATGAGAGCTATTATGGACTATTGCAAAAACCCTATTGTATTAAGTACATTTACAGCCTGGAGGATACTGCGACAAGATGAGAGTAACTTGCAAAGAAACCTCCCCTTATACTCCTATAGTGGGAGCATCAGGATTTCAGCCAGGGCTAACAGATGCTACATTTAAAACTTGGAAGTCCAGAGGTATCTCTTGCTTGGGGGACCTGTTCAATGGGAGGTTATGATGTCTTTTGAGTAGTTGCACCAGAAGTTTGGACTGCCTAACAGGGTCCTTTTTTGGTATTTTTAAATACGAGATTATATACAGAAGAAGACCACATTGATAGGCAATCCCTAGAAATCAGATAGGGAAAGAAGAGTGCTATGGCCGATGTGGCCGCCCTTGGTCAGTACTATTTATCACTCATCATATAATGAGGTATCGAAAGACATGGAATGATTATTTAACACATGGAACCAAGAATTGGGGTTAGAAATCTCTTTAGAAATATGGGAGGACATCTGGGAAAATGCCAGAAAGATCTCTATTTGTAATAGAACTCAGACTATTCATTGAAAGATACTTCACAGGGCTTATATAGCATCTGAACGACTTGCAAAATTTAAGGTAGGAGATTCCCAATGTGTCCTAAATGCAAAATAGAAGTTGGCACTCTCACGTATTGTCTATGGACATGCCATAAGATCTGCAGGTATTGGAATAGAGTAGCGAATGCCTTGACAGAGATCTTGGGTACGGAGATTAGATTGGACCAGTGTCTCTACTCTTGGGCTTTTCAGATTTTCCCTCCCTGGACATGCACGGGAGGAAACTATTTGTGCAAGGAAAAATATTTTAGTGAATTGGACAACTGAAGGCCCTCCAGGACTTTCAAACTGGCACAGGTTAATCATGGAATATATCCCCCTTGACTTACTCACAAATATGGTGCACCAAAAAACTGAATTATTCTATAAAATATGGCAGCCCTTTTTGAACTATATTGACACAGATATTTCGGCCATATTGTCATATGTGGTAATGGTTCTGGATGGTCCGCGGACCTCCGGGAGGAGGAATCCCGTATAAATACGGGTTTCACTATGACTTGGTGTACATCTATTTTGAGCATGTACTTAGTTATTTAATTATTCTGTTGTTTATCGTTAGTAATGTATATTATCCTATTTTATGTTTTGGTTGTTTGTAGGAGAAATCAGTAGTTAGTTGGGTTTTTCTCTTCTTTTTTTGATTATTATTTATTTATTTTCTTTTTTCTTATTTATTTAATTTTATATTAGCGTTTATACTTGTTTGTATTACTTTTGTAATTTTGTCAAAAAATGTTTAAAAATTTCCTTTTTTTCAATAAAAATACCTATTTAAAAAAAGGGATCTGAGGGGTAACTTTTTCATGCATAGGGTGATTTGTATGTGAAATGAACTGTCAGAGGAAGTAGTAGATTTAGGTACAGTTACAGCATTTAAAAGATATTTGGACAGGTACATGAATAGGAAAGGTTTGGAGGAATATGGGCCAAACACAGGCAAGTGGGACTAGTTTAGTTTGGGAAATGTGGTCACCATGGTCGAATTGGATTAAAGGGTCTGTTTCTGTACTGTATGACTGACTCTATCTGAAGTTAAAAATAGTTCGGCAATCCACTCAATTTGTTTCCATTTTCATTCATCATTTTCTTTTCCTTTCTACATTTGAGGTTGGAGTTCTCAGTGAATTTAAAGTGATTGAAGGTTTGTCGCTGCAGGAAATTATATCATTATAATTTGTACTCCTATTTGAGAGATTCACTGACAGTGATTGCTTTTAGTCAGAAATGCTTTGATTTGTGTTACACTGTATATTTTACCTAATATAGATGTTGTGAAATAATGTATTGAGAAAGGCGTCTCCACCAGTATTTTTATTAAAGTTATTTTCTCTCTTTATAGTGGTGTTTTAAACCCTGGATTAAATGCTATCCTTGGCCCAACAGGCAGTGGAAAATCTTCGTAAGTTGAAATCTAAGATTTATTGCAGCTACATTAATATTGTATATTTTTGTGTGTAATGTGTTAGATGTAGCTCTTCAATATCTACATTGATGTTCTGTTGCACAAATGCTAAGTGTTAATTAATGTTTCCAATAAATACTAACAATTCAAATGAGTTACTAACTTAATTTGAGAATTTACACAAACATACAGTAGTTGGATGCTATTTTATGATCATTCCTCACCACTGACCACCTTTTGTATGAGCTGTCTGCACTCTTGCTCACTGTGGAGTAGGTTTGCTCCCATCAATCTCTTTTAAAGTAGGTATCTCCAGGGCCTGCTTAATCTGATATGGTGGAGGAAGATTATTTGCTAGTAAAATGAGAAAAAGCTCTTGTTTGAAACGAGTTGAAGTTTACCATGTGGTGGAATTATGTACAAGTTACAGTTATATGATGCATATTGTTACAGAGACTAAGAGAGGTGTTGATTATTAGGTCTAACACAAAATCACTCCAAGCTCTTTTTCTTCTTATTATATCTTACATTATGTGTCTCATTATATTTACTATTATACCATCTTTCTTCCCACTCTCCAACCCCTCCAAATTCTCTGACTTGTGTGAATATGCATGATGTGGAGGGAAGGTCTTACGAGGAAAGGCTGAGGGACTTGAGGCTGTTTTCGTTAGAGAGAAGAAGATTGAGAGGTGACTTAATTGAGACATATAAGATAATCAGAGGGTTAGATAGGTTGGAAAGTGAGATCCTTTTTCCTCAGATGGCAATGGCTAGCATGAGGGGACTTAGCTTTAAATTGAGGGGTGATAGATATCGGACAGATGTCAAAGGTAGTTTCTTTGCTCAGAGAGTATTAGAGGCATGGAATGAACTGCCTGCAATGGTAGTAGACTCGCCAACTTTGAGGGCATTTAAATGGTCATTGGATAGGTCAAGAGTGGAATAGTGTAGGTTAGATGGGCTTCAGATTGGTTCCAAAGGTCGGCGCAACTTCGAGGGCCAAAGGGCCTGTACAACACTGTAATGTTTTATGTTCTGTGTTCTATGTTCTAAGACTGCAAGAACCTTTAAACTTGAGGATATTACATGTCACAGAGAATCTCTTTCCTGTTGAAACAGACAACCACTCCATTGCCTCATCTGGAGGACCTTGACCTTTGCCAAGGACAACTATTGCACTGAAGCACATGATTTTGTCTTCTCAGTAATCTGGATCACTGAACCAGGCAATGTCTTATTGACCAAATCTCAGGATATTGATCATCCTTTCTCAGTAGTGGCTTCCCAGAATTGAATGCACGACATATTCAATCTGTGTCAGCAGATATTTAATCTTCGTCTGCCAGTAAATCTGTGTTAAAGTGTATAGATTCATTACTTTAACTTGATGATTAACTTAGATGTTTTCATTTGGCCTAAGTGGTGAAAACAGTATTGGTGAAAATGCCAGGTTTACTTCCTTAGTTCTCCTATTTAAGGATTTCTTCTTGTTTGGCACAATCTCTACCACCGTTACTGAGGATTCTTTCTGGGAAGATAAGGAAATGAAATTCCATGTTGAACTTATGTCTTATTAATCAGGTCATGTCTGATATCAGAATTAAAGCTATCATGAAATGTGTTGCTTCTGAGTTACCTAAGTTTAAGATTCATCTGTTGAGCTTGAGGTATTTTGCTCATTGGCTTTCATTGCTTATGTTTGTTGACAGTTCTTGCTGACTGAACTCTCATCAGTATTGATAGCACTGGAAAATATTTTTGTCAATGCAGTATAGTTACAGGTTTCCATCTTGATGACAATATGGAAAAATGTACCAAAATAGCTATTCTCAATGGATTTCGGCTTTGATTTAGCTCCCGTGATGAGTCTAAGGAGTTTTATCTTCTGTTAGTTGTCCTTTGATTGATTGTTAGACAACTGGCTGTTCCTTAACTGGATGTTAATTTATCCAATATTCCATGACCAGCTGTTCCTAGACCAGTTGTTTCTTGATTTTGACTAGTTTGACTCCTTCCACCATTTTGTTGAAGATTGAGATCAAAATACATGTTCAGATTCAAAAATCAGAATTCTTGATTGTGAAGTGCACGTTAGTTATCTATTAACTGATGCTTGTCGAGTTGGAGAGTTGCTTCGAGCATACTTTCAATTTTAAGTGCCATACCTCTTTAATCATGTAATTGCACTGTTGTCATCTCTAGACAATTTTCTCATCCCTGGTTCATTACCTGATAATATAGAGATAAGTACTCCTGCATTAAGCTTCAAATCAGTGAGATGGTCATTGACATAAATATCCTCTTGCCAAATAGGTCTGAACAACCTATTTCCCCGAAGAACTCATTTGATTCTTCTTCTATTGTGGACTATTCTACCAAATTAACCACTGTGTGAGTAGCTATTTGACAGCTTGCTTTCTGTGAGTATGTCCTGCTTTTGCATATTTTTCTGCAAAGGACCTATAGGTAATGAATTCCTTCTTAATAATTGGGCACTGCCTGTGCTGTGAGGGTTTCTTGCTCCACAATGCTGGTAAGGACCTTTAATATATTGTGCCTGTCCTACTTATTGTATGATTTTATATGTTAGGAATTGAATGCATTCTGCTGATCTCCTGTGATAAGGTTCATTTTTTCATGAAAAATTGATGTGTGCTGCTTCTGAACTTTGGCTTAACTCACTATCTGTTTCATTTTCTCTAGAATCAATCTTCTTTTGATTGTAATAAATCTGACAAAGGCTCATCAGCAATTCGAAGAACTATTCTTTCTGTAATGTACTTATGACTTTTAATCACCATTTTTTCTCTAATCTGAGGAGCTAATCAATGAAATTATCTATGATGCACCTATGATGCTGAAATCTTCGATCTGTTCTGAGGTTAAAGTAGTTTCAAAGGCTTTCAGTATGTCTTGAAATGTATGTTGTTTTATATCTTGATACCTTCGCATTCTATAATGTCACCAGCTAAGATCTCAATTGGACGTGTTGCACCTGAACTGGAGGGGCACCAATATTCTGGGCAGTAGGTTTGCTAAAGCTCTTTGGCAGGGTTTAAACTAGTTTGGCAGGGGGATAGAAACCAGAGATATGGATCAGAGGACAGAACAGCTGGTAAACAAGAGATACAGTGTGCAAAGAGTCCCTGAAGAAGGGAGAGTTTCTAGGGCAAAGTTACAGTCATTGTGATGGGGCGAAGTGTATTTTAATGCAAGAAGTGCCAGGAATAATAACGATGAACTTAAAGCATGGATCAGTACTTGGAGCTACAATGTTGTGGCCATTATGGAGACTTGGATATCATAGGGGCGGGAATACTTGTTGGATGTTCTGGGGTTTAGATGTTCAAAAGGAATAAGGAAGGAGGTAAAAGAGGTAGTGAGTGGCATTGCTGATCAGGGATACATAGAAACATAGAAAAATACAGCGCAGTACAGGCCCTTTGGCCCTCGATGTTGCGCCGATCCAAGCCCACCTAACCTACACTAGCCCACTATCCTCCATATGCCTATCCAATGCCCGTTTAAATGCCCATAAAGAGGGAGAGTCCACCACTGCTACTGGCAGGGCATTCCATGAACTCACGACTCGCTGAGTAAAGAATCTACCCCTAACATCTGTCCTGTACCTACCACCCCTTAATTTAAAGCTATGCCCCCTCATAATAGCTGACTCCATACGTGGAAAAAGGTTCTCATGGTCAACCCTATCTAAACCCCTAATCATCTTGTACACCTCTATCAAGTCACCCCTAAACCTTTTTTTCTCCAATGAAAACAGCCCCAAGTGCCTCAGCCTTCCTTCATACGATCTTCCTACCATACCAGGTAACATCCTGGTAAGCCTCCTCTGCACCCGTTCCAGTGCCTCCACATCCTTCCTATAGTATGGCGACCAAAACTGCATACAATACTCCAGATGCGGCCGCACTAGAGTCTTATACAACTGCAACATGACTTCAGAACTCCGGAACTCAAATCCTCTACCAATAAAAGGCAGTACGCCATAAGCCTTCTTCACCACACTATTTACCTGGGTGGCAACTTTCAGAGATCTGTGTACATGGACACCAAGATCCCTCTGCTCATCCACACTACCAAGTATCCGACCATTAGCCCAGTACCCCAACTTTTTGTTATTCTTCCCAAAGTGAATCACCTCAACAATCAACAATGGATTCATGGTTATCATTAGCTTCTTAATTCTACTATATGCCATGACAGGAGTTGAACCCAGGTCCCTAGAATGTTATCTGAGTCTCTGCATTAACAGTTCAGTGATAATACCACTAGGCCATCACCTCCACCACAGGGGGAATAAATGCTTTCTTCCTACAACTGATCTCCTCTTATCAGTCATCATGATAAAGTACGATTAGCTAACCTTAATCTCACATCTTTGAACTGACTCTGAATTGAAGACTGTTTGTCTGCAGCGGGTAGACGTTCTTCAGGGTACCTGACTTTGGCATTGCATGTGGGCATTTTCCTGGGCACAAGGAGCTCGGATAAATGGCAGAAAGTGCATGTTTAGCGTCTTCTAAACAGTCCTGAGAAAACAGAGAAAACAAACAAATGGACAACCAGGAGAACGGGAGATTACATTAGTCCGAATCTGCCAAGGTAGGATGCATTTGTTCAACTTGCCTATTCTAGTAAGATCCAGAAGGAGAACGATAGTTTAGTGTTAATGTCACTGGACTAAGAGGACATAAAAATCAAGGCCAGTGGCTCTGCAATCTCCTCCCTTGCTTTCCAGAGAATCCTAGGATAAATGCCATCAGGCCCAGGGGACTTATCTATTTTCACCCTTTCCAGAATTTCCAACACCTCTTCCCTACATACCTCAAAGCCGTCCATTCTAATTAATTGTGACTCAATATTCACATCGGCAACAATGTCCTGTTCCTGAGTGAATACTGACGAAAAGTATTCATTCAGTGTCTCCCCAATCTCTTCAGCCTCCACACACAACTTCCCACTACTATCCTTGACTGGACCTATTCCTAGGTAAAAACAATGACTGCAGATGCTGGAAACCAGATTCTGGATCAATGGTGCTGGAAGAGCACAGCAGTTCAGGCAGCATCCTAGGAGCTTCAAAAAAATCGACGTTTCGGGCAAAAGCCCTTCATCAGGAACCTATTCCTACCCTAGTCATTCTTTTATTCCTGACATAGTATCACAGCTGCAGAAAGGGAGGTCATTGAGGAGGGTTTGTCTACTGAATCAGTATGGGTGGGAGTCAGAAACAGGAAAGGAACAGTCACTTCATTTGGAGTTTTCTACAGACACCCCAATAGCAACACAGACACGGAGGAGCAGATTGGGAGGCAGACTTTGGAAAAGTGCAAAAGTAACAGAGTTGTTGTCATGAGTGACTTCAACTTCCCTAATATTGATTAGAACCTCCTTAGTGCAAATTGTTTGGATGGGGCAGATTTTGTCAGGTGTGTCCAGGAAGGATTCCTGACATAATATGGAGATAGGCCAACTAGAGGGGAGGCCATATTGGATTTTATTCTTGGCAACAAACAAGGTGTCAGATCTCTTGGTGGGAGAGCATTTCAGTGATAGTGGTTATGGCTCCCTGACCTTTACTGTAGTCATGAGGAGCGATAGGAGCAGACGGTATGGGATAGTATTTAATTGGGGGAAGGGGAATTACAATGCTATTAGGCAGGAACTGTGGAGCATAAATTGGGAATATATGTTCTCAAGGAAATGCATTACAAAAATGTGGAGGTTGTTTAGGGAGCACTTGCTGCGAGTGCCGGATAGTTTGTCCTGCTGAGGCAAAGAAGGGATGGTAGGGTGAAGGATCCTGGATGACAAGAGATGTGGAACATCTAGTCTAGATGAAGAAGGAAGCTTACTTAAGGTTGAGGAAGCAAGGATCAGACAGGACTTGAGAGGTGACAAGGTAGCCAGGAAGGAACTGAAGAATGGACTTAGGAGGGGGCATGAAAAAGCCTTGGCAGGTAGGATTAAGGAAAATCCCAAGGCGTTCTACACTTGCATGAGGAACAAAAAGATGACCAGAGTGAGGGTAGGGCTGAATGGAGGGAACTTGGGTCTAGAGTTGGAGGAGGCAGGCGAGGTCCTTAATGAAAACTGCTTTAGTATTCACGAGTGTGTTTGTGAGGATAGTGTGAAACATGCTGAAGTGCTCGAACAGGTTGATGCTAGAAATTTTGAAAAATGTGAGGATGGTTAAGTCCCCGGGGCCAGATGGGATAGACGCAAGGTTACTACAGGAAGCGAAAAAAGAGATTGCTGCGCCTTTGGCGATGACCTTTGCATCCTCATTGTCCACTGGAGTAGTACTAGATTATTGTAGGGTGTCAGATGTTATTCCCTTGTTCAAGAAAGAGAGTAGGGATAACCCAGGAAATTACAGACCACTATGTCTCACGTTTGTGGTGGGCAAAGTATTGGAGAGGATTCTGAGAGACTGGATTTCTGATTATTTGATTAGATTAGATTAGATTCCCTACAGTGTGGAAACAGGCCATTTGGCCCAACAAGTCCACAACAATCCTCCGAAGAGTAACCGACCCAGACCGATTTCCCTCTGACTAGTGCACAAACACTATGGGCAATTTAGCATGGCCAATTCACCCGATCTGCACATCTTTGGACTGTGGCAGGAAACCCATGCAGACACAGGGAGAGTGTGTAAACTCCACACAGACAGTTTCCCGAGGCTGAATGGGTCCCTGGCACTGTGAGGCAGCAGTGCTAACGACTGATCCACCATACCGGAAAAGCATAGTTTGATTATACATAGTCAGCATGGCATTTTTAGGGGCAGATCATGCCTCACAAGCCTTTCTGAATTCTTTGAGTGTATGACAAAACATATTGATGAAGATAGAGCAGTGGAAGTGGTGAATATAGATTTTAGCAAGGTGTTTTGATAAGGTTCCCTATGGTAGGCTCATTCAGAAAGTAAGGAGGCATGGGATACAGGGAAAGCTTGCTGTCTGGAAGACAGAGGGTGTCAGTAGATGGAAAGTATTCAGTATGGAGCTCAGTGACCAGTGTTCCGCAGAGATCTGTTCTGCACTTCTGTTCTGTATGATTTTTATAAATTACTTGAATGGGGGAGTGAAGGGTGGGTTAGTAAGTTTGCCCATGATACAAAAGTTGGTGGAGTTGTGGATAGTGTGGAGGGCTGTTGTAGGTTGTAACGGGACATTGACAGGTTGCAGAGCTCGACTGAGGAGTGGCAGATGGAGTTCAATCTGGAAAAGTGTGAAGTGATTCATTTTGGAAGGTCGAATTTGAATGCAGAATACAAGGTTAAAGGCAGGATTCTTGGCAGTGTGGAGGAACAGAGGGATCTTGGGGTCCATGTCCATAGATCCCTCAAAGTTGCCACCCAAGTTGACAGGGTTGTTAAAAAGGCGGATGGTGTGTTGGCTTTCATTAGCAACAGGAATGACTTTAAGACCTGTGAGTTTATTCTGCAGCTCTGTAAAACCCTGGTTACACCACACATGGAATATTGTGTTTAGTTCTGATCGCCTCATTATAGGAAACATGTGGCAGCTTTAGAGAAGGTGCAGGGGAGATTTACCAGAATGCTGCCCAGACTGGAGGGCATGTTTTATGAAGAAAGGTTGAGGGAGCTAGTGCTTTTCTCATTGTAGTGAAGAAGAATGAGAGGTGACTTGATAGAAATGTGCAAGATGTTGAGAGACATGGGTAAATTGAATAGTCAGAGACTCTTTCCCAAGGCGGAAATGGCTATCACAAGAGGGCATATTTTAAGGTGGTTGGAGGAAGATTTAGGGGAGCTGTCAGAGGTCAGAAAGTGGTGTGTACGTGGAATGCACTGCCAAGTAGAGTCAGATACATTTGGGATATTTAAGCAACTCTTGGATAGGCTCATGGATGACAGCAAAATGAAGGACATTTAGGTTAGTTTGATCTTAGAGTAGGATAAAAGGTCAGCACAACATCGAGGGCAGAGGGGCCTGTACTGTGCTGTACTGTTCTATGTGTCTGCCGTACATGATCTAATTCTCTAATTAACGCAGGAGGTTGGGTACTGTGGCTGCTCTGTAGAGCTGTGCTGGTTTTAAAAATTGTAGAAGAAAGTGAGGACTGCAGATGCTGGAGATCAGAGCTGAAAATGTGTTGCTGGAAAAGCGCAGCAGGTCAGGCAGCAACCAAGGAGCAGGAGAATCGACGTTTCGGGCATGAGCCCTAAAATTGTAGACTTATATAACCATATTCAGTTTATGACATTGTTTCTAATTTAAAAACTGTTCTGCATCTTTGTTTTCACCAAGCTGTTCAACTGTGTTCTATTTGGTTGATCTGTAAAATTAAGTCTTCCTGGCAATGTTATTTCAGATACTATTTCTTATTGATGTGGTGATCATTTATTTTCCTTGCTTCAAAGGCTTTTATTTTCACTAAGCAATGTTGCTGCTTTGTGTTGCTTCTTGTGGGTTTTCCTGCATTTTTGTATTAATATGGAGGATTTCTCATCATAGAATCACTAGACTGTGGAAACAGGCCATTTGGCCTATCAAGTCCCATTCCCCTACCCTATTAATCTGCATTTCCCTGACAAATGCACCTAATCCACACATCCTTGAACACTATGGGTAATTTAGTTTGGACAATTTGCCTAAGCTGCACATCTTTAGACTGATGGAGGAAACCGGAGCATGTGGAGGAAACCCACACAGACATGGGGAGAATGTGCAAACTCCACACAGACAGTTGTCTGAAATTGATCGAATCTGTGTCCCTGGCACTGTAAGGCAGCAGTGCTAGCCACTGTGCCACACATTTCTAAGTTCTCATGCCTAAAATTTAAGTCTACCACTTTATGTTGCTAAAATTGAGGACTCCTGCTTTCTTTGGGTAAAATGGAGGACTCTCTCATTTTTTGTGGTTTATCTGAATGAATCCCACTATTGTGGCTTAAGTAAACAATTCCTTCCCCTTAATGACTTTATGAAATGAACCCTAGATTCAGAGTGGTTAACAGCTCAGAAGAAGGCCCTTTGGGCCATTGCATCTGCACCAGTCAAACACAACTACCTAACTATTCTAATCCCATTTCTGGCACATTACCTTGTATGCCTTAGCGTCACAAATGCACATCTAAATAATCTTTAAATGTTATGAGGGTTTCTGCTTCCTGCTGCCAACAGCTTTAATAACCACTTTAATCATCTATTTTTCTGACCATTTTTTGTTATCTACACCTATAATAATAATTTATGTTTCTTTCATGAATTTTTTAGGAGTATTTCCCTATGTCTGTGATTTCAATAATGGTAAGACACTTTAGTTTTGGGAAAGAGTAGAGAAAGAGTTTTGGGGAAGGAGCTACAAATCTTCTCAAAACTCGCAAAGAGTAGAGAAGTTTAGACTGTTTTCCATGGGGAGGAGAAGGCTAAGAGGACATTTGGTAGAATTTTTCAAAGTGTTAAAGGGTTTGGATAGAGAGTAATGCTCCCACTTGTAGATGAATTGATAGCCAGAGGGCAGAATTTTAGAATGTTTTGCAAAAGAAGCAAATGCGAGGTGAAATGAAACCTTTTCATGCCAGCAGATAGTTAGGGTGTGGAATACATTGGCTGGAAGTATGGTGGAAGCAGATTCAATTCAGGCATTCAAAACAGATTGGATAATTATTTAAGTAGAAGCAATATACAGGGTTATGGGGAAATGACAGGAGATTGACACTAAGTTAAAATACTCAAACAGCAAGAGTATAAGTGATGGGCTAATGGCCTTCTTCTGCATCTGTGCATTCTCCCTTTGCTTCTTTTAAATGCCACGAGTCATCCCTCGACCTTATTTACCTTGACTAGCCTTGCTTCAATCTTTTTAATTTTTCTGGGTTCTATCCTGACTCTTTTGTACTATGCTGACCTAGTGTAATCTCTTTGTAACAAAAGTGGCTTCCTCTGAGTAGCTTCAACCCTTGGAGGTTCTATACCCTTGAAGGACCTCTGAGCCTTTCTTGTCTTTCGGCATCTGTTCCAAACTCTGCATGCTTTCTTCACCTTCTCAGCCTCTCTGGACCATCCTTAACTACTTGCCACTAATTCATAAGTACTCAGGATAGTATTCCTAGATGTTCAAGATATACTGAACATTTATCAGACAGCAGGGAATATATATCTTGGGTTTTCCTGGTCAGTTATTTTGAAGTAATAGGATCCACATCTCCACTGGACACTTAATTGCTTTGCAACATTTTTCAAATGCGATGACATAGGCTTCCGCATCCCTTTCATCGAAGTTCATGCTTAACTGCAAAAACCTCAAACTCAACACTTGGTTCAGAGCTAGATCCAGTCCCTCACCAGAGGTACCTTTCCTAATGTCAGGAGCTCTGTCCCTATGCATTTCAATTTGCTTTAACTTAAATCCCTTCTCTGCTTCTCTCTCTCTCTCTCTCTCTCTCTCTCCTCCCCCCCCCCCCCCCCCCCCCACCCCACCTTTGAAATCCATTGCACCTTTTTGTTCTTTACCTTTCTTGAAATTCTAACTTCGTTGCTCCAGTTCAATTTTTCTAAGGCTGAATGGTATGTTTTGTAACCTCACTCATACTCAGTTGAAGTTTGCCAGGACCATTTAACTCTTAACTTGATTGCAACCTTAGTTCATACATAGACAAAAGAGCTGAACTCCAGAGTTGAAATTATATGACTGATGCAGCCTCCTGCCTGTCTATCTTGATATCAAAGCTGCATTTGACAAAGTGTGACATTAAGGAGCCTTAGCAAGACCAGAGCCAATGGGATTCGGGACAACTTCTCCACTGGTTGGAATTATGCCGACCACAAGTGAAGATGGTTTAGGTTAGTCGTCTCAACCACAGGGCACCATTGAAGGAGTTTCTCAGGGTAGTGTTCTCGGCTCAACCATCTTCAGCTGTTTCATCCATCCATCTTAATGTCAGATGTTTGCTGATCATTGAATAATGTTGAACACCATTCACAACTCTTCAGATATTGAAGTTGTCCTTGTCCAAGTGCAGCTAGACCTCACAATATCCAGGTGAAAGGTGAGAAGTGGCAAGTAACATTTACAGCATACAAATGCCAGGCATTGACCATCACCAAAAGGAGAGAATTTAACCATCGCCTGTCGATGTCCAATGGTATTACCATCACTGAATCCCTCACTATCAATATCCCCAGGGGTTACATTGACTTCGAAACTGACTTGGACTATCCACTTAAATACTACGATGACCAGAGCAGTTCAGCGGCTTGGAATCCTGAAGCAACTAATTCATCTTTTGTGAAATCAGGACAAAATAGCTTGGTTGACCAGTTCCATAAGCTTTCATTTCGTCCACCATTGATGTACTGTGGTAATAGTGTGTACGATCAACTGGATGCATTACTGAAATTCACTGAATAGTTTTCAGTTCCTACTTCAAACTTCATTCCCTAATTATTGATTCCATACCTCATCCATGCAACAGTCTGACACTAAACTAGGCTGTTTGCAGTCTTGGCCTCATTTTTGATCCCAAAGTGATGTTCCAACCTCAGATTCATGCCATTATTCAGGCTGCCATTTCCACCTCCATTAAGTGACCTGACATGCCTCTGTCTCAGGTCATCCATACTTTTATTCTGTATGTTGCAATGCACACCTTGCTGGTCTCTCACATTTTTGTTTTCCCTAAATTCAAAGTTTCAAACACTCTGCTGCACATATTTTAATTCACATAATGTTCCACTCACTAATTATGCAAGCGTTCACTGACTCTTGGGCAGGCAATATTTTGAAATGGGAAATCCTCATCCTTGTTTTCAAATCCTTGCAATCTCCTCTTAATCCGCAACCTCACACATAATTGCTTATGTAAATCTGATCTCTTGGGTATCTTAATTGTCTTATCACTGGTTGGCATGCTGACAGCTGCATAAACACTGAAATTCCCACTACACCTCTCTGCCTCTCTACTCTTGCTTTCCTCCTTTAAGACATTCCTTAAAACTATCTTTTTGACTAAATTTTTGGTCATCTGACTTAATATCTCTTTAAGAGGCTTGGATTCATACTTTGTTTTCTACTGGTTTTGCGAAACACCTCAGGAACATTTTATAATTTTTGAATGCTATCTGAATATATGTTGTTATTGTCACCATCACAGATACTCACATTCATTATTTAAATGAATCTCTAGAATTTGGAGCAATGTCATGGTGAGGAAAAAATGTTAACAGTTTAACTTTCTATGGATATTTTTATTGTTTTATGGGATGTAAGAGTTGTTGAGTCAGCCAGCTTTTATTGCAATCTCTGATTACTTTTGAGATGCTGGTAGTGATCTGTCTTCTTGGTGTTGCCTGCAAGTAATGGGCATATGACAGATTTTTAAAATCATTTACATCAGATTGTTAGATATTCTGGCTGCAAGAAAGGATCGCAGAGGGCTATCTGGGGAAGTCCTGATTGATGGAATTCCGCAACCTTCCAATTTCAAATGCATCTCTGGTTATGTTGTTCAGGTAAGTGCATTTATGTTTCTTAAATATCAGCCTCACAAAATTACATTCTGCTCTGTCCGAGACGTGGTTGGCACTGTGATGTCTGAACAAAGTTTTCTAGGGTCATGTCACCGGACAAGTAATCAAAAGGTCCAAGCTAATGCTCTGAGAACATGATTTCAAAGTAGCTATGCTGAAAGTATCAGATTGTCAAAATTAGAGGTTTACCAGGATGATATCATGTTTAAGGGACTTCAATTATAGGGAGAAATTGGAGCAGTCAGGATTGTTCCTTAGCATAGAGAAGATGACGCCATGTGCTGGAAAATAGAATTAGAAGAGATGGTAATTTGACAACCATACAGACATAGTGGGCTGAAGGGCCTCTTTCCCTGCTGTAATACCTCCATGATTATATGGGTAGTGCATTAAATTTAAAAAGGGGGCAATATTGGCGCTGCTCTATTGACTTCCTAAAAGATGGAACAACAGGTATGTAGGCAATTTTCAGACAAGGTGGAAAATAATTCTGTAATCATAGTAGGGGATTTAAACTTTCCCAATATTAACTAGGGTAATTAAATGGGGTGGTGGGGGTGGGTGCATTGCTGGAGCCAAATTTATCAATGGGGTGTTTCTTGTTGATACTGACCATAATTTAGTAACATTTAAGATAATTAAGGACAAAAGTGTACTGGAAAAACCTTTGAACTGGTGGAAGGTCAGCAATAATATCTGACCAAAAATGGTCTGAAAGCAGCTATTTGCAGGAAAATTTACATCAGAGTAGCGTGAGCCCTTCCAAAGGTAAACAGTGAGACTGCAGGGCCTGTAAAGGTGAAGGGTGTGATCAACCCTCAGAGAAAACTGGGTATAAAGGAATGTATTAGATGAAGGGAAAAAAAGAAGCATTCGGTAGGTAGTGGAAGCTTAAAATGCCAGAAAGCCTCAAGGTGTATAGAAAGTGCAGAGGGGGAGGTCACTTTAAAATTAAATCTGGAAAGCGTAGAAGGAGCATGAAAAAAAGCACACAAAACAAAATCCAAAGGTTTTAAGAATATATATATTAGGGGCACGAGGATAACCAGGGAAAGTGTTATGTTCATTTGAGACCAAGGTGAAACTGCATGTGGAGTCAGAAGACGTGAGTGAGGGTTTAAAAGAGTAGTTTGCATCCGTATTCACTATATAGAAAGAGTTTTACATTTACACACAAGAGATTGACTACCAGCATATAGTCTAGGAATCCTGCAGAGAGTAGCTCCTCCTGATTCCAAAGTATGTTCACATTCCAGAAGGCACAAGTAAAGAATCTGATGGATTATTCTTCACTTGCCTGGATGCCCTTGAGAAGGTGGCAAATTGTAGAACCGTTGGTGTAGCTAGATTCTCAATACTGTTAAGGATGGAGTTCCAGGATTTTGACTCAGCAACACTGAAGGAATGAGGACGTTTCCAAGTCAGGATGGTGTGTGGTTTGGAGGGGACCTTGCAGTTGGTGATGTTCCCATGTATTTGCTGCCCTTATCCTTACAACTGTTAATCGTCATAGGTTTGGAAGATACTGTTTAAGGAGCCTTGGTGAATTTCTACAGTGCATGTGATGGAATGTGTATACTGTTGCTACTGAGCATCATTGGCGGGGGGAGTAAATGTCTGTGAATATCATGCCAAATAAGCAGGATGCTGTGTCCTGGTGGACATGATGTGTTGTTAGAGCTGCACTAATTGATGCAAGAGGGGAGCATTTCATTCCATTCCTAATTTGTGGACAGATTTTGGAAAGTCAGGAGATGACTTACTTGCTACAGCATTCCTAGCCTCTGACCTGGTTTTGTAGGCACAGAATTTATATGGCTAGTCCAATTCAGTTTCTAGTCAAGAATAACCCAGAAGGCTTATATTGGGGGTGGGGGGCATTCGGTGACAGTAATGCCATTGAAAATTAAGGGAAAAAGTTAGATTTTCTCTTGTTCAAGATTAGGTAGTGTTGTAGAATAGAGGGAGTTAGGTGTTCAGGTACATAATTCTTTGAAGTGTGCATCACATATAGACAGGGTAGTTAAAAAGGTGTTACCACGCTTGCCTTCATTTCTCAGTCCTTTGAGTATAGAAATTGGGAAGTCGTGTTGTGCAGGACATTGGTGAGGCCTCTTCTGGAATACTGTGTCCAGTTCTGGATGGCTAGTTATATGAGGGATATTATTAAGCTGGAGAGGGTTCAGAAGAGATTTACCAAAATGTTGCTGTGTATGGCAAGTTGAGTTATAAAGACAGGCTGGAACTTTTATCACTGGAGCATAGGAGGTTGAGGGACAACTTCATTGAAGTTTATAAAATAAGGAGGGTTATAGATAGAATTAATGGTAGTTCTCTTTTCCCTATGGGGGATTTCAAGGTTAGGGGGCACAATTTTAAGGTGTGAGGAGAGAGATGTAAAAGTTTTTTACAGTGAGTGGTTCACGTGTAGACTGAACTTCCTGAAGAAGTGATAGATTTGGGTACAATTACAACTTTTAAAAGACGTTTGGATAAGTACATGATAGGAAAGATTTGGAGGGATATCGGTCAGGAGCAGGCAGGTGCAACAACTTTAGTTTGGGATTATGTTGGACCAAAGAGTCTGTTTCCGTGCTGTATGACTCTATGACAAAGGTAGCTTCTATAGTCATTGCCTTATACTTGTGGGGCATGAATGTTACTAATCACTTTGTCAGCACCAACCTGGATAATGTCCATATCTTGCTTCAAAGGTGTGCAAGTTAGATGGATTTGCCATGCTAAATTGCCTAGAGTGTTCAGCAATGTGCAAGTTAGTTCCATTAGCCATGGGAAATACAGGGATAGGGTAGGGAGATAGGTGTAGGTGGGATGCTTGTCGAAGAGTCAGTGTGGACTTGTTGGGCTAAGTAGCCTGTTTCCACACTGGTGATTCCATGAATTTTATGAATTTACCATAAACTGTTTCAGTATCTGAAGAGTTTGTCAGGTTTGTCTCCAACTGGTGGAGAGATTTCATCCAATTCGCATTGACTCTAGATTTGCAAGGGCTCTTTCATGTCACACTCGGTCAAATTGGCCTTGATGTCAAGGGCAGTCACTTTCACCTCAACTCTGAAATCAGCTCTTTTGTTCCATGTTGGAAGTAAAGCTGTAATGAGGCCAGGAGCGTTCACTCCTGCGCGTCAGGAGCAGATTATTGCTTAATCGTTACTGCTTGATATCCGTACTGATGCCACTTTCCGTCTTATTACCTGTGATCAAGAGTTGACTAATGGAGTGATGATTAGCTGGGTTGTATTTGTCCTGCTGTTTGTGTAGAGAGCATGAGGGCAATTTTCCAAATTGTTGGGACAATGCCAGTGTTGTAGCTGTACTGGAACAGCTTGGCTATGGTTGTGGTAAGTTCTAGAGCATGTTTTTATTCCTATTTCCAGAATGTTGTCAGGTCCCAAAGTCTTTGCAGTATCTAATGCTTCCAGCCATTTCTTGATATCGCACAGTGAGATTTGAATTGGCTGAAAGCTGGCAACTTGTAACACTGGAAACTTTTGGAGGAGGCCAAGGTTAATCCCTGAGTATGGACTGTTGCTTGATGAGTCTGTGAGGCATTACTCCTCATTTTGGCAGTCGTTCCACATATTTGTAAGGAGGGCTTTGCAGGGTTGTCATTGTCTTTGCTGAAACTTTATTGCTGGAACAGCACAGCAGGTCAGGCAGCATCCAGGGAACAGGAGATTCGACGTTTCGGGCACAGGCCCTTCTTCAGGAATGAGCAGAGAGTGTTCAGCAGGAGAAGATAAAAGGTAGGGAGGAGGAACTTGGAGGAGGGGCGTTGGAAATGTGATAGGTGGAAAGAGGTAAAGGTGAAGGTGATAGGTCGGAGTAGGGTGGAGGCGGAGAGGGCAAGAAGAAGACTGCAGGGCAGGAAGGCGGTGCCGGGCTGGAGGGATTCGGCTGAGACAAGGTGGGGGGAGGGGGGATGAAGAAACTGGTGAGGTCCAAGTTCATCCCCTGCGGTTGGAGGGTTCCCAGTCGGAAGATAAGACGCTCCTCCTCCGTCCGTCGGGTTGTTGTGGTTTGGCGGTGGATGAGTCCAATGACCTGCATATCCTCGGTGGAGTGGGAGGGGGAGTTGAAATGCTGTGCTACAGGGTGGTTGGATTGTCTTTGCAGTTGTGTTTCTTGTGCCTCAGTCAATCCCAAATGGGCTGTCCAGCTTCATTCCTTTCTTGAGGCTCGTAAGATGGAATGGCTTGTACAGCCATTTCATAGAGAAGTTAAAAGTCAACCACATTGTTATGGGCCGGGGATGCATTTAGGTCAGATGATGTAAGGATAGCAATTTCCTTCCTTAAAAAACATTAGTGACCAGATGGATTTTTACAACTGTCAACAATGGTTTCAAGACCACCATTAAAGTTTTACTTCCAGATTTTTGTTGCATATTAGAACATATGAAGGTTGGTAAGTCTTCTGGTCTTGACAGATATATCCAAGAACACTGAGAGTGGTTGAAGGAGAAATTGCAGGGACGCTGGCTGATATTTTTGCATCATCGTTGACCATGGGTGAGGTCCTGGAAGATTGGAGGGTAGTGAATGTTGTGCTCTTTTTCAAGAAGGGCTGCAAAGGAAATCCTGGGAACTATAGACCAGTGAGCCTAACATCTGTGGTGGGTAAGCTACTTGAAAAGATTCTGAGATAAGATATACATGCATTTAGAAAGGCAGGGTTTGATGAGAAGTAGTCAGCATGACTTTGTGCATGGGAGATTGTGCCTCAAAAATTTGTTAGAGTTCTTGGATGAAGTGACCAGGAAACTTGACGAGGGCAGGGTGATCGACTTAATCTAGTTATTTCAGTAAGGCCTTTGATAAAGTTCCACAAGGTAGGTTGCTCCAGAAGATTAGATCATATGGAATTCAGGGAAAGCTGGCAAATTGGACTTAAAATTGTCTTGATGGTAAAAAGCAGAGGGTAATAGTGAAAGGATGCTTGTCGGACTGGAGCCCTGTGACTAGTGGAGTGCCTCAGGGATCGGTGTTGGGCCCTTTGCTGTTTGTTATCTGTATCAATGATTAGGATGAGAATGTATAAGGCATGATTAGCAGTCTGCAGATAAAATAGGCAATGTTGTGGACAGTAAAGAAGGTTATCAGAAATTTCTGCAGGACCTTGGGAAGTGGGCCGAGAAATGGCAAATGGAGTTTAATATAGACAACTGGGAGGTCTTGCATTTTGGAAAATCAAATCAAGGGAGGGGTTTCATGGCTCCTGAAGGAATGTAGTGGAACAGAGGGACTTTGGAGTTCAGGTGCATGGTTCTCTAAAAGTGGGGTCAATGATTGGTAGAGGAATCCAGGAGATGGAGTTGCAGGAGCCTCAGTCCCTGTCCCTGTCCAATTGGCTCATGAGTTTTGCTCCCTGTGTGGATGGGAATGGGGACTGCAAGAGGATGAGCCGACTGACAACAGCACCACGGTGCAGGGAGCCATTCAAGTAGGGGAGAGAAGAGAAATGTTGTTATAGTTGGGGATAGTATAGTTAGAGGCATTGACACTGTTTTCTGTGACCAGGATCGAGACTCCCAAAGATTGTGTCACCTGCCTGGGTCTGGCATATCTCATCTGGACTGCAGAGGAACTTGGAGCGGGAGGGTAAATATCCAGTGGTTGTGGTCCACATGGGTACTAATGACATAGATAAAACTAGGACAGAGGTTCTGCGCAGGGAGTATGAACAGTGAGGAATTAAATTAAAAAGCAGAACCAAAAAGGTAATAATTCTGGATTACTACTTCAACCACAAGATAATTGGCACAGGATCAATAAGCTTAAACAGGTAAATGCATGGCTCAAAGATTGATGTGGGAGGAATGGTTTTGAGTTCATGGGACATTAGCACCAGTACTCGGGAAGAAGGGATCTGTTCCGATGGGACGGTCTTCATCTGAATTGTGCTGGAACCAGAGTCCTAGAAAACTGCATAACTGGGGCAATAGACAGGGCTTTAAACTAAATAGGGGGAAGAGTTCAGTTATAGGGGAAGTTAGAAAACCCGAACTAAAGGAGGAGATAACAGTGCAGAACTCAAGAGAAGTTATTAAAATCTCCAGCACAGGCACAAATAAGGAAAGAGTGTTTGGAAAAGATTAGCAATCAAACTTCAAGCATATTGGACAAATGAATGACAATGAGAAGAGGGATGGCTAATGCAGGATTGAAGGTATTATATCTGAATGCATGCAGTATAAGGAATAAGGCAAATGAGGTTGTGGCGCAATTGAAATAGGCAGGTATGATGTGGTGGGCATCACGGAGACGTGGCTGCAAGGGGATCAGGATTGGGAGCTGAATATTCAAGATATACATCCTATTGAAAAGATAGGCAGGTGAGTAGAGGGTGTGGGGTTGCCTTATTAGTAAGAAATGAAATTAAATCAATAATAAGAAATAATGTAGGGTCAGATGGTGTAGAATCTGTGTGGATAAAATTGAGGAACTCAATTCCTAAAGTATAAAATTCATAATTGGAGTTCTGTACAAACAATAGTCAGGAGCTGGGACGCAAGATACACCAAGAGACAGAAACGATGTGAAGGAAAAGCAAATTTACAGTGATCATGGGGGATTTCAATATGCAGGTGGAGGTTGGTATCAGGTTGGTAGTGGATTGCGAGAAAGGAAATTTGTGGAATGTCTACGAAATGGTTTTTTGGGGCAGCTTGTGGTAGAGCGTGCTAGGAAACAGGGCAAAAATAAGGACTGCAAACGCTGGAAAACAGAGTTTAGATCAGATTAGAGTGGTGCTGGAAAAGCACAGCAGGTCAGGCAGCATCAAAGGAGTAGGAAAATCGACATTTTGGGCAAAAGCTCTTCATCAGGAATGAAGGGTTTTTGCCCGAAATGTTGATTTTCCTGCTCATCGGATGCTGCCTGACCTGCTGTGCTTTTCTAGCACCATTTTGATCTAAACACGCTAGGAAACAGGCAGTACTGGATTTAGTGTTGTGCGATGAGGAAGGCTTGATAAGGGAGCTTAAGGTAAAGGAACCCTTAGGAGGCAGTGATCATAATATGATTAAATTTACTCTGCAATTTGAGGGGGAGAAGATAGAATCAGAAGTAATAGTATTACAGCTGAATAAAGGCAATGACAGAGGCATGACAGAGAATTGACTGGAAGAATAGCCTAGCAGGAAAGACAGTGGAACAACAATGACAGGAATTTCTGGGACTAATTCAGGAGACACAGCAGAGATTCATCCCGAGGGCAAAGAAGTAGGGAGGATGAGGCAACCATGGCTGATTAGCAAAGTCGGGGATACCGTAAAAGCAAAAGAGAAAACATGTAAGGTGGCGAAGGGCAGTGGGAAACCAGAGGATTGGGAAGCTTACAAGGATCAACAGAGGGCATGAAAAAAGGACAGAATGAAGAAGAAGATTAAATATGAGGGTAAGCTAGCCAGTAATAAAAAGGAAGGCTGTAAGAGTTTCTTTAGATATGTAAAGGGCAAAAGAGAAGCAAAAGTGGACATTCAGCTGCTGGAAAATGATACTGCAGAGATAGTAGTGGGGAACAAGGAAATGGCTGAGGAACTGAATAATTACTTCATGTCAGTCTTCACGGTGGAGGACGTGAGTAATATCCCAAAAATTCAAGAGAGTAAGGGGGCACAGAGGAGTATGGGAGCCATCACCAAGCAGAAGGTGCTAGAAATACTGAACAGTCTGAAGGTGGATAAATCACCTGTACCAAATGCAATACATCCCAGAGTTCTAAGGAAGATAGCTGAAGAGATAGTGGAGGTGTTAG
This sequence comes from Chiloscyllium plagiosum, assembly GCF_004010195.1. NCBI lineage: Eukaryota > Metazoa > Chordata > Chondrichthyes > Orectolobiformes > Hemiscylliidae > Chiloscyllium > Chiloscyllium plagiosum. Next base: position 1,928,575 of record NC_057731.1, on the reverse strand, counting down.
TGGTGATCTTTCAGGAATTGATAGAATCAGGAAGGGTCCCAGAGGACTGGAAAATTGCGAATGTGTGACACTCCTGTTTAAAAGGATAGTAAGGCAAAGGATGGAAAATTTCAGACCAGTTGTTGTTTGTCACCATAGTCTTGCCCGACCATAGTGACTGCTCTCTTACTAGAAGTGACTGGTTGTGATTTAACCTGAGGGCCACCAGAGCTTAGACAAGGGAAGAGGTTGAGAAAGAGAGTCCTTCATGGTAACCTCAAACTGGTGATGGGAATTGAACCCACACTGTTGGTATGACAGTGCTCTGTAGACAAATGATCCAGGCAACTGAGCTAAACCAATTCCCACAGACTGATTAGCCTAACCTCGGTTGTCAGAAGATCCTGGAATCCATTGTGAAGAATGAAATTTCTGAATACTTGCAAGTGCATGGTAAAATAGGGAAAAGTCAGCATGGTTTCATCAAGGCCTGACAAATTTGCTAGAATTCTTTGAGGAAGTAATAAGCATTAATAAGGACAGCCAATGGATGTTATCTACCTGGACTTCAAGGTGCCGCACAGGAAGCTACTGAGTAAGATAAGGGCCAATGGCGTTAGAGGCAACGTGCTGGCCTGGATAGAAGCCTGGCTGTCTGGCAGGAAGCAGAGAGTGGGGATAAAAGGGTCTTTCTCAGGATGGCAGCTGGTGGTAGCAAACAAGTGGTGTTCTGCAAGGCTCAGTGTCGGGACCACAACCTTTCACTTTATACATTTACAATCCAGGTGAAGGAACTGAGGGCATTCTGGCTAAGTTTGCAGATGGTACAAAGATAGGTAGAGGGACTGGTAGCATTGAGGAGACGAGGAGGCTGGAGAAAGATTTGGACAGTTTAGGAGAGTGGGAAAAGAAATGGTAGATGGAGTACAACATGAGAAAGTGTGAGATCAGAAAAATCCATGGAATTAATTGTCACAGAAAACTGTGGATGCCAGGTAATTAAATATACTTAAGACTGAGATATAGAGATTCTTGATTATCAAAAGAATCAAGGGTTATGGGGAGAAAGTGGGAGGATGGGGTTGAGAAACTTAATAGCCATGATTAAATGGTGAGCAGATGCCATTGGCTGAATGACCTAATTCAGGGCAGTGAAGAAGGTTTTTGGCACACTGGACTTCATCAGGCAGGGCATTGAGTGTAGAAGTTGGGAAGTTATGTTGCAGTTGTATGTTGATGAGACCACATTTGGAGTATCGTGTTCAGTTTTGGTCACCTTGCTATAGGAAGGATGTTATTAAACTGGAAAGAGTGCCGAAGAAATTTACAAGCATGTTGCCAGGAATCAAGGGTCTGAATTATCGGTCAGGTTGGACAAGCTAAGACTTTTTCCTTAGAATGTAGGAGACTGAGGGGGGATCTTATGGAAGTGTATAAGATCATGAGAGTAATGAATAGGGTAAATGTACTCAATCTTTTTCCCAGGGTTGCAGAATTGAGGACAAGAGGACATCATAGAACATAGAACATAGAACAGTACAGCACAGAACAGGCCCTTCAGCCCATGATGTTGTGCCGACCACTGATCCTCATGTATGCACCCTTAAATTTCTGTGACCATGTGCATGTCCAGGAGTCTCTTAAATGTCCCCAATGACCCTGCCTCCACAACTGCTGCTGGCAACGCATTCCATGCTCTCACAACTCTCTGTGTAAAGAACCCACCTCTGACATCCCCTCTATACTTTCCTCCAACCAGCTTAAAACTATGACCCTTCGTGTTAGTCATTTCTGCCCTGGGAAATAGTCTCTGGCTATCGACTCTACCTATGCCTCTCACTATCTTGTATACCTCAATTAGATCCCCTCTTCTCCTCCTTTTCTCCAATGAAAAAGGTCCGAACTCAGTCAACCTCTCCTCATAAGATAAGCCCTCCAGTCCAGGCAGCATCCTGGTAAACCTCCTCTGAATCCTCTCCAAAGCATCCACATCTTTCTTATAATAGGGTGACCAGAACTGGATGCAGTATTCCAAGTGCGGTCTAACCAAAGTTTTATAGACATTAGTTAAGGTTAGAGGGGAAAGGATAAATAGGAACCTGAGGGGCAACTTTTTTACACAGAGGGTGGTATGCATGTGGAATGAGCTGCCAGTAGAAGTGGTTGAGGCAGGTACATTAACAACATTTAAAAGGCATTTGGACAAATACATGGATAGGAAAGGATTAGAAGGATATGGGCCAAGTGGAGAGTAATGAGGTTAGTGTGGATGGACATTTTGGTGAGCATGGACCAGTTTGGGCTGAAGGCCCTGTCTCTGTGTTGTACGACTATGAATGCAGTGACAATATCACAATCCTATGTTGTGGAAATTGAATCCATGAGCATTAGATCGGACCTCAGGATTTCTAGCCTAATAACGTACTGGGACCTCAATCTATGTTTTAAACTTTATAAAGTGCTAAGGATGCCAATATATTGTGCATTGTGCATAATCCACATCCAAAGGAAAAGGACAATGTCTAACTTTTGAGTTATTCGCTTGTGTAGATAGACAGTTGGCTGAGATTCACTGATAGGATGTTAGCAAACTGATTCTCTTAAGAATACTTGAGATGTACATTGTGATATGTCTTGCAGGCTAGCTGAATAATATATGTAGTGATTGTAACAAGGTGAGCCACGTGGACCTCAAAGAATACAAGTTCTCGATTAGGACTGTTACCCTGGTTCAATCAGGGAGCCCTGGTTGATAGATATAAGCAGGAGTGTCAGAGGTTCTATTCCCTCTGTGAGGTGGCTCTGAGGAACCTGGGCCAGTGTCAAGTGCTATGCATGTATAAATAAAGGTTGATGTGGTGACAGGATACCGTTCTCTATGGAGTCATTTCAGTGGTGACGAGAGAAGAAAAAAGACCAGATAGAGAAGGAAGGTTTGGGGGTCATCTTTGATGTGAGAAATGTCCATCCATACCTTAATGGGCGTAAATTTGTAATAGTTAAGACCACAAACCCCTGCTAGGGCTACTCAAAGAGAATAAGGCTGAGCCACTCACAGCTTCAGATCGGATTCGGCGGTGGGCTTTCATTCTGAATGTGTACAATTCCAAGTTGGAACACTGTCTGGAAGGCCAAGTAGCAAATGTGGATTCCTTGAGCCACATCCTGCTGGCAGATACACCACCTGTTGTTCCGCCACTGGAAGAATCGAGACTGTGTTGCTGGAAAAGCACAGCAGGTCAAGCAGCACCCGAGGAGCAGGACATTCGATGTTTTGGGCATAAGCCCTTCATCAGGAATGAGGCGGTCGATGTCATGGCAACAGTTTGAAATGAAGAGGTCAAGGGTGGGTAACAGGCCAGCACAGGACGTCCAGGTGGATGGAGTGTGTTGGAGGCGGGAGAAGTACATGAATGTTAGTTTAACTTGCATTCTTTTATGTCCATGTGGCGGAGAAAAACTGTTTGCTGAGCGCATGAACCCTTCTGAGAATGTAGAAATGCAGAGGTCCATTGGGTCTGGGAAAGTGTGGCTCTGAGCTGGGGTAGGACTGACTACAGGTAGAGTAGATGGTGGCACATGGCTGATAGCGTGGAGCGGAGGATCCGGAAAGAGAATCGTTGTTGAAGGTTTCTGATTTGTAGTGTGTACTGGGTATCCTGTTCCAAGTCCAAACTGGGTTGGTCTGAATGTGGTCTGGAGTCCATGTGGGATCAGATGGTTCCGTAGGCAGGCACTGAGGAAGGAGATGCGACTGTGGTAGCGAGTCCGCTTGAGGACGTGGCGGAAGAGCTTCAGGGCAGAGGGGAGGACTTGGGGGGTACAGTGAGAGAGGGACTCACTGAGATCTTTGTAGAGAGAGGAGGACAATTTCTTCAAGGTAGGCATCCTTGCAAGAGGCTTCGCAGTAAGGTTAAAATCAACTAGGAGAAAGTGAGGACTGCTGATGCTGAGGATCAGAGTCGAGAGTGTGTTACTGGAAAAGCAGAGCAGGTCTGGCAGCATCTGAGGAGCAGGAGAATCGACGTTTCGAGCATAAGCCCTTCATCAGGAATGAGCACTGGAAGAGTTTGTTCTGGTTTTAAACTTTCTGAATACGCTTCCTGTCATTGCTGATAATATCAGAGACTCTGAACACAAAAAGATCTTGTCCTGGCAAAACTAAAACAGGTGGTAGAGATGGGGGAAACAAAAGGGCCATCACAACCAGAATTGAAGCCTTTTTTAGACCTGGTGAGACCTGATCACCGTAGAGAATAACATTCCATTCTGGGAAGCAAGAGTGATTGTCAAATTGTCAAAGCTTGCTGCAATATACTGGCAAAACTCCAGCAGGGGTCATCTAAGGTTGTCCAAATGAAGATGTTGGCAAAATGTTAAGACTGATGTCCAGGATTGGATAGCCGTGTTGGTGGGGCAGTGCCCAGAATACAAAGGACAAAAGTTACACCAGCAGCACTCGGGTGGGCTCCCAGAAGTATTGATCACAGACAATGGGCCAACATTTACCAGAATGGAATTCAACTATTTCCTAAAGTCGAATGGCATTTAGCATATAAGGACAGCTCCATATCATCCGTTGTCCAATAGTCATGTGGAAACAGCAGTCCAAACATTAACGGCAGGCTTAAAGAAACAGCCTACAGCTTCACTCAATACCAAATGTCCTGGTTTCTGTTTGATTATTGGACCATCTCTCATGCAACTACAGGGATAGGTCCAGCAGAGTTGCTAATGGGGAGGAGATTCCGCACCAGTTTAAATCTGATCTTTCATTCCTCTGTGGTGGAGGGTGAAATGGCATCAGGAACGTCAATGCCGGACACAAGACTCCTCTAAGCAAGAGAGACAGTTTACTTTGGGACCGAAGTTTGGTGCCAAAAATGTGCAACTGTCATCCTAATTTATTTCCACAGGATTTGCAAGGACAGCCAAGAACTCTTTTCTCTTCCCTGTAATTGCCTTTACCATACTTAAGCTTATGTTCACAGCAGTTTAAGAATAATACTTGTTGTTGATGGAATTGTTTTGTAAATATAGTCCGCATTTTAATCCAGACACAAAAAAAAAATCAAAGTCAACACAAAGGCAACACAAGTCAATTGTCCCAAACACTTTAGTAACCCACAGTTAATCCACGAGTAGTATCAACAATTTATTTTATAGAGCTGAATAACAGTTGTTGACTTAGTTAAATGTTAAACTGTTGCTTTACAGGATGATATTCTCATGGGAACATTGACTGTGAGAGAAAATTTGCTGTTTTCTGCAGCTTTGCGATTGCCCAGTTCAATTAGGTTCAAGGAGAAAGAAGAAAAGGTGGAGCAAATCATCTCTCAACTTGGACTAACCAAAGTGTCTGACAGCAAGGTATGTCAGAGGCAGTTGATCAATGAACATTTTGTACTTTGAGAAGAGTTGAGGAGATCACAGAAAATAACTAAGAGAAAAAATGACTATGATTGAGTCAACTGTTGAAATTTCACTTGGCAAGGTTTTATTCCCTTAAATTTTCAACGTTATAAATTTATCTGTACTTATATTTTCATAAACAATGACCTGTTTGTGTATTTCTACCCTCCTAATCTCCCAGGTACTGGGAATTTCAGCAAACTCAGCCTTGTTGATTCTGCAAAGTCCTCCGAACTAACATCTGTGGGTTTGTGCTAAAATTGGTCGAGCTGCTCCACAGCTTGTCAAGCACCCACTTGACATATTTCTATTTAGGAAATCGTACCTGACAGACAATGTCCAGGAAACGTAATCACATTGCTTGAATATGTCCTATCGTGCCAGCAGGATAGACATTCCAGAGGTGGTGACAAAGTGGCATGCACTCAGGAGGGAGTTGTCTTAAGAGTCAGCAACATTGACTCAGGATCCCATGAAGTCTCATGGCATCAGGTCAAACATGGGTAGTGAAGTCTACTGCTGATTACCACCCACCCACACCACCCCAATTCCCACCATTTGGAGAAAGCACTGAGGGAAAAACCTACTTGACACAGTCATTGCCAATTTAGCTGCTGCAGATGCATTTGTCTTTGACAATTTTGATAGATGCGACCACTGCACAATCCTTAGAGACAAAGTTCTATCTTCACTTTGAGAAGTCTCCATTATTTTGTGTGGCACTGTCATCGTGCTAAATGAGATAATTCAAAACTAGTCATCCACAAGGCAATTCAAGTCATCAGCAGCAGCAAAATTGTATTGACCCATAATTTTTTCTGTGTATAAGAAGCATCATCAGAAGACAACTGACTTTTGAACAAAGTCCAAGCCTACACTTTTAGCTTTACTTCAGTTAACCAAAATCAATAAAACTTGAAAATGATTGCTTACTAGTTACTCATATTTATATCACCAACTCATATACAATTAAATCTTAATTAATATTACCTGTTCCCTTGGTCCGTTAGATCTCAGGCATAGGTGGTAGCAGATTTTCTTTTATCTTTTATAAATAGATTGATATACAAGCAAAATACTTCAAAAACAAAAAGAATGACAGTATTCCTGTTTTCTTTTCTTTGCACAATAAAGTTTCAAGCATTCTTTTCTCAGTATGGCCAACAGTTTCTTGGAGTTTAGAGGTCTACAGCACAGAAAAAGCCCTTCCCGATGAAGGGCTTTTGCCTGAAACATTTTTTTTCTTGCTCCTTGATGCTGCTGACCTGCTGTGCTTTTCCAGCACCACACTCTTGACTCTAATCTCCAGCATCTGCAGTCCTCAAGTTCGCTTAGCACAGAGAAAAGCCCCATTAAGTCTCCACCTGTCAAAATCTAGTACCTCGCTTGCTCCTTAATTTGTAAAACAATCAGGTAACTGATAGAATAGTACAGCACAGTACAGGCCCTTTGGCCCTTGATTTTGTGCTGACCTTTTATCCTACTCTAAGATCAAACTAACCTACATACCATTCATTTTATGTGCCTATCCAAGAATCGCTTAAATGTCCCTAATGTATCTGACTCTACTACAGCTGCTGGCAGTGCATTCCACGTACCCACCACTCTCTATGTGAAGAACCTACCAATTACATCCTGGTAAATCTCCTCTGCACCCTCCCTAAAGCTTCCACATCTTTCCTATAATGAGGTGACCAGAACTGAACACAATATTCTGAGTATAGTCTAACTAGGGCTTCACAGGGCTGTAGCATAACCTCGCAACTCTTAAACTCAACCCCGTGCTAATGAAAGCCAACACACCATATGCCTTCCTAACAACCCTATCATTTTCATTGGCAACATTGAGTGATCTATGGACATGGATCCCAAGATCCCTTTGTTCCTCCACACTGCCAAGAATCCTGCCTTTAACCCTGCATTCTGCATTCAAATCACTTCACACTTTTCTAGGTTGAACTTCATCTGCCACTTTGCAGCCCAATTCTGCATCCTGTCAATGTCCTGGAGACGCTTCTCTGAAGCGTTCTGTAAGTAGGCGTCTTGTCTCTCCAATGTAGAGGAGAACACATTGGGAGCAACAGATACAGTAAATGGCATGTGTGCAAGTGCAGGTAAAACTCTGATGGATGTAGAAGGTTCCTTTGGGGCCTTGGATAGAGGTGAGGGGGAGGTGTGGGCACAGGTTTTGCAATTCCTGCAGTGGCAGGGGAAGGTGCTGGGAAGGGAAGGTAGGTTGGTGGGGGGCATGGACCCCAAGGGAGTTGTGGAGGGAATGGTCTTTATGGAAAGCGGATGTGGTTAGGAGGGAAATATATCTCTGGTGGTGTGGTCCACTTGCAGTTTGTGGAAATGGCAGAGGATGATGCAATGTATATGGAGGTTGTGGGGTAGAAGGTGAGGACCGGCGTGGTTCTGTCCTTGTTACAGTTGGAGGGGTGGGGTTCAAAGGCAGAGGTGTGGGGAACAGGTGATTTGCGCTGGAGGGCATCATCAACCACTTGTGAGGGGAAATTGTGGTCTTTAAAGAACAAAGCCAATGATGTGTTTTGTGATGGAACTGGTGCTCCTGGGAGCAGATGCGGCAGAGGCGGAGGAATTTGGAATCAGGGATAGTGTTTTTTACAGGAGGCTGGGAACAGGTATAGTCCAGGTAACTGTGGGAGTTGGTGGGTTTGTAGAAGATGCCTGTGTTGAGTTGGACACTGTTGTTGGAGATGGAGCGGTCTGGAAAGCGGAAGTGGTCCAGGTGAACTTAAGGTCGGGGTGGAGTGTATTGGTGAAGTTGATGAATTGTTCAATCTCCTCGTGGGAACACAAGTTGGTGCCGATATAGTCATCAATGTGGCGGAGGAAAAGGTGGGGAATGGTGCCGGTGTAACTCCGGAAGATGGACTTATCCAGGTAAACGACAAAGAGACAGGCATAGCTGAGGACCATGCAGGTGCCTATGCCTACCCCTTTCTTCTGGAGGAAGTGGGAGAATTCAAAGGAGATATTATTGAGGGTGAGGACCAGTTCAGCCAAACGAATGAGAGTGTCAGTGAAAGAGTACTGGTGGGGAGTACTCTGGAGAGGAAGAAATTGAGGGTTCGGAGGCCCTCATCATGGTGGGTGGAGGTGCATGAGGTGGCCCGAATGTATGTGGGGAGTTCCTGGATCGGGAGGGGGATAGGACATTGTCAAGGTATGTGGAGATTACTTTGGTGGGTCAGGCGCATGCTGAGATGATGGGTCGACTGGGCTAGTCAGACTTAGATAGAAGCTGAAACATGTGTTGCTAGAAAAGCACAGCAGGTCAGGGAGTATCCAAGGAGCAGGAGAATTGACGTTTTGGGCATAAGCCCTTCTCCTGCTCCTTGGATGCTGCCTGACCTGCTGCACTTTTCCATCAACACATTTTTTCAGCTCTGATCTCCAGCATCTGCAGCCCTCACTTTTTCTCCTAGACTTAGATAGGAGATAGAACCGGGCGATGGGGGGGGTTCCCAAACTATGAGGTTGGAAGCTGTGGATGGGAGATCCCCTGAGGTGATGAGGTTGTGTATGGTCTGTAAGATGATGGGAGGTGAGGTAGTGTTTGAGAGGGCAGTAGGAGGAGGTGTCTTCGAGTTGGCGCCTGGCTTCAGCGGTGTTAAGGTCAGTACACCAAACTACCACTGTGCTTTCTTGTCTGCTGGTTTAATGGTGAGGATGAGGTTGGAGCAGAGGGAATGGAAGACTGTGTGTTGCGAGGGTGAGGAGGGAGTGGACAGGTTAAGGTGGTCAATGTCCTGGTGGCTGTTGGAAATAACAAGATTGAGGGTGGGTAACAGACCATCATGGGGTGTCCATGTGGATGGGGTGTGTTGGATGCGGGAGAAAGGGTCCTCGGAAGATGGACGGGAGTTTTGGTGGAAAAAGTAAGCCCAGAGGTTGAGGCAATGGATGAAATGTTCGATGTCACAACACGTGTTGAATTTGTTCGTCCAGGAGCAGAGGGGGATGAAGGTAAGGCCTTTGCTGAGGTCTGATAATTGGCCCTCAGTGAGGGGTAGGTCTGGGGAATGGTGAAAACTCGGCAGGGCTGGGAGCTAAGAGCTGGTGTAGGGATGGAGCTGGGAGGGGGGGAGATTCATACCACTTCCTTGGTGGAAAAGATGGGCTCCAAGCTCTGGAGGAAGCTCCTGTTCCAGGATGGAGCCCAACATATTTCCCGGCTACCAACTGAAGGTGACCTGCCCATCTCCTCAACAGCATTTTCATTACAGTTTGCCACAGTGAAGTCTTCATCTGCATTCTCCACAGTGGAATTTGTCTTTAATCTTGCCCTCCTGGCAGCTGGAACCTTAGCTATCCTTTCTCCCTGACCTGACACAGGCCTTCTCTTGGCTAGTGACTTACCACGTACTACATCCATAGGAACCTATGACAGGCACAGGAGCCGGCCATTTCAGCCTCTTGAGTCTGCTCTGCTATTCAGTTATGTTTGATCTGATCCCACCTACCACTGATAACTTTTCATCGCTTGCTCAACAAGAATCTATTTATCTCTGTCTTGAAATGTTCAAGGACTCTGCATCGATCACCTTTTCACGAAGAAAGCTCCAAAACTGACAACACTTCAAGGGAAAAAAAAACATTTAGCCTCCTCTCTGTTTTAAATGGGTTGCCATTGATTATTAAACAGTAACCTCTGGTTCTCTCACAAGATGAACATCCTACCGACTGAGTCTGTTTGCAATTCAATGAGATCGTAGGAGATCTGATTATCAACCCCACATTCTGGCCTTTTTGCCATAACCTTAGATCCCCTTATTGATTAAAAATCTATCTTCTGCCAGTGTCTACAGACCAAGGTGGTAAAGAATTCCACAGATTCACTACCCTCCGAGAGAATAAATTCCTCCTCATCTCTCTCTTAAAGGTGTAACTTCTTATTGTGAGATTATATCCTCTGGTCCTAAATTAACGCATCATGTTCCATGTCAAGGCCCTGAATAATTTTATAACTTTCAATATGGTCTCGTCTCATTCTCCTAAACTCCAATGACTACAGGCCAATTTTACTCAGTCTCTCCTCATAAGAAACCTCTCCATATCGGAGATCAACTTATTGGGCCTCTGTGGACTGCATCCAATGCTACTACATCTTTTCATTGATAAGAATACCAAAACTATTCACAGTATTTCAGACATAGTCTGAATAGTGCTTTGTATACTCTTAGCAAGATTTCCCTACTGAACTTGCCTTGTTATTTGCTGAGCTGAAAATGTGTTGCTGGAAAAGCGCAGCAGGTCAGGCAGCATCCAAGGAACAGGAGAATCGACGCTTCTTCCCCTGAAGAAGGGCTTATGCCCGAAACATCGATTCTCCTGTTCCTTGGATGCTGCCTGACCTGCTGCGCTTTTCCAGCAACACATTTTCATTCTGAATAAGCTCCCTTTATCATAATTCTCTCTCTCGTCTATCAAATGACCAATCCTTTATCCCTTTGAATCTATCTGTAGTGAAAGGGAGATAGATGCCTTACAAACCTAATTGAGTTCTTTGAGCTGGTGACCAAACAGGTGGATGAGGGTAAAGCGGTTGATGTGGTGTATATAGATTTCAGGAAGGCGCTTAATAAGGTGCCCCACAGTCGGCTATTGCACAAAATACAGAGGCATGGGAATGAGGGTGATGTACCGGTTTGGATCAGAAATTGGCTTACTGAAAGAAGATGACAGAGAGTGGTGGTTGTTGGTTCATCCTGGAGTTCAGTTACTAGTGGTGTACCACAAGGATCTGTTTTGAGGCCACTGCTGCTGGTCATTTTATAAATGACCTGGATGAGGGCATAGAAGAATGGGTTAGTAAATTTGCAGATGACACTAAGATCGGTGGAGTTGTGGATAGTGCTGAAGGACGTTGTTGGTAACAGAGGGACATAGATAAGCTGCAGAGCCGGGCTGAGATGTGGCAAATGGAGTTTAATGCGGGAAAGTGTGAGGTGATTCACTTTGGAAGGAGCAACAGAAATAAAGGGTACTGGGCTAATGGTAAGATTCTTGGTAGTGCAGATGAACGGAGAGATCTCTGTGTCCATGTACATAGATCCCTGAAAATTGCCACCCAGGTTGATAGGGTTGCTAAGAAGCCATACGGTGTGTTAGCATTTATTAGTAGAGGGATTGAGTTCCAGAGCCATGAGGTCTTGCTGCAGCTGTGCTTCTGGTGTGGCCGCACTTGGAGTATTGCGTATAGTTCTGGTCACCACATTATAGGAAGGATGTGGAAACTTTGGAAAGGGTTCAGAAGAGATTTACTAGGATGTTGCCTGGTATGGAGGGAAGGTCTTATGAGGAAAAGCTGAGGGACTTGAGGCTGTTTTCGTTAGAGAGAATAAGATTGAGAGGTGACTTAATTGAGACATATAAGATAATCAGAGGGTTAGATAGGGTGGACAGTGAGAGCATTTTTCTCCAGATGGTGATGGCTAGCACAAGGTGGCATAGCTTTAACTTGAGGGGTGATAGATTTAGGACAGAGATAGTTTGTATACTCAGAGCGTAGTAGGGGGATGGAATGGCCTGCCTGCAACAGTAGTAGACTCGCCAACGTTAAGGGCATTTAAATGGTAATTGGATCAGCATATGGATGAAAATGGAATAGTATAGGATAGATAGGCTTCAGATTGGATTCACAGGTCGGCACAACATCGAGGACCGAAGGACCTGTAGTGCACTGTAATGTTCTATGTTATATATTCTAACATGTCCATGCCGACCAGTTATCCTAACCTAATCTAGTCCCATTTGCCAGCACTTAGCTCATATCCCTCTAAACCCTTCCTATTTGTATACCCATTCAGATGCATTTTAAATGTTGTAATTGTACCAGCCTCCACCACTTCCTCTGGCAGCTCATTCCACACACACACTCTGTGTGAAAATGTTGCCCCTTAGGTCCCTTTTATATCTTTCCCCTTTCAATCTAAACCTATGCCATCTAGTTCTGGACTCCCCCACCTCAGGGAAAAGAGTTTTGTCTATTTATCCTGTCCATGCTCCTTGTGATTTTATGAACCTCTATAAGGTCACTTCTCCGCCTCCAACGCTCCAGGGACAATAGCCCCAACCTATTCAGCCTCTCCCTATAGCTCAAATCTTCCAATCCTGGCAACATTCTTGTAAATCTTTTCTGAACCCTTTCAAGTTTCAAGAGGCCAGAATTGCACGCAATATTTTAAAAGTGGTCTAACCAATGTCCTGCACAGTCACAACATTACCTCCCAACTATTTTACTCAATACTCTGACCAAGAAAGGAAAGCATACCAAACACCTTCTTCACTATCCTATCTACCTGCGACTCTCAGCAGCGACACCAGTAGTGACCCTTACCTCCCACATCCTGCAAAAGGTGCATGTAGCTGCTCTAGCTTCCATCCCCTCTGCTCTAAGTTGCCAAAAGAGATTTTAAAAACCCTTTCCTTACCAACCCTCCACACAGAGTCTTTCATTTTGGTTAGTGGGGGAGGGCGGGTGGGAAATACTACAAGTGTAGTTTTTCGTGTTTACGAACATAGAACATAGAACATTGCAGCGCAGTACAGGCCCTTCGGCCCTTGATGTTGCATCGACCTGTGATATCAATCTGAAGCCTATCTAACCAAACTCTTTGTTTATCATCCAGCTGTTTACCCAATGACTATTTAAATGCTCTTAAAGTTGGTGAGTTTACTGCTGTTGCAGGCTGGGCATTTCACCCCCCTACTACTCTCTGAGTAAAGGAATTACCTCTGACATCTGTCCTATATCTATCATCCCTCAATTTAAAATTAGGTCCCCTTGTACTACCTATCACCATCTGAGGAAAATGGCTCTCACTGTCTACCCTACCTAATCCTCTGATCATCTTGTATTACATTAGATTAGATTAGATTACATTACAGTGTGGAAACAGGCCCTTCGGCCCAACAAGTCCACACCGACCCGCCGAAGCACAACCCACCCATACCCCTACATTTACCCCTTACCTAACACTACGGGCAATTTAGCATGGCCAATTCACCTGACCTGCACATCTTTGGACTGTGGGAGGAAACCAGAGCACCCGGAGGAAACCCACGCAGACACGTGCAAATTCCACACAGTCAGTCGCCTGAGGCGGGAATTGAACCCGGGTCTCTGGCGCTGTGAGACAACAGTGCTAACCACTGTGCCACCGTGCCGCCCACTTGTATGTATCTATTAAGTCACCTCTCAACCTTCTCTAACAAAATCAGTCTCAAGGCGCTCAGTCTTTCCTCATAAGACCTTCCCTCCATACCAGGCAACATCCTAATAAATCTCTGTACCCTTTCCATCTATATTGCTCCTATAATGCGGCAACCAGAACTGTATGCAATATTCCACGTGCAGCCATACCAGAGTTTTATACAGCTGCGACATGACATCATGGTTCCAAAACTCCATCCCTCTACCAATAAAAGCTAACACACTGTATGCCTTCTTATCAACCTTATCAAATCTGGGTGGCAACTTTCAGCGATCTATGCACATGGACACCAAGATCTCTCTACTCATCCCTACTGCCAAGAATCTTACCATTAGCCTAGTACTGTTTATTCCTGTTGCTCCTTCCAAAGTGAATCACCTCACACTTTTCTGCATTAAAGTCCATTTGCCACCTCTCCGCCCACCTCTGCAGCTTATCTATGTCCCTCTGTAACCTGCTACTGCCTGACTTTATTAGTTCACTTAACAGCAGTCCCCATGTGCCCTGTTCAGCCTTCAATGTGCCGATTCATGAGGTAAGTATTTTATATTCAAATTTACTTCCTGTCTGTCCCCGACTCATGTTCTCTAGACTCCCACTGTTTAAATGGAGACTGCTCAATAATGAGGTAAGTATTTTGTATTCAAACTTACATTCATTGCTGCCTCTGGCTCGCGCTGTCTCGACTCTCACGCTGAAATCAAGGCTGCTGATAAGGTTTTTATAAGAAGCTTTGCTAATAATAGCAGGATCCTAATTAGTTCTGATGATGTAAATTTTAAAATACATGCTCCATTTGTAACCTTTTCAGCATTTTGTTCACCCAAATAATATCTTCCACATTGGGATTTTTCATAGTTGTACTCAACTCTAATACTTCAGAACTGGCATCTAGCCTTACATTAGTACCCAGTCAATTATGCTGTCCAAATTGACTTTGCAATTTCTCCATTTCATTTTCGATGCCGCTGCCTCTTTTTGTGAGCTCCTACTTATTTCCCAAGTAAGATTGCTGATGCAAAGTGATACTTGATTGATTCTGCCTGATTCCTGAAGAAGGGCTTATGCCCGAAACATCGATTCTCCTGTTCCTTGGATGCTGCCTGACCTGCTGCGCTTTTCCAGCAACACATTTTCAGCTCTGATCTCCAGCATCTGCAGCCCTCACTTTCTCCTCCTGATTCTGCCTGATTTCCAATCCATTGTACTTAAAAGCCCCAGAAACCTGACTTCCAATTTTAAATTCTGTTTTAAGCCCATTCATGGCAACGTTTTCAACTTTATTGTTCCCGCCCCCACAAAAAGTTACGTATACGCGGCAGAAAAAAAGCCTGTAAGATGCCCCTCGGGGTGCCAGTAAAACATGGCAGAGTCTGTTCTTAACTGAAGATGATCCAATTTTAATAAATCTTTAATAGAGCTTACTTAGAAGTACCAAACTCTTGACACATTATTTAGGGCATATATATATTTATTTAACTACTGGAGTGTCTCCACAGCATTTGATTCTTCTTTTTCAAGATAAGAAACCCTTGGTTCTTAAGCTGATCTTCGTGCAGAAATGTCAGTTGATCTATATTCCCTAGCATTTGTTTCTAAAACAGCCAAGAAATTTTTCAAAATTACTTTACCAGCCATTGGTGAATGTATTTTTATGGCTTGGCTTTTCTTCAAAACCTTGTATCGCTAGTTTTGCTTTAATCTCATAAATCCCATCAGGTGACACCTTTTCTGTATATATTCACCTCTGTGATAGGGCTGATTGTATCCTATCTAGCACCTCTAGGTACACCCCAAATTTTCTCCATTTTATAGAGTCGTGTTTTTGACATGTTTTATTAATTTGTCTTCTAGTTTGTTCATGGTCATTAAGATTTCTCAATCATAAAGGCTTCTGCTTATGGTAGTATTTTTGGTTTGTACTATATTTTTTTGCCCTTATTAAACGATGTTCTGTATCTTATCATCCATCACTTTCTGGATTGCTACTTTTTGACCTCCTGCCTGTGCTAAGAGGATACTTTTCAACAGTTCATGATCTCTTTCTCATGGCATGTTGCTATCAGGCCAACCATTTGATCTTACACTGCACTTTCTTGCTTTCCATCTTTATACTTGTTCTCAATTCACGGGCCTAATTTTCTGCCCCTGATCCTATACGTTCATCTAGGTTTTGTATTATCCGGTGTACTGGAATACTGTACAATCTCCTGCTGTACTTACAATAGTTGCATTTCTCCAGTGACTAGCCACTTCTGATAAATATTTGACTTTAGTACCCACTTTTGTTAGTCGCCTTTTGGGACCAATGGGTTCATGTTGACCATCAGAACTGATCTGTCCACCAGCAAACAAACAGTGAATTGTGGCAGTTTGATCCACATAAAAGTGTAATGTTTGGATTTGAAAGGTACCTGCCACCTCATTATTTTCTATATGTCTTTCAACACGGCATTTATTCAGCAGTGTATAAAATTGCCTAAGTATGTTCTGTCTACAAAAAGCAGGAGAAATTCAACATGGCTTATTATTGCTATATCAGTCTACAGATTCAAGGACAGCTTCTTCCCTGCTATCAGACTTTTGAACGGACCTCTCAAATATAAATTCAGGTCTCGCTCTCTCTGTACCTTCTTTGCAGTTGTAATACAGTATTCTGCGCTGTGTTCTGCTACTCTGATGCACTTTGTATGGTATGGGCCACTTGTATAGCACACAGAACAGTTTTTACTCAATTTCAGTATGTGACAACAATAAATCAAACTCAAACTCAAGCATCAGCAAAGAAGTGGAAGGGGTCACAACCTTATCAAGTAGCACTCACTAACCAATAAGCTGCTCACTGATTTTCACATTTGTGTTCCACCAAGGCCACTTACTCTTGACCTCAGTATGGCCATTATCCAAACATATACACATGAGCTGAACTCCAAAGTGAGGTGAGACTCACTGTGATATTAAGGCAGTATTTGATAAAGTGTGACATCAAGGAGCTTTTGCAAAACTGAAGCCAGTGAGAATCATGGGAAAACTCTATGCTGGCTGTAATTAAACCTTGCAGAAAAGAAGATGATTGTCATTTTTGAACATCAATCATCTCAGTCCCAGGACATTACTACAGGTCTTCCTCACTGTAATATCCTAGCCCCCAATATCTTCAGCAAGAACAAAAACAGATATTGCTGATAAAGCTCAGCAGGTCTAGCAGCATATATGAAGAGAAATCAAAGTTAACATTTTGGGTCCAGTGACCCTTCCTCAGAACTGATGGTAGCTAGGAAATGGGTGAAACTAAGGACTGCAGATGCTGGAGAGTCAGAGTCGAAAAAGATGGTACTAGAAAAGCGCAGCAGGTCAGGCAGCTTCTGAGAAGCAGGAGAGTCGACGTTTTGGGCTTTAGCCCTCCATTGGGAATGTGGAGGGAGAAAAGGGATGAGAGATTAATGGGAGGGGTGTCGTCTGGGGGAAGGTAGGTGGGAAGGCGATAGGTGGATGCAGGTGGAGGGTAATTGTGATAGGTCAATGGGAAAGGTGGAATGGATAGGTGAGAAGGAAGATGGACAGGTCTAGAGGGTGGTGCTGAGTTGGAGGGTTGGATCTAGGATGGGGGGGGCGGGGAGATTTGGAAACTCATGAAGTCGATGTTGATGCCTTGTGGTTAAAGGGTGCCAAGGCAGAAGATGAGGCACTTTTCCTCCAGTTGGCGGGTAGCTTTTATTTGTGGTGGAAAGGCCCAGGACTTGCATGTCCCTGGGGGAGTAGAGGGAGGAATTGAAGTGGTCAGCCACAGCGCGCTGGGTGTTTGGTGCCTGTGTCCCAGGGATGTTCCTTGAAATGCTCCGCAAATTGGCACCCTGTCTCCCCGAGGTAGAGGAGATCACATCAAGAGAAATGGATTTTTATGTAGAAAATAGGGTGGGAGGAGGGGATAAGGAGTGAATGATAGGTGAGGATAGAGCCCAAACAGAGAGAATAATAGTTGAACAAGCAAATGAGTAGACAATGATCTGGCTAGGAGAGTGAATAGCTGTTAATAGACACTGTTAGTGGCTAACAATGGGTTGTGTGTAATACAGACTGTGTAATAACAAGGTCTGATGTGTGGGGTTGGGGGCTATGACATAGCAGAATTCAAACTCTTAAGGTATTGAACTCGATATTGAGTTCAGAATGCTGCAGGGTCCCCAAGCGGAAAATGAGGTGTTGTTCTTCCAGCTTACGCTGAGCTTCACTGGAGCACTGCAGCAAGTCTGAGACACAGATATTGGCCTGGGAACAGGTTGGTGTATTAAAGTGGCAGACAAATGGAAGCTCAGGGTCATTTTTGCAGGCAAAATGTAGGTGTTCTGCAAAGCAATCACCCAGTCTACGTTTTGTTTCCCCAACATATAGGGGACCACATTGCAAGCTTTGCCAGTAATTTCTGTTTTTGTTTCTGACTTACAGCAGCCGCAGTTCTTTTGGTTTTTACCTTCAGCAAGACCTGGAAAATATTCAGACTTGGGCTGAAAAGTGACAATCAGGAATGTATTGAAATACTCCCCACCTGCCTGAATGAGTGCAAATCCAACAATACTCAAGAAGATTCATACCACCGAGAACAAAGCAACTCGATTGGAACCATATCCTCAAACATGCATTGCCTTCACCATCAACACTCAATAGCAGCAGTAGGTACTATATATAAAGTCCAGTGTAGAAATTCACCAAGGCTTCTTAGATAGCACTTTCCAATCCCATGACTACTACTTCCTAGAAGGACAGGGGCATCAGATACATAGGAATGCCACTTGCAAGTTCTATCCAAGCTAATCACTTTTGTGACTTAGAAATATATTGCTGTTTCTTCAGCGTCATTGGGTCCAAATCCTGGAATTCCTTCCTTAATGACATTATGAGTCTACCTACAGCACAATGGACTGCAGCAGTTCAAGAAGGCAGCTCACTACCACCTTCTCAAGAGCAACCAGGAATGGACAATAAATGTTGGTCTAGTCAGCAACAGCCTAATTTGTAAATTTAAAAATGAATTGCACATAACTGTTTTAAAATTCCAGCTCCCTCTGTACTTTAGAGTCCTTCAATTTCTCACCAAAAAGTTTTTTTAAAAATTCTTTCTGCCAAAATGTCAATTTTATATTTTCCCATATTAAGATTCACATTTCATATCTTTGGCTACTCACCTAAACTACCTGTACCCCTTTGTTGCTTGCTTCTTCCTCACAGCTTACTTTACCTGTATTTGTATTATCAGCAAACTTAACTATCATGCCTTCCATCTCTTCATCCAAGTCATTATGATAAATTATGAAAGTTGAGGGCTCAGCACTGATTCCTGTGGTACATGACTTGGCACATCTTGTGAAACAGATAATGACCTGTTTAAGTCTATAGGTGGGCCTCCAATTTATGGATGTCGGACATACAGTCGCTTGTACTTATGAATGTGGTCTTATACAGTGTGTAATTTTAAAGACCCAACATACAAATTTCTGTACTTAAGTTTGATGCTTTATATTGTTCTCTAACGTGTTCTGACTTGCGTACAAATCAACTTGCAAATGGACTCCATTCACAACATGGGAACTGCCTATATTGCAATTTTCTGTAGCTAGAGAGTGCTTTATCCATACCAATATGCTTACTTCTACACAGTGAGTTTTCATTTTCTGCAATTTGATGTGGCATCTTATCAAATGCTTTTTGGAAATTCATGTACAGCATTACTTCTCCAAGAACTTAAAAAAACTGGTTAAACATGACTACCTTTTAACAAATCCATGTTGACTCCAACTATACAGTTTGAGCTTCTCTAAATACCCTGTGATGATATATTTAATTGTAGCTTCTAACATCTTCACTGTGACAAATGTCAGGCTAAATAGCCTGTAGTTTCCTGCTTTCTTTCTCCTTTTTTGAATACAGCATAGAACATTGAACATTACAGCACAGTACAGGCCCTTCGGCCCTCGATGTTGCGCCAACCCATGAAACCAATCTGAAGCCCATCTAACCTACACTATTCCATTTTCTCCGTATGTCTAATCCAATTACCATTAAAGTTGTCAAGTCTACTACTGTTGGGGGCAGACTGTTCCACGCCCCTGCTACTCTCTGAGTAAAGAAACTACCTCTGACATCTGTCCTATATCTATCACCCCTCAATTTAAAGCTATGTCCCCTCTTGGTAGAACACCATCCAATGAAAAAGGCTCTCACTGTCCACCCTATCTAACCCTCTGAATATCTTATATGTCTCAATTAAGTTATCTCTCAACCTTCTTCTCTTTAACAAAAACAGCCTCAAGTCCCTCAGCCTTTCGTCGTCAGACCTTTCCTCCGTACCAGGCAACATCCCAGTAAATCTTCTCTGAACCCTTTCCAAAGCTTCCACATCCTTCCTATAATGCAGTGACCAGAACTATACGCAATACTCCAAGTGCGGCTGCACCAGAAGTACAGCTGCAGCAAGACCTCATGGCTCTGAAACTCAATCCCTCTACTAATAAATGCTAACACACCGCATGGCTTCTTAGCAACCCTATCAACCTGGGTGGCAATTTTCAGGGATCTATGTACATGGACACCGAGATCTCTCTGTTCATCTACACTACGAAGAGTCTTACCATTAGCCCAGTACTCTTCATTCCTGTTGCTCTTTCCAAAGTGAATCGCCTCACACTTTTCCGCATTAAACTCCATTTGCCACCTCCTAGCCCAGCTCTGCAGCTTATCTATGTCCCTCTGTAACTTACAACATCCTTCGGCACTATACAACTCTACCAACCTTAGTGTCATCCGCAAAGTTCTACACCTGTATTCCTGATGAAGGGCTTTTGCCCGAAACGCCGATTTTGCTGCTCCTCGGATGCTGCCTGAACTGCTGTGCTTTTCCACCACCACTAATCCAGAATCTGGTTTCCAGCATCTGCAGTCATTGTTTTATCTACACCCTCATCCAGGTCATTTGTAAAAATGACAAACAGCAGTGGCCCCAAAACAGATCCTTGCGGTAGACCACCAGTAACTAAACTCTAGGATGAAAGTTTCCCATCAGCCACCACCTTCTGTCTTCTTTCAGCTAGCCAATGTCTGATCCAAACCACTAATTCATCCTCCATCCCATGCCTCTGTATTTTCTGCAAAAGCCTACCGCGGTGCACCTTATCAAATGCTTTACTGAAATCCATATACACCACATCAACGGCTTTACCCTCATCCACCTGTTTGGTCAGCTTCTCAAAAAACTCAATAATGTTTGTGAGGCATGGCCTATCCATCATAAAACCATGTTGACTATCCCTAATCAACTTATTCCTTTCTATAAGATCATAAATCCTATCTCTTATAACCTTACTCTAGTCATTCTTTTATTCCTGATATATCTATAGAAAGCCTTAGGGTTTTCCGTGATCCTATCTGCCAACGACTTCTCATATCCACTCCTGGCTCTCCTTAGCTCTCTCTTTAGGTCTTTCCTGGCTAACTTGTAACTCTGAAGCACCCTAACTGAGCCTTCATGTCTCATCCTAACATAAGCCGTCTTCTTCCTCTTGACAAGACCTTCAACGTCTTTAGTAAACCATGGCTCCTTACTCGACCACTTGCTCCCTGCCTGACAGGTACATACTTATCAAGGACCCGCAGTAGCTGTTCCTAGAACGAGCTCCACATTTCAGTTGTGCCCATCGCCTGCAGTTTTCTTCCCCATCCTACACATCCTAAATCTTGCCTAATCACATCATAGTTGCCTTTCCCCCAGCTATAATTCTTGCCCTGCGATATATACCTATCCCTTTCCATCACTATATTCATTTATATTGTTAAAAATCACATCTTTGTCGCTCCGAAAGCTAGTGTGCTTCCAATTAAACCTGTTGGACTATAACCTGGTGTTGTGTGATTTTTAACTTTGTACACCCCAGTCCAACACCGGCATCTCCGAATCATTCATTTATATTGTTATTACCAGTTATATTCATTATTTTACAATCTAATGGAACCTTTCCAGAATATTGGGAATTGTCACCAGTGCATAACAATGGTATGACTAGCCACTTCTTTCAATGTGATTGGATTAAGTCCATCAACACGTTGGGATTTGTCAGCCTGCAATTCCAACAAGTTGCCCAGTAACACTTGTAATTTTCTCATGTTTTCCCTTCTTCTAATTTCATAATTTGCAGATAATTCTGGGATGTTACTTCTGTCCTCAACATAGAACATAGAACAGTGCAGCACAGGAAGAGGTCCTCCAGTCCATGATATCTGTGCCGACCGTGATGATATTCTAAATTAATCTAATTTGCCTGCACTTGGTCCATATCCCTCTATTCTCTGCTTTTGGAGGAGCTGTTGATGGACTGGGGAACCTGGTGTTGTGTGATTTTTAACTTGATTTTCTGCTTGTTCATGTGTCTTTCAAAATGCCTATTAAACTTTGTTGACATATCTATATCTGTTACCTCCCTGGCAGTGTGTTCCAGTCACCTGCTACCGCAGTGTAAAAATCTTTCTTTGCACATTTCTTTTAAAATTTCCCCTTCTCACCTTAAACCTATTGATCTAGTGTTTGACATTTCTACCTGGGAAAAAGACTCTGCCTATGCACGCTTCTCATAATTTTATATACCTCTATTAGGTTGCCTCTCGGTCTGTGACCTTGCAGTGAAACATTCCAAGTTTGTCCAACCTCTCCTTATAGCTAATACACTCCAATCCAGGCAACAGCCTGATAAACCTCTTCTACACCCTCTTTAATGCATCCTCATCCTTCCTATTGTGTGGCAACCAGAAATGCACATTATACTCCAAATGTGATCTGACCATAGTCTTGTACAGTTACAGGATGACTTGCCAGCTTTTATACTCAACCCCTCAACTGATGAAGGCAAGCATGCCATAGGCCTTTTTTACCGTCTTTGTGATAATACTGTCACTTTAACAAGGTTATTTTGCTCTTGGTTCTTCTCAAGAGAGGTGGTAAAGGCAGAAGTGGCAAAATGTCTGGGCAAGAGCCAAGTTTAACAATAGCAGGAGAAAGGTCAGTTCTCCCAGTTCAGGTTTTTTTCTAGTAGATTAGATTCCCTACAGGAAACATCCACACCAATCCTCTGAAGAGTAACCCACCCAGAACCATTCCCCTACATTTACCCTGAACACGATAGGCAATTTAGCTTGACCAATCCACCTGACCTGCACATCTTTGAATTGTGGGAGGAAACTAGAGCACAGACACAGGGAGAATGTGCAAACTCCACACAGACAGCAGACCGAAACACGAAACATGAAACATGGCCTTACTGAAACATGTAAAATCCTGGAGGAATTTCACAAGGTGCCTCCAGAGAGTATATTTTCACTTGGGGAATAGAATTGGGGTATGCAGTTTGAGAATGTTGATCTCCCATTTAAGGTAGAGATGAGGATAAATTTTGACTCTCCAGAGAACAGTGGAGCCTGTTCTAGTGATTGTAACAAGATCAGCCAGGCGGAACTCATAAAATATGAGTTCTTGATTGGGGCTGTTAATCTGGTTCACTTAGGGAGCCCCAGTTGACAGATAAGAACAGGAGTTTCAGACATCCTGTTCACTCTGAGAGATGACTCTGAGGGAGCTGGATCAGTGTCAAGGAATGTCACTTGTAAATAACTTGGTGACACAATATTGGTTTCTGTGGAGTTATTTCATCTGAGCAATTGAATATGTTCAAGCTTGAGTTAGATAGGTTTTTGGTTAGGAAGGTGAAGAGTTATGAGGAGCAAACAGGTCAGTGGATCTGAGATCATGTTAGATCAGTCATAATTTTATCAAATGATGGAGCATGTTTGAGGGGCTGAATGGCCTACTCCTGCTCCTAGTTCTTGTGGTAACCTTTCAACTTAGCCACAGATGGATTTCTTTTCATGTTGACTTTTTATTTCCACAAGGTAATTAATTGATCCTCACCATGAATTCGTTGACTTTGCATTTAAAAACGGAAGAAATTCAAATACACATGCACATCTTCACTAAATGGCAATGCTAAGAGAAATTTGTTTATCGCTTCTGTTCTTATGCTGGCCATTACTGCAGGGAAAAAAGAAACCAACTGCAGTATTCTTTGACACAATATCATTGTTAAAACATTTAAATTCAATGAACAAGTCAATCCCACTAATCTAATAAATTCCTAATACTGTTGACATCTGTGTTACAATTAACATTTCAGAGCAGAATTTCACGATTGAAACACGTGATAGCAATTTGTTACTGAATCCAAAACTTAAAAATTGTAATTCCTTGTAAAACTACATACTGGGGTAAATAAATTAATAGGAGGAGAAAGTGAGGACTGCAGATGCTGGAGATCAGAGCTGAAAATGTGTTGCTGGAAAAGCGCAGCAGGTCAGGCAGCATCCAAGGAGCAGGAGAATCGACGTTTCGGGCATGAGCCCTTCTTCAGGAATGAGGAAAGTGTGATTTACTATAACACGGACATTTACTATAAACCGACCAACTCCCACAGCTACCTAGACTACACCTCCTCCCACCCTGCCCCCTGTAAAAACGCCATCCCACATTCCCAATTCCTTCGTCTCCACCGCATCTGCTCCCAGGAGGACCAGTTACATACCGTACAACCCAGATGGCCTCCTTCTTCAAAGACCGCAATTTCCCCCAGACATGATCGACGATGCCCTCCACCGCATCTCCTCCACTTCCTGCTCCTCCG
>NC_057731.1:1899166-1903977 GCF_004010195.1 Chiloscyllium plagiosum | reverse complement strand
CTGACGAGGGAGTCACGGAGGGAGTGGTCTTTTCAGAACGCTGATAGGGGAGGGGAGGGAAATATATCCCTGGTGGTGGGGTCCGTTTGGAGATGGCGGAAATGACGACGGATGATACGATGTATTTGGATATATATCCTTGTCTCAGTTCCAATCCTTGAACTCAGCACCACCTTCCTAACCTGCAATCTTCTTCCTGACCTCCCCGCCCCCACCCCCACTCCGGCCTATCACCCTCACCTTGACCTCCTTCCACCTATCGCATTTCCAACGCCCCTCCCCCAAATCCCTCCTCCCTACCTTTTATCTTAGCCTGCTGGACACACTTTCCTCATTCCTGAAGAAGGGCTCATGCCCGAAACGTCGAGTCTCCTGCTCCTTGGATGCTGCCTGACCTGCTGCGCTTTTCCAGCAACACATTTTCAGCTCTAAATAAAGTAATAAAACGATCTGTAAGAATTTAAGAAGATTGTACAATGGCAATGTTTAAACAGCCTATTTTTTTCCAGGTTGGTACAGAATTGATCCGAGGTGTCTCTGGTGGGGAAAGAAAAAGAACACATATTGGTATGGAACTCATAACTGATCCTCCTGTTTTATTTCTGGATGAGCCCACAACAGGTTTGGATTCCAACACTGCAAAATCTGTGTTGACACTATTGAAAAGGTATGAGTTTTATTATGACACTACAATGCTTTAATTCTAACAATGAATGAAAAACATTTAAACCACCTCAAAAACATTGTCCTAAGATTACAAGACCAGGTTCAAGTCTTACCTATTTTAGAGTGTGTCATAACATATCTGCTTCAGAGGAAATGTTGATTTAGATAGGAAATTGTAAGTTTACCTCATTACAGCTTTGGTTCAAACGTGGGCAAAGAGCTGAAATCCAGAGGTGACATAGGAGTGACAGTCCTTGACATCAAGGCTGTTTTCAACTGAGTGCATCATTGAGGAGCCCGAGCAAAACTGGAATAAATGGGAATCAAAGGAAAAATCTCTGTTCGTTGATGTCATATTTGGCAAATAAGAAGATGGTTGTGTTTGTTGATCAGTTACTTTGTTCCAAAGTTCCTCAGGGTAGTGTCCTAGGTCCAACCATCTTCAGATGTTTCATCAATGACTGTGTCCCTCCCCCCCCCCCCAATATAAGGTCAGAAGTGGGCATGTTTGTCAATGGTTACAAGACATCCAGTGCTATTCTTGACTCCTCAGAAACTGAAACAGCAATAGTTCATCTTCAGATTCCCAAATCCAGTGCACCATCTACAAGGCACAAGTCAAGACTGTGATGGATGCAATCCAACAACACTTAAGAAGCTTGACACCATCCAGGATGAAGCAACCCATTTGATTGGCATCACATCCACAAACATCTACTTCTCACACCACTGAAGATACATAGCAGCAGTGTGTACTATCTAGAATGTGCACTGCAAAAATTTGCTGAACATCTTTACACAGCACTTTCAGTCTAAATGTCCAAGGGCAGATGATACATGGGAATACCATCATCTGCAAGCTCCCTTCCAAGCAACTCATCATTCCAACTTGAAAATATGTTGTCATTCATTGCCTATTGCTGGGTCAAAATCCTGGCATTCCCTCCCTCACAGCATTCTGGATCTACCTATTGCACATAGACTGCAGCGCTTCAAGAAGGCAGCTTACCACCTTCTCACCTTCTCAAAGGCAACTAGGGACAGGCAATAATGTTGGCCAGCTAGCAAGCCCAGGTCCCATAAGAAGATTTAAAATAAAGTTATTTTGCCAGTTATTTGACCTGTGTTTCTATCAATTGAAAGACTTCCCCGGGTTTATTGGAGATGAAATTTTAATCTTTACCATATGGTATTTCACCACATGGGCGGCACAGTGGCTCAGTGGTTAGCACTTTTACCTCAAAGCGCCAGGGATTCGCATTCAATTCCTGCCTCAGGCAACTGTCTGTGTGAAGTTTGCGCATTCTCCCAGTGTCTGCGTGGGTTTCCTCCGGGTGCTCCAATTTCCTCCCACAATCCAATGATGTGCAGATCAGGTGAATTGGCCATGCTAAATGTCTCGTAGTGTAAGGTACATTAGTCAGGAGAAATGTAGAGAAATATGGGAATGGATCTGGGTGGGATACTCTTCGGAGAGTCGGTGTGGATTTGCTGTGCCGAAAGGCCTGTTTCCGCACTGTAGGGATTCTAAGTTGTAAACCATGCTGGTTGCCAGGTACCATTTGAACCTAAAAATGGCTGAGTTGACATCACCTTATAGTGATCATCAACAAATTCGATGATCATGGTGAAAAATGTATATTAACTGCTACGACACGGGGTAAATCCCCCTGTTTAATTTAACCCAGCAACGCAGAAAAGATTTATCCCATGTGGTAATCTGTGAAAATTCGATAGGCCAAGAACTTGTTAAAGTAAAAGTAAAAACTTTATTTCTTTAAGTATAATAGAGGATAATTAACTAACAATTATTTACAACTCCTTCCTCTAACCTAGCTTTTACTTCCCCTTCTATAATACTAGTCCAATAAAACACCTGATGAAGATTTACAAAAGAAAGCTTCTTATCTCAAAACCAGCCAGCTTTCAGTTCTTCTCTGTTTTCCGGTCTTCTTTTCTTCTTCTTGGAGATTCTGCCTCACATGCCCCTGATCGATAAAGGTACCTTTAAAAGAGGTATTTTTCGAGTCGTCTCTACATGCTGGCTTGGCGGTTCTCCTCCCAACTGTTCAATTTTCCCTGGTCTTATACCCCCAAAGCATCAGATTGTGTCATTGGCTTTTAAGATTGTCAACTTCAAACTTGATTGGGATTTGGATTTTCGGGGGTATAATTTAAACTGATTGGCCTAATTCAAATATGTATTTGTCTCCAGACAACCAGCTACACTAAATGCTGGAACAAAAGGTTACATTATATCTTTTTTTCAGAACACTTGGTAGTGGCTTGGCTGTCTTGTAGTTCTGTTGCTTTTAACTGTCTTAAAGCTACAGTGCACCCACATCTTCATAACATAACAAACTCCATGTGAAAATCATCCCACAATAGTTATATATTTTTAAAATGTCTCTAATAAATCAATGCTGTAATTAGGGATCAGGAATACTAGCAACAGGTCAGAAGGGAGACATTTGGAAAGGTAGCCAAAGATTTGTATAGACATGGACTTTGAAGCAATTGTTAAAGGAAGAGAAGGAAATAGAGAGGAAGGATGAAGTTTCAGACTGAGGCCAGGCTTTGAAGATGGGGTCATACTCAAATGTCAGGCAGACTGGACTGAGGGAAAGAGGGTTATAGAGCTAGAAGAGAGTACCCAAATAGGGTGGAGTGAGATCATAGAAGATAACATTTTAATTTAAATTGTTGAGAAACCAGAAGTGGAAGTAGATCAACTACTTAGTGTGGAAGAGGATACATAGAGTCATAGAGTCATACAGCATGGAAACAGACCTTTCTTCCCAACTCATCCTTGCCGACCAGGTTTCCCAAACTAAACTAGTCCTACTTGTCTGCATGTTGCCCATATCCCTCTAAACCTTTCTGATTTAGCTACCATCCTGGTTGATCTTCAGGTCCCTTTTAAATCTTGCCCCTCTCATCTTAAACTTGTGCCATGTAGTTTAGGACTCTACTAAATAGAATAAGATTTTTGCTATTCACCTTACTTATGCCCCTGATCATTTTATGAACCTCTATGAGGTCACCCCTCAGTTTCCAACACTCCAAAGAAAAAGGCTCCAGCCTATCCAGCCTCTCCTTACAATTCAAATCTTCCAGTCCTGGCCAAATCCTTATAAATATTTTCTGCATCCTTTCTAGTTTAACATCCTTCTTGTAGCAGGGCAACCAGAATTATACACTGTATTCTAAAAGTGGCCTACACCATGCCGCAGAAGTTTGCATAGTAGAAGTTTATGAAGGGTGCAGGAAAGGGGCTCATATGGAAAACATTTGAGTAGTTAAGAGTCAAAGGCAAATGTAAAAGTTTTGGTGGCAGAGGGCAGGAAAGAATTGACAGCAAAGTGAATTGACCTTTTGTCTCTGGTGCTGAGAGCTTTTGTTTCTCATGTGAACATTTATACAAATATATCAGGTAAGGCATCAACTGGAATTTTCTTGGCAAAAATTTCAACAAGAAAGAACTTGCATTTATATCTTTTACATTTCAAGGTGCACTTAGAGTTAGTAGAATCCCTACAGCGTGGAAACAGCCCCTTTGGCTCAAAAGGCCCACACTCTCCAAAGGGAAACCCACCCAGACCCATTCTCCTACCCTATTATCCTATATTTATCCCTGACTAATGCATCTAGCCTCTACATCCTTGAATGCTATGGGCATTTTAGTAGGGCCAATTCGCCTAACCTGCATTTCTTTGGATTGTGAGAGGAAACCGGAGCACCTGGAGGAAACCCAGAAAATGTACAAATTCCACACTGACAGTCGCAAGAGGCTGGAATCGAACTGGGTACTTGGCACTGTGAGGCAGCAGTGCTAACCACTGTGCTGCCCCTTTGCTAGGTTGATGTGTCTGTTTAGAGAAATAGAATGCCTCTGCACTGCAAAATGATAATGTTGGATGTGATAATTGAATTAGAGTCATAGAGTCATAAAGATGTACAGCATGGAAACAGACCCTTCAGTCCAACCCGTCCATGCTGACCAGATATCCCAACCCAATCTAGTCCCACCTGCCAGCACACGGCCCATATCCCTCCAAACCCTTCCAATTCATATACCCATCCAAATGCCTCTTAAATGTTGCAATTGTACCAGCCTCCACCACTTCCTCTGGCAGCTCATTCCA
>NC_057731.1:1852250-1899050 GCF_004010195.1 Chiloscyllium plagiosum | reverse complement strand
CCAACAGTGGCCTAACCAATGTCCTGTACAGCTGCAACATGACCTCCCAACTCCTGTACTCAATACTCTGACCAATAAAGGAAAGCATACCAAATGCCTTCTTCACTATCCTATCTACCTGCGACTCCACTGTCAAGGAGCTATGAACCTGCACTCCAAAGTCTCTTTGTTCAGCAACAGTCCCTAGGACCTTACCATTAAGTGTATAAGCAATTAGATTAGATTAGATTAGACTACGTACAGTGTGGAAACAGGCCCTTCGGCCCAACAAGTCCACACCAACCCTCCGAAGAGCAACCCTCCCAGACCCATTACCCTACACCTAACACTACGGGCAATTTAGCATGGCCAATTCACCTAACCTGCACATTTTTGGACTGTGGGAGGAAACCAGAGCACCTGGAGGAAACCCACGCAGACACGGGGAGAATGTGCAAACTCCACACAGTCAGTCGCCTAAGGTGGGAATTGAACCCAGGTCTCAGGCGCTGTGAGGCAGCAGTGCTAACCACTGTGCCACCGTGCCGGGGAAAGATATAAAATGTTAAGATTTGCTTTCCCAAAATGCAGCACCTCGCATTTATCTGAATCAAACTCCATCTGCCACTTCTCAGCCCATTAGCCCAACTGGTCAAGATCCTGTTGTAATCTGAGGTAACCCTGTTTGCTGCCACTAGACCTCCAATTTTGGTGTCATCTGCAAACTTACTAACCATACCTCTTATGCTTACATCCAAATCATTTATGTAAATGACAAAAAGTAGAGGACCCAGCACCGATCCTTGTGGCACTCCACTGGTCACAGGCCTCCAGTCTGAAAAATAACCCTCTACCACCACTCTCTGTCTTCTGCCTCTAAGCCAGTTCTGTATCCAAATGGCTAGTTCTCCCTGTATTCTGTGAGATCTAACCTTGCTAATCAGTCTCCCACTTCCTCAAAAAACTCAGTCAAGTTTGTGAGACATGATTTCCCACGCACAAAACCATGTTGACTATCCCTAATCAGTCCTTGCCTTTCCAAATACATGTACGTCCTGTCCCTCAGGATTCCCTCCAACAACTTGCCCACCACCGACGTCAGACTCACTGGTCTATAGTTCCCTGGCTTGTCCTTACCACCCTTCTTAAACAGTAGCACCACATTTGCCAACCTCCAGTCTTCTGGCACCTCACTTGTGACTATCGATGAGACAAATATCTCAGCAAAAGGCCCAGCAATCACTTCTCTAGCTTCCCACAGAGTTTGTGGGTACACCTGATCAGGTCCTGGGAATTTATCCATTTTTATGCGTTTCAAGACTTCCAGCACTTCCACTTCTGTAATCTGGACATTTTGCAAGATGTCACCACCTATTTCCCTACAGTCTATATCCTCCATATCCTTTTCCACAGTAAATACTGATGCAAAATACTCATTTAGTATCTCTCCCACTTTCTGCGGTTCCACACAAAGACCGCCTTGCTGATCTTTGAGGGGCCCTATTCTCTCCCTAGTTACCCTTTTGTCCTTAATGTATTTGTAAAACCTTTTTGGATTTTCCTTAATTCTATTTGCGAAAGCTATCTCATGTCCTTTTTTTGCCCTCCTGATTTCCCTCTTAAGTATACTCCTACTTCCTTTATACTCTTCTAAGGATTAATTTGATCTATCCTGTCTATACCTTACAAAAGCTTCCTTCTTTTTCTTAACCAAACTCAATTTCTTTAGTCATCCAGCATTTCCTATACCTACCAGCCTTTCCTTTCACCCTGACAGGAATATACTTTCTCTAGATGTAATTATTTTGACTGTTCCATCATTGCTCTGAATAGTCTGTTAAAAATTCACAAGATTCAATAGTCCTGCCTTTTGAATGCTTTGATGTATTCCAGGCATGTTGAATATGCAGTGATACCCAGATAGGATTATCTGATGAGGAAAGGCCAGATAAGCTGGACCGATTTCCACTGAACTTTGAAAGAATGAGAAGTGATCAAGGCCCTTGATGGGTGAGCACTGAAAGAATATTTCAGCATGGTGGCTCAGTGGTTAGCACTGCTGCCTCACAGCGCCAGGGACCCAGGTTCAATTCCCACCTCGGGCAACTGTCCGTGTAGAATTTGCACCTTCTCCTATGTCTGCGTGGGTCTGCTCCGGTTTCTTCCACATTCCAAAGATGTGCAGGTCAGGTGAATTGGCCATGCTAAATTGCCCGTAGTGTTAGGTGCCTTAGGTAGGGGAATGGGTCTGGGTGGGTTGCTCTTCGGAATGTCAGTGTGGACTTGTTGGGCCGAAGGGCCTATTTCCACACTGTAGGGAATCTAATCAAACCTTGTGGGAGAGAATGGAACTGGGGGCACAGCACAAAGGTAACACTTAACACAGCATAAAAGTAACATTTAACACTGAGATAATTGAATTTTTGTCTGTCAGAGAGTCTTTGGTACTCCTCTCCCCACAGAGCAGTGGAGGCAGTCAATAATTTTGAATAATTTTGGGTCCAGAGGTAGCTAAGGATATTGACAAAGGAATCAAAATTTATCTGTGATAAGTATTATGCGGGCATGTCAGCCCACTGTGTTGCTGCTCATAATTAAAATTATTAATATTATCATTTAACTAAGGGGAACTACAGGGCCTGCTTTGTCTAGCACAGTAGAGAAAAACCACTTCCTTGTCCAACTAGAAAGGTCTCTTGTAATTAACAAGATACAGCTAATTGCCAGTTCATTTTGTCCATGTAAAAAACGTTATATGTCATTAGAGCAAACTAAATAAAAATTGTCATCTCAGAGGTGCAAACATTAATGGAAATAACTTAAAAGGTGTGACTGCTGGACAAAAGCACCCATCATTTGTGGAAGTTCCAAGGATGCTGCAAGTCAAGAGGAACATCTAAGTCATGTAAATATGGAATCTAATGAAAGCAATAGAAAGTGAATTGGTTGAGGAGGATTTGGGATGGAAATGGTGCCAGACCACAGCAGGCATTCCCTGCACATCCCATTGGATGCAATGTGTTGGTCACTCAGCTGGTGCAGTACCTTTACCAAATTGATGATTCAATAGATGAGAGGGCAGCTCAAGGTAGGGTTCCAACTGGGTATCATTCAATGTCGTCCAGATAGATTGTGTCGCATCATCCTGGCGTGCTGTGCTCTGCACAATTGGAGCTGAGGATGAGGCGATGTGATAGATGCTGAGGAATTAGGAGAACGGGAGCAGATGTCCAAGAAGAATGATGAGGTAATTGAGCTGGAGGAAACTCTCCTTGATAGAACTCGGCTGCATTAGCACAAGGCAGACAGGACCTAATTAACACTTGGTTCCAGTAGATGCCAGATGGGTGAGAAGACCATCACGGACTGTCAAGGTCAAGATGCGAGCATCTGGTTTGCATTGTGAGTATGAACTGCAGCCTGTTTGTTGGCTGTCATAAAAGTTCATGTTTGTTCTTACCTGAATAGCTTGCTAGTAATTAACAAGATGTTCTCCTACTGGGCAATGACAAGATGTGGGTTTCCAGTGGGTATTGGAGGAAGAGTAGAGGGGAGTCCGAGAAGGTCTTCACATAAAAATGTATCTAAGAACAGGTGAAGTGTGTAACCTCGTGGTTAAACAGTTATGGGGGTGAGAGACTGGGGTTGTATGTACAAGGGAGTGCCAGCCATGCTGCAGTGTGCCATGGGCAGTGTGGCTGCTATGCCATTACACTGCCGGTTAGGGGGCAACACTGGCTTTGCCAACACTGATCCATATGCATAGCATCCTTTTAAAGATGGCGTGGGTGTCAATGATGCTAGTCTTTTGGTGGATGTCTGATAAGTAGTGGGAACATGTGTGGTGAGATTGGAATCGAATCGGATATGAGGGACACCATAAGGGTGGGTTAGGTAGTTAATGAGGCATGCTTGAAAAGATATGTTGAGAAATTCTGTTGGTCTCACAGAGAGAATCCCTCCAAAAAAGTTGATGCAACTCACACTCAGCCAAGGATGCACAAGATTCAGCTCTCTGAAACAATCGTGATCAAGCTTACATGCACTTAGAT
This sequence comes from Chiloscyllium plagiosum, assembly GCF_004010195.1. Taxonomy (NCBI): domain Eukaryota; kingdom Metazoa; phylum Chordata; class Chondrichthyes; order Orectolobiformes; family Hemiscylliidae; genus Chiloscyllium; species Chiloscyllium plagiosum. The sequence continues at coordinate 1,895,019 of NC_057731.1, read as the reverse complement.
GTAATGATAATTTAAGACTAAAAGCTTGCATAACAATTTCATACATCATGGCCATTTTGAATTGTTAGATGTTTTGGGTTGCAGCAGCTGAAGGTTTTTTGTTAACCCTAATTGTACTTTTTTGGGGAGTGTTTGGAATTGTTTAATATAATGAGAAGTTCTATTGCAGATGTAATTAAGTTCCTGCCTCACTGCTGGGTGAACAGCAGCCATTGAAAATGGAGAATCTGAAAGTAGCAGGTGTAAAGGCCAGTTAATCACAACCATTTTTCCATGATCATGGGAAGACTTTTAGGGATGTTTTGGATAGCAGCCAGAAAGCTCCATGGCTGGAAGTTAGCACAGGACTCATAGTCAATTCCCCTTTCCGTTTCAAGCACCCTACTCTGTCTCCTACCTTCAAGCCAATTTTGTATCCATATGGCTAGTTCTTCCTGTATTCCATGTGATCTACTTTTGTTATTGTATGTCAAAGGATATAAAGAGACACTTAATGACACTGGTGATAGGAGTTAGACCTTGTCTACTTGTGATGGAAGGTCCATGCTAGTTTAAAGTTTTGTGAAGAGAGCTGGTTGGATTTGTTGTTTGTCTATTTATTGAGCTGGTACATTTGTTGGCAGACATTTCATCCCCTTTCTAGGTGACGTCATCAGTGTTGTGTTGCCTCCTGTGAAGTTCCACTTTGAATTTATGTGGTTCTATTTGGTGAGGCTATTTGGTATGTCCTGCTGAAGTCGTAATGATCATTCAAGAGACCTTGTGGAGTTTCTTGTGAGATTTGAAGCATATTTTCAATATACTTCGTGATTTTTTCATTTTTTTCATTCTAGCCTATCGAGATATGGTCGAACTATTATATTCTCTATCCACCAGCCTCAAATGGATGACCTAATGATCTGAACCAATAGCATGTTCAAATCATTTCAGTGGGAGAGATTAGCACATAAACAGTTCCAAGTATATCTTACCAATTGAAAAACAGTAGGCAGAACAGAATTTCCATTTAAACCCCTGGAAACTGCTTCTCCTGATTATTCAAATGTCAATTCAAATGCCCACATTATTTCTTTGCACACTTTTCCCAGAAATAGTACAAATGACTGTGATGTTTTCGGTAGATTCTGGTAATGGATTAACTTTCTTGTCATTGTCCCCAAGTATTAGAAAGCCCTTACTGTATTTGGCAGTGGATCCGTTATTTGAAATTTGCTTTGTGCTAACTCCCAGGAATTTTTGTCTTCTGTTAAAAATTGGCAATGACTCTGCCCAGATGTGAAAAAGAAAGTTTTTGTGATGTCCTGCTGAAATCGTAATGATCAATCAAGAGACCTTGTGGAGTTTCCTGTAAGTTTTGAAGCATATTTTCAATACATTTTGTGATTTTTTATTTTTTTCATTCTAGCCTATCGAGATATGGTCGAACTATTATATTCTCTATCCACCAGCCTCAATACTTCATATTTAAGCTATTTGATAGCCTGACACTGCTGTTGAATGGAAGAATGGTATATCATGGTCCAGCCAGCACAGCATTACAGTACTTTTCATCTATTGGTGAGAAACACTTTTAATCAGATGTTAATTGTACAGGTTAGGATTAAGTATACAAAGGTTGGGGGCACTCATTGGTAATTACATACACTCAGAGAATGTTGAGGCTTTGGATTATCTGTCCAGAGGAGTGTGAACATTCATTCATTAGAAATGTTCAAAACTGAGATTGATAGATTTGTTCTCATTGGAATTGCAAACAGATATGGGGAACGTGCAGGATAATTGTATTGAGATAGAAGATCAAAAATGATCTCATTGAACAGCACAACATGTTTGAGGAGCTGAATGGACTCCTCCTGCTCCTGTCTCTTTTTTGTATTCTTTTCTGTTTTTTCTGTTACAAAAATGCTATAACACACCTCTGGGTTTTCTTTAACACTACCAAATCATTCGTGTTACATATTAAATTAATAATTATCAAGCATCACCCTTGGGCCTGCTTCTATTTCCTATATTCTTAATTGTTTGATCACTGGATAATATGTTTACAGAGACGTAGAATTATAGAGATGTACAGCACGGAAACAGACCCTTCAGTCCAACTCATCCATGCTGACCAGATATCCTAAATTAATAGAGTCCCATTTTACCCATATCCCTCTAAATACTTCCTCTAAACCCTTACCCATTTATGTGCCTTTTAAATGTTATAATTATACTAGCTTCCACCACTTTGGCAGTTCATTTCATACTTTCCACCTCTATGTGAAAAAATTGCCCCTTAGTCCCTTTTAAATCTTTTCCCGCTCTCTTTAAACCTATGCTCCCTAGTTTTGGACTCTCCTACCCTGAGGAAAAGACCTTGACTATTCACCTATCCACGCCCCTCATAATTTATAAACTTCTACAAGGTCACCCCTCAAGCTCCAACACTCCAGGGAAAACAGCCCCAGCCTTTTCAGCCTCTCCCTATAGCTCTAACTCTGGCAACTTCCTTTTCTGAACCCTTTCAAGTTTAACAACATCTTTCCTATAGCAGGGAGGCCAGAATTGAAGACAGTATTCCAAAGGTGGCCTAACAAATCTCCTGTACAGCTCCAACATGACCTCCCAATTGCGATGCTCAATTCACTGACCAATAAAAGTAAGCATACCAAACATCCACTAACCTGTCTCCTTGCGACTCCATTTTCAAGGAACAATAATCCTGCACCCCAAGGTTTGTTTGTTCAGCAACATTTCCCAGGCCCTTACCATTAAATGTATACGTCCTCCTCTGATTTGCCCTACCAAAATGTTGTTATTTATCTAGATTAAACTCCATCTGCCACTTCGCACCCCATTGGCCCATGTGATCAAGGTCCTATTCTACTCTCAGGCAAAGTCCGTCTTCAAGCTTACTAACCACACATATGTTCACATTCAAATCATTGATATAAATGACAAAAACCAGTGGATCCAGCACTGATTCATGCGGCACACCACTGGTCAGAGGCCTCCAGTCCAAGAAACAATCCTCCACCACCCCACTCTGTCTCCTACCTTAAGCCAATTTTGTATCTGTATGGCTAGTTCTTCCTGTATTCCATATGATCTACTTTTGTTATTGTATGTCAAAGGATATAAAGAGACACTTAATGACACTGGTGATAGGAGTTAGACCTTGTCTACTTGTGATGGAAGGTCCATGCTAGTTTAAAGTTTTGTGAAGAGAGCTGGTTGGATTTGTTGTTTGTCTATTTATTGAGCTGGTACATTTGTTGGCAGACATTTCATCCCCTTTCTAGGTGACGTCATCAGTGTTATGTTGCCTCCTGTGAAGCACTACTGTAAAGTTCCACTTTGAATTTATGTGGTTCTATTTGGTGAGGCTATATTTGTAGTACTGCATGCAGTTCTGGTCACCCTACTATGGAAAGGATATTAAACGAGAAAAAATGCAGAAAAGACTTAGAAGGATGAAATGTGGACTTGAAGGTTTGAGTTTTAAGGAGAGCTTGGATAGTTTGGGACTTTTTTTCCCCGGAGCATAGGAGACTGAGAGGTGACCTTATAGAGGTTGATAAAATCATGAAGGCATAAATAAAGGAGATAGCCAATAACTTCTCCCCAAGGCAGAGCAGTCTAAAACCACAGGGCCTCAGTTTAAGATGAGATAGGAGAGATACAAAAGGATTCTGAGGGCATTTTACAGTGGATGGTGAGTATCTAGAACGGCAGCCAAAGGTAGCAGGAGAAGTGAATACAATTTCTCATTTAAGAAACATTTAGACCAGTACATAGGTGGGTTGGTATGGAAGGATATGGATCAAACGACGGCAAATGTGACTAGTTTAATTGTGAAAATTGTGGAGCATGGGCAAGTTGGGTCGAAGGGCCTGTTTCTGTTCTGTAGACTTCTATGACTCTGTGAATATTGGCACAGGGCTAAATATTGATCACACCATCAAGAAATAGGAAAGGAACCGTCACTTTATTAGGAGTTTTCTACAGACCCCCAAATAGCAACAGAGACATGGAGGAGCAGATTTTAGAAACTTGCAGAAGTAACAGAGTTTTTGTTATGGGTGACCTTAACTTTCCTAATATTGATTGGAACCTCCTTAGTTCAAATAGTTTGAATGGAGCAGGTGTGTCCAGGAAGGATTCCTGACTCCGTATATAGATAGGCCGACTCGAGGGGAGGCCTTGTTGGATTTGGTGCTTGCCAACGAACCATGCCAGATGTCAGATCTCTTGGTGGGAGAGCATGTTGGTGATAGTGATAAAACCTCCCTGACCTTTTATTATAGTCATGGAGAGGGATAGGAGCAGATGGTATGGGAAAGTATTTAATTGGGGGAGAGGTAATTATAATGCTATTAGGCAGGAACTGGGGCACCTAAATTGAGAACAGATGTTCTCAGAGAAAAGCACGACAGAACTGTGCATTTAGGTTGTTTGCGGAGCGGTTGCTGATAGTGCTGGACAGGTTTGTCCCATTGAGGCAAGGAATGGATGGTAGGTAACAGGGGATGTGAAGCATCTCGTCAAGAGGAAGAAGGAAGCTTATTTAAGGTTGAGGAGGCAAAGATCAGACAGGGCTTAGAGGATTACAAGATTGTCAGGAAGGAACTGTAGAATACATTTAGGAGAGCTAGAAGGCGGCATGAGAATGCTTCAACCGGTAGGATTAAGGAAATCCTGAAGGCATTCTATATTTAACATGAGGAACATGAGGATGGCCAGAGTGAGGATAGGGTTGATCAGGCATATTGGACAGAACTTGTGTCTGGAGTTGGAGGAGGTAGGAGAGGTCATAGAGTCATAGAGATGTATAGCATGGAAACAGACTCTTCGGTCCAATCCGTCCATGCCGACCAGATATCCCAACCCAATCTAGTCCCACTTGCCAGCACATGGCCCATATCCCTCCAAACCCTTCCGATTCATATACCCATCCAAATGCCTCTTAAATGTTGCAATTGTACCAGCCTCCACCACTTCCTCTGGCAGCTCATTCCATACCCGTACCACCCTCTGTGTGAAAAACTTGCCCCGTAGGTCTCTTTTATGTCTTTCCCCTCTCACCCTAAATCTATGCCCCCTAGTTCTGGACTCCCCAACCCCAGGGAAAAGACTTTGCCTATTTACCCTATCCATGCCCTTCAAATGATGAAGTCTCGAGGATTATGCTCAGATTTAGTACGTTTAGACCAGATATAGCTCATGTTTTATTCCTCCTAATTTCTACTGTTCCAATAACTTTATAATAATTACACATCTGCAAATATGCAGAAATAAGGAATAATGAACAATATAAAGTGTCAGAGTCATTTTTAACTATCTTCTTGTTTGGAATAAATGTTTTAAGTTTATTACAAAAAATCTCAAAGTTTCAGCAACAGTTTATTCATTATCCCGGTCAAAAGGCCGGTGGTGAGGTTGTGTACTTTGCAAAGTTTGTGGCTTTCCTGCTCTCACAATGTTACTGATTGCATATGTGTTCAATACACAAGTCCTTGTCAGTATCACCTATTCCCCATTCCTGGAAGAGATTGAAGTCTATCTCATGTGCATCTGACAAAGCAATAAAACTCTCCACCACCACCCTCTGTCTTCTACCTTTGAGCCAGTTCTGTATCCAAATGGCTAGTTTTCCCTGTATTCCATGAGATCTAATCTTGCTAATCAGTCTCCCATGGGTACCTTGTCGAACGCCTTACTAAAGTCCATATAGATAACATCTACTGCTCTGCCCTCATCAATCATCTTTGTTACTTCTTCAAAAAACTCAGTCAAGTTTGTGAGATATGATTTCCCACGCACAAAACCATGTTGACTATCCCTAATCAGTCCTTGCCTTTCCAAATACATGTACATCCTGTCCCTCAGGATTCCCTCCAACAACTTGCCCACCACTGACGTCAGGCTCACTGGTTCCCTGGTTTGTCCTTACCGCCCTTCTTAAACAGTGGCACCATGTTTGCCAACCTCCAGTTTTCTGTCACCTCACTTGTGACTATCGATGATACAAATATCTCAGCAAGAGGCCCAGCAATCACTTCTCGAGCTTCCCACAGAGCTCGCGGGTACACCTGATCAGGTCCTGGGGATTTATCCACTTTTACCCGTTTCAAGACATCCAGCACTTCCTCCTCTGTAATCTGGACATTTTGTAAGATATCACTATCTATTTCCCTACAGTCTATATCTTCCATTTTTTTTCCACAGTAAACACTGATCCAAAATACTCCCCCATTTAGTATCTCCCCCATTTTCTGCGGCTCCACACAAAGGCCGCCTTGCTGATCTTTGAGGGCCTCTATTCTCTCCCTCGTTACCCTTTGTCCTTAATGTATTTGTGAAATCCCTTTGGATTCTTCTTAATTCTATTTGCCAAAGCTATCTTTTGTCCCCTTATTGCCCTCCTGATTTCCCTCTTAAGTATACTCCTACTTCCTTTATACTCTTCTAAGGATTCACTCGATCTATCCTGTCTATCCTTTACATATGTTTTTTTCTTAATGAGTACTTTACGTCAATATTCACTAGTGGGAGACACCTTGACGTTTCTAAGAACAACGTGAAACAGACAGATGTGCTCGAACAGGTTGATGTTAAGAAGGAGGATATGCTCAAACTTTTGAAAATCATGAGGATAGATAAATCCCCTGGGCCAGACGGGATATACCTGACGTTACTATAGGAAGTGAGGGAAGAGATTGCTGCGCCTTTGGTGATGATCTTTGCATCCTCACTGTCCACTGGAGTAGTGCCAAATTATTGGAGGACAGCAAATGTTATTTCCTTGTTCAAGAAAGGGAATAGGGATAATCCTGGGAATTACAGACCAGTTAATCGCACATCTACGACGAGTAAAGTATTGGAGAGAATTCTGAGAGACAGGATTTATGATTACTTGAAAAGCCACAGTTTGATTAGAGATAGTTCGCATGGATTTGTGAGTGACAGATCGTGCCTCACATACCTTACTGAACTTTTTTGAGGAGGTGACAAAACACATTGATGAAGGTATAGCAGGGGATGTGGTGTACGTTGATTTTAGCAAGGTCTTTGATAAGGCTCCCCATGGTAGGCTCATGCAGAACATAAGGAGGCTTGGGATACAGGGTAATCTGGCTGTCTGGATACAGAATTGGCTGGCCCATAGAAGATGGAGAATGTTGGTAGATGTGTTGGTATTCAGCCTGGAGTTTGGTGATCCGTGGTGTTTTTGCAGGGATTGGTTCTGGAACCTCTGCTCTTTGTGATTTTTATAAATGACTTGGACAAACAAGTGGAAGGGTGGGTTAGTAAGTTTGCTGATGACACTAAGGTTGGTGGAGTTGTGGATTGTGTGGAGGGCTGTTGTAGGTTGCAACTGGACATTGACAGGATGCAGAACTGGGTTGAAAAATTGGCAGATGGAATTCAACCTGGAAAAGTGTGAAGTGATTCACTTTGGAAGGTTGAATTTGAATGCAGAATACAGGGTTGAAGGCAGGATTCTTGGCAGTGCGGAGGAACAGAGGAATCTTGGGCTCCATGTGCATAGATTCGTCAAAGTTTCCACCCAAGTTGATAGGGTTGTCAAGAAGGCAGAAAGTGTGTTTGCTTTCAATAGCAAGGAGGATTGAGTGTAAGAGCCAAGAGGTTATGCTACAGCTCTGTAGAGCCCTGGTTGGACTACATTTGGAAGATTGTGTTCAGTTTAGGTCACGTCATTATAGGAAGGATGTGGAAGCTTTGAAGAGGTTGCAGCAGAGATTTACCAGGACGCTTCCTTGACTGGAGGGTATGTATATGAAGAAAGGTTTAGGGAGCTAGGGCTTTTTTCATTGGAGTGAAGAAGGATGAGTGGTGTCTTTAGAGGTGTACAAGATGATGAGAGGCATAGATAAAGTGGATGGCCAAAGACTTTTTCCCAGTGCGGAAATGGTTATCATGATGGGGAGTAATTTTAAGGTAATTGGAGGAAAGTTTAGGCGAGATGTCAAAGGTAGGTTCTTTACACAGAGTGGTGAGAACAAAGAACAAAGAAAATTTACAGCCCAGGAACAGGCCCTTCGGCCCGCCAAGCCTGAGCCGATCCAAATGTACTGTCTAAACCTGTTGGTCAATTACTAAGCATCTGTATCCCTTAGGAGAGCTAAGAGAGGGCATGAAAAATCTTTGGCGGATAGGATCAAGGTTAACCCCAAGGCATTTTTATGCGTATGTGAGAAACATGAGAATGACGAGAACGAGGGTAGGTCCGATCAAGGACAGTAGTGGGAGACTATGTATTGAGTCGGAAGAGATAGGAGAGGTCTTGAATGAGTACTTTTCTTCAGTATTTACAAACGAGAGGGACCGTATTGTTGAAGAGGAGAGTGTGAATCGGACTGGTAAACTAGAGGAGCAATATTAGTTTAAGAGATCATTTTATGACTGTGGAGTAAAGATCACAAAAAGAGATGCAAGAGTGCTGAGTCTAAGTCTATATACTATATAGCACATAAATACATTCTTCCCATTCAAAGACCTTAAACTCCAGCAGCCTCACTTTAATAAGATAATTGACCCAATCTCATCTAAGATTCCCACCACGACAATTGAGAGATTGAGTTTCCAATTCCTATTTGTACTATGGCTCAATAGGAATGGATTCCAACAATCTATGAATTTCCATGGATTGACAGAAAATCATTTTATTCAACCCTTTCCACTCCTTCTTACTTACCTTTGATCACAAATAGCTCAATCTGTTTCAGGATCTTCTTAATGGGCTCTGTTTGAGTCCAGGTAAACAATCCACCAAGTTCAAAGCTAGGATTTCTGATTAACAGATTGAGGGTACCGTAGTGCTCATGCATTCTCTGAGAAATGTCTGGTGTATCACTGTAATCTTCATTCCATTTTACAGCCCACTGCAGTGGATGTAGTGTACATGGATTTTAGTAAGGCATTTGATAAGGTTCTCCATGGTAGGCTTATGCGGAGGTCAGGAGGCATGGGATAGAGGGAGATTTGGCCAATTGGATAGAAAACTGGCTAACCGGTCGAAGGCAGAGAGTGGTGGTAGATGGTAAATACTCAGCCTGGAGCCCAGTTACATGTGGAGTTCCGCAGGGATCAGTTCTGGGTCCTCTGCTGTTTGTAATTTTTATTAATGACTTAGATGAGGGAGTCGAAGGGTGGGTCAGTAAATTTGCAGATGATATGAAGATAGGTGGAGTTGTGGACAGTGAGGAGGGTTGTTGTCGGCTGCAGAGGGACTTAGATATGATGCAGAGCTGGGCTGAGGAGTGGCAGATGGAGTTCAACCCTGCCAAGTGTGAGGTTGTCCATTTTGGAAGAACAAATAAGAATGCGGAATACAGGGTTAATGGTAGGGTTCTTAGTCAGGTGGAGGAACAGAGGGATCTTGGGGTCTATGTACATAGATCTTTGGAGGTTGCCACTCAGGTGGATAGAGTTTGTAAGAAGGCCTATGGAGTATTATCGTTCATTAGCAGAGGGATTGAATTCAAGAGTCGTGGAGTGATGTTGCAGCTGTACAGGACTTTGGTTAGGTCACATTTGGAGTACTGTGTGCAGTTCTGGTCGCCTCACTTTAGGAAAGATGTGGGAGCTTTGGAGAGGGTGCAGAGAAGATTTACCAGGATGTTGCCTGGAATGGAGAATAGGTCGTACGAGGATAGGTTGAGAGTGCTAGGCCTTTTCTCGTTGGAACGGCGAAGGATGAGGGGTGACTTGATAGAGATTTATAAGATGATAAGAGGAATAGATAGAGTAGACAGTCAGATCCCCGGGTACAAGGGGACATCAATTTAAGGTGAAGGGTGGAAGGTATAGGGGAGATGTCAAGGGTGAGTTCTTTACCCAGAGAGTGGTGGAGGCATGGAATGCGCTGCCTGTGGGAGTGGCAGAGTCAGAATCATTGGTGACCTTTGAGCAGCAATTGGATAGGTACATGGATGGGTGCTTAAGCTAGGACAAATGTTCGGCACAACATCGTGGGCCGAAGGGCCTGTTCTGTGCTGTATTGTTCTATGTTCTATGTTCAACTCCCCACCTACTCATGCATTTATCCAGATGCATCTTAAATGAATCTACCGTGCCTGCCTCAACCATCTCTGCTGGCAAAGTGTTCCAAACGCTCACCACCCTCTGTATGATGGACTTGCCGCATGTATCCCCCTTAAACTTTCTACCTCTCACCTTGAAAGCGTGGCCTCTCATTATTGAATCCATCACCCTGGGAAAAAGCTTGTCTCTATCCACCCTGTCATAGTCTTCATGATTTTATAAACCTCAATCAGGTCCCCCCCTCAATCTCCTTTTCTCTAATGAAAATAAACCTAACCTACTCAACCTTTCTTCATAGCTAGCACCTTCCATACCAGGCAACATCCTCGTAAACCTTCTCTGCACCCTCTCCAAAGCGTCCACATCCTTTTGGTAATGTGGCGACCAGAACTGTACACAGTATTCTAAATGCGGCCGAACCAATGTATTATACAATGTTAACATGACTTGCCAGCTCTTATACTCAATGCCCTGTCCAATGAAGGCAAGTATACTATATGCCTTCTTGGCTTCTCTATTCACCTGTGCAGCAACCTTCAGGGTACAATGGACCTGCACTCCCAGATCTCTCTGCCCATCAACTTTTCCCAAGGCTCTTCCGTTCATTGTATAATTTGCTCTAGAATTAGTCTTGACTAAATGCATCACCTCACATTTGTGTGGATTGAAATCCATCTGACACTTTTCCGCCCAACTCTCCGGTCTATCTATATCCTCCTATATTCTCTGACAGTCCCTTATGCTTTCTGCTACTCCACCAATCTTCGTGTCATCTGCAAACTTGCTGATCATACCAACAGTGCCCTCTTCCAGATCATTTATGTATATTACAAACAACAGTGACCCCAACACTGACCCCTGTGGAACACCACTGGTCACCTTTCTCCATTTTGAGAAACTTCCTTCAACTACTACTCTCTGTCTCCTGTTGCTCAACCAGTTCTTTATCCACCTCGCTAGAACACCCTGCACACCATATGACTTCACTTTTCCATTAGTCTACCATGGGGAATCTTGTCAACTGCTTTACTAAAGTCCATGTATATGATATCAACAGCCCTTCCTTCATCTATCAACTTGGTCACTTCCTTGAAGAACTCTATTAACTTGGTAAGGCACGATCTCCCCCACACAAAACCATGTTGCCTATCACTGATAAACCCATTTTTTTCTATATATAAATAGATCCTATCCCTCAGTACCTTCTCCAGCAACTTTCCCACCACCGACATCAGGCTCACTGGTCTATAGTTACCCGGAATATCCCTACTACCCTTCTTGTACAGGGGGACAACATGAGCAACCCTCCAGTCCTCCGGCACCTCACCTGTATTTAAGGATGCCACAGAGATATCTGTTATGGCCCCAGCTATTTCCTGTCTCGCCTCCCTCAGCAACCTGGGATAGATCCCATCCGGTCCTGGGGATTTGTCCACCTTAATGACCTCTACCCAACACATCTTCCCTACTTATGTCAAGGTGATCCAGACTAATCAAACTTCTATCTCTAATCTCAACATTCATCATGTTCCTCTCCTCAGTGAGCACTAATGCAAAGTAATAATTCAGAATCTCACCCATTCACTCAGGTTCGACACACAGCCTTCCTTCATTATCCTTTAGTGGACCAATCCTTTCTCTAGTTACCCGCTTACTTCTTATATAAGAATAAAATGCTTTGGGGTTCTCCTTAATTCTGCTCGCTAAAGCTATTTCATGACCCCTTTTAGCCTGCTTGATTCCTCATTTAAGACTTGTCCTACTCTTCCGATATTCTTCCAGGGCCCGTTATGTTCTTAGCTGCCTAGACCTTATGCATGCTTCCCTTTTCCTCTTGGTCTGGAATGCACTGGTAATAGAGTCAGATACATGAGGGACATTTAAGCGACTCTTGAATAGGTGCATGGAAGATATGTAGGGTATGTAGGTTAGTCTGGTCTTAGAGTAGGATAAAAGGTTAATACAACATCAAGGGCCGAGGGTCTGTACTGAGCTGTACTGTTCTATGTTCTAAAAGCACACTTCTGTTTTCTCTAAATTCCAATAAGCAATCATTTATATCTACCTAAACAGATGAACAGGCTGTTGGCTCCACTTTTCTTCTGAAAGCTAGATTTCTGTCAATGGAAGAGTCCCATAAACTTGCTTGGAAGTTCTAACTGCAGAGATAATAGGGCCCCTTAAAGATCAACAAGGTTGTCTATGTGGAGATTGGAGAGATACTAAATGAATATTTTGTGTCAGGTTTTACTGTGGGGAAAGTTATGGAGTCTAGGAAACGCAAGGAAATAAATACTGATTTCTTGAAAATGGTTCATATTATGGAAGAGTCGGTGCTGGAGATCTTAAAAACATAAAAGTGGATAAATCTCCGAGACCTGATTAAGTGATAATCCCAGAACATGGTGGGAACCTAGGGAAGAAATTGCGAGGCCCTTAGCAGTGATATTTGTATAATTGACAGCCAAATGTGTCCTTACTAATGTCTTGTACAACTGCAACAAGACATCCCAACTCCTATGCTCAATGTTCTGACCAATGAAAGTAAGCATGCCGAAAGCCTTCTTCACCGCTCTGACTACCTGTGACTCCACTTTCAAGGAGCTATGAACCTGTAACCTAGATATCTTTGTCTTATAACACACCCCAGGGCCCTACCTGCCCTGGTTTGACACACCAGAATGCAAGACCTTGCATTTATCTAAATTAGAACATAGAACATTATAGACCAGTACTGGCCCTTCGGCCCTCAATGTTGTGCCGATCTTTAGAACCAATCTGAAACCCATCTAACCTATGCTATTCCATTATCATCCATATGCCTATCCAATGACCATTTAAATGCCCTTAAAGTTGGCAATTCTACTACTGTTGCAGGCATTGCATTCCATGTCCCTGCTGCTCTCTGAGTAAAGAAACTACCTCTGACATCAGTCCTATATCCAATCTTATATCCAATCTTATATCCAATTTAAAGCTATGTTCCCTCGTGCTAGCCATCGCCATCTGAGGAAAAAGGCTCTCACTGTCCAATCTATCTAACCCGCTGATTATCTTGTACATCTCAATTAAGTCACCTCTCAACCTCCTTCTCTCTAATGAAAACAGCCTCAACCAAAGTAAGGTTCACAGATCTATAATTTCCAGGGTTGTCTCTACTCCCCTTCTTGAACAAGGGGACAGCATTTGCTATCCTCCAGTCTTCTGGCACTATTCCTGTAGACAATGATGACATAAAGATCAAAGCTGAATGCTCGACAGTCTGGCTTCCCAGAGAATCCTGGGATAAATCCCATCCGGCCTAGTGTGAATACTGATGAAAAATATTCATTTAGCACTTCCCCTATCTCCTCTGATTCCACGCATAACTTCCTACTACAATGCTTGATTGGCCCTAATTTTACTCTCGTCATTCTTTTATTCCTGATATACCTATAGAAGGCCTTAGGGTTTTCCTTGATCCTATCCGCCAGTGACTTCTCATGTCCTGTCCTGGCTCTTCTTAGCTCTCTCTTTAGGTCTTTCCTGTTAACTTGTAACTCAAACGTCCTAACTGAGCAATCACAGCTCATCCTAACATAAGCCTTCTTCTTCCTTTTGACAAGAGATTCAACTTCCTTAGTAAACCACTGCTCCTGCGCTCAACAACTTCCTCCCTGCCTGGCAGGTACATACTTATCAAGGACCCATGGTAGCCTGTCCTTGAATAAGCTCCACATTTCAACTGTGCCCATCCCTTGCAGTTTCCTTCCCTATTCCATGCATCCTAAGTCTTGCCTAATTGCATCTTAATTGCCTTCCCCCCAGCTATAACTTTTGCCCTGTTGTACATACTTATCCATTTCCATTGCTACAGTAAACATAACTGAGTTGTGGTCACTATCACCAAAGTGCTCACCTACCTCCAAACCTGGCCTGGTTCATTACCCAGTACCAAATCCAATGTGGCCTTGCCCCTTGTTGGCCTGTCTACATAAACCCTCCTGCACACATTCGACAAAAACTGACCCATCTAAAGTACTTGAACTATAGTATTCCCAATCAATATTTGGAAAATTAAAGTCCCTCAGTTCCCCATAACAACTACCCTGTCACTCTCACTCCTATCGAAGATCATCTTTGCTATCCTATCATCTACATCTCTGGAACTATTTGGAGGCCTATAGGAAACTCCCAACAGGGTAACCTTTCCTTTCCTGTTTCTAATCTCAGCCCTACTACCTCAGTAGACAAGTCCTCAAATGTCCTTTCTGCAACCGTAGTACTATCCTTGACTAACAGTGGCACACCACCCCCTCTTTTACCATTTTCTCTGTTCTTATTGAAACATCTAAATCCTGGAACCTGCAATAACCATTCCTGTCCCTGCTGTACCCATGTCTCTGAAATGGCTACAACATCAAAATCTCAGGTACCAATCCATGCTACAAGTTCACCCACCTTATTCCGGATGCTCCTGCCACACTTCAAACCAACTTCTTGCTTCTTGAAATCTTAGTTCTGACCTCACTACTCACAATCTCCTGGACACTGGAGCTACAATTTTTGTTTCCATCCCCCTGCTGAATTAGTTTAAACCCACCTGAAGAACATTAGCAAATTTTCCCCCCGGGATATTGGAAGCCCTCAGGTGAAGACCATCCTGTTTGTAGAGGTTCCACCTACCCCAGAAAGAACCCCAATTTACCAGGAGTCCAAAACCTTCCTTCCTGCACCATCCCTGTAGCCATGTGTTCAAATCCTCTCTCTCCCAATTCCTCACCTCGCAACTCGTGGCATGGGCTACAAAACCGAAGACAACAACTCTGTTTGTTCTAGCTCTAAATTAAACTCCATCTTCCATTCGTCAGCCCACTTGCCCAGTTGATCAAGATCTCACTGTATTCCCAGATCGCTCTTTTCACTATTCCACCAATCTTCATGTCATCTGCAAACTTACTAACCATACCTCTTAAATTCTCATCCAAATCATTTTTATAAGTGACAAATAACAGTGGACCCAGCACCAATCCCTGTGGCACACTGCTGGTCACAGGCCTCCAGTCTGAAAAACAAACCTCGACCATTACCTTGTACTTTCAAGCAATTTTGCATCCATTTGGCCAGCTCTCCCTGGATCCCATGAAATTTAACTTATTCAAGAACCTACATATGGTACCTTGTCAAAGACCTTGCTAAAGTCCATATACACAATGCCATTCAATGATTTCCCACACACAAAGCCATACTGACTATCCAAATGAGTTAGTGAGTTTTGAGAAGATTTGTAGCTCAGATTGAGGTTCTGGATGTAGGCTTGCTTGCTGAGTTGGGAGGTTCATTTCCAGATGTTTCATCACCTTACTAGGTAACATCTTCAATGGGCCTCAGGCAAAGCAGTGTACATGATTCCTGCTTTCTATTTATATGTTTGGGTTTTTTTGGGTTGGTGATGTCATTTCCTGTTCCTTTTCTCAGGGGGTGGTAGATGGGGTCTAACTCGATGTGCTTGTTGATAAAGTTCCGGTTGGAATGCCATGTTTTTAGGAATTCTCGTGCATGTCTCTGTTTGGCTTGTCCTAAGATGGATGTGTTGTTCCAGTTGACCGGAATAGGAAGGGTTCAGAGAAGAATTTCAAGAACATTGTTGGGACTGGAGTGTTTGAGTTATAAAGAGAGGCTGGATAGGCTGGGACATTTTTCACTGGAGTGTAGGAGGTTGATGAGTGGCCTTATAGAGGTTTATAAGATCATGAGGAGCATAAATAAGGTGGATAGCAAAGGTCTTTTCCCTAGAGTGGGGGAGTTCAAAACTAGAGAGAGTATTTTTAAGCTGAGTGGAGAAAGATTTAAAAGGGACCTGAGGGACAATGAGTAGTGTCGAATAAACTGCCAGAGGAAGTGGTAGATGCAGTTACAGTTACAATATTTTAAATACGTTTAGATAGCTACATGAACAGAAGAGGTTGAGAGGGATAGGGACCAAATGCAGGCAAGTGGACTAGTTTTGATTGGGGAAACTTGGTTGGCATGGAGGGGTTGAACTGACCGTTCTGTTTCCATGCTGTATGACTCTATGATTCTAAAGCTGTACACAGTATCTAGCTGTGCCCTAACCAACATTTTGAATGGTTCCAGCTTAACCTCCCTGCTCCTAAACTCTATGCCTTGACTAATATGCCATCTGAACCATTTCATCCAACTGTCCTGATACCTTAAGAGACCGATGTACATGCTCAACCAAGATGCCTCTGATCCTTGATGCATCCAATATCTGATGAATGGTAGGATCATGGTGAGCATGTACATTGGTGTCTTGAGGTATTAGGACAGGTGAATGAAATGGCATACGGTATAATTTTGTATCATCTGTGAACCTACTTCCTACAATCAAGTTTAAATCACTTAGAGTCATAGAGATGAATCATCCTTTGGTCCAATTTGTCCATGCCAACCAGATATCCTAAATTAATCTAGTTCTAGTTGCCAGCATTTGGCCTTTTGCCCTCTAAATCTTTTCTATCATACACCCATCCAGATGCCTTTAAAATGTTCTAATTGTACCAGTCTCCACCATATCCTCTGGCAGTTCATTCCATACATGCACCATTCTCTGCATGAAAATGTTGCCCCTTAGATCCCTTTTAAATCTTTTCCCTCTCACCTTAATCCAATGCCCTCTCATTTTGGACTCCCCTACCCTGGGACAAAAACCTTGACTATTCACCCTATCCATGCTCCTCAAAATTTTATAAACTTCAAATGGTCATCTTTTATCCTCCGACATTCTAGGGAAAACAGCCTCAATCTATTTAGCCTCTCCAGCAATTTCAAATCCTCCAATCCTGGCAACATCTTGTAAATCTTTTCTGAACCCTTTTAAGTTTAACAACTTCTTTCCAGACAGACGAGAATTGAATGCAGTATTCCAATGCAGTAAATCCCAAACAGCAAGAGCACCAACACTGATTCCTATTGGAAAAACACTCCTCAACTGTCACCCTCTGCTTCCTGCTACTCAGCCAATTGTGGATCCAATTTGTTAAATTTCCTTGGATCCACAATTGGCTTTGCTATTGGTCTCCCATTCAGCCTTGCTGAAATCCCAGTAGTCTACATCAAAAGCATTGTACCGATCTACCTGCCAAACATCTTTGAAAAATTTAAGTTGGTAAGCCATGACCACGCTTTAGCAAAACCATGCTGAAGTTCTTGATTAATCCCTTCTACTTCAAATGCAAAATAACTTTGTCCTGCAGAATTGCTTCCAATAGTTTCCTCATATTGAAACCCTGTTATCCCATAGACCTTCTGACGAACACTGACAAGGCAGCAGCTGTAGAGAAAGGTTCTGCCAACTTAGCTTTCAAGAACTGAGAAGCTTAATAACAAACCTTCCAGCATGGTTTCAGAGCTTCAGGTTTTCCTGTAAGGAAATTAGACCCCTGATATAACAGCCGTAAATGCATGTCTATGTAACCTGATGAACAGCATTCTCTTCAATGAAATCTGCAATTATTTTGGATACTCCATCCTAGCTACTTGAACTTATCCCAAATCCAAGTCAGGAGTGGGAAAGACTTCCTCCTTCACTGGATTATCAAGAATCCATGAACTGATAACTACACTGTCAGTTTCATACTTGTAGAAGAGCACTATCTGAATGTACGCAATTTGACTGATGCAGTATTAGATCTTTGAGGATGAGTGTATATTTGTCTAAACTCACAAAATGTTTGCTGCTGCTGGTCCATATAAAGTGACTATCAGAGGTTTAGACACACACACCTTTTCAAAACTAAACCACAGTGATTGCAGATAGAGAGGAAGGCAATTAGGGGTTTGAGTTTGTCTCTCCTCCTTTGTCTGTAATAGTCGGAAAGGCCTGTAAAGGGGAATATAAAGTAATTGGTTTCATTAAAATTCCTAGGTACTTGATTTTGCAAGGTATTCCAGTATATAAGCATTGATGTTGTGTCTTTTGTTTTAGGCTATGAATGCGAAACCTTCAACAATCCAGCGGATTTCTTTTTAGATGTTATGAATGGAGACTCTGATAATAAAGAAAATCGTCAGCTGGCAGCAGGTTTAGACAATGAAAGTTCAGGTATTTATGATGATATTTCAGATATTTGAGTTCATTATTCCTCCTAAAACTAATGATTTTTGATTTACAGAGAAATGAAGCATATTGTGGTTAACGTTTTGAACATACAACTGAAGAAAGAAAATGACAAGTTTCATTATGTGTGTCCTAATGCAGGAGTTCAAATTACTGGTCTGTTAGGATGGGACTTTGGCCAAACAGATGATTAGATTATATTAGATTCCCTACAGTGTGGAAACAGGCCCTTCGGCCCAACAAGTCTACACCGACCCCTCCAAAGAGTAACCCATCCCCCTCTGACTAATGCACCTAACACTATGAACAATTTAGCATGGCCAATTCACCTTACTTGCACATCTTTAGATTGTGGGAGGAAACCGGAGCACCGGAGAAAACCCACGCAGACACAAGGAGAATGTGCAAACTCCACACACAGTTGCCTGAGGCTGGAATCAAACCAATTTGATTCTCCACATTGTTTAAATACTATGCACTCTTATACTGAACTCTATTCAAGTTTCCAAAGTACATGTCCTGATGCAGAGCTGCCATGAACACAAACTTGTAAAATGTATTCTTTGGATCTCTTTTGAATAACTAATACCGCAACAACTGGCAGAATAACTGATACCACCAAAAACTTTAGTTTTTCTAAGTAAACTGAAACCCCAAAATTTTCTTTAAGTATTATTTTAGGCAGGTATGGCCAAATGAATGACAAGGAAGAAAAATTAAGGGGCACATGGAGTGGGCAGCAGATAAAAAAGAATTGGTTGTTGGACCAGTTCTTCAAGTTTTATGGGTGGCACAGTGGTTAGCACTGCTGTCTCACAGCATCAGAGACCCCGGTTCAATTCCCGCTTCAGGCGACTGACTGTGTGGAGTTTGCACATTCTCCCTGTGTCTGCGTGGGTTTCCTCCGGGTGCTCTGGTTTCCTCCCACAGTCCAAAAATGTGCAGGTTAGGTGAATCGGCTATGCTAAATTGCCCGTAGTGTTAGGTGTAGGAAAATGGGTCTGGTTGGGTTGCGCTTTGGCGGGTTGTTGTGGACTTGTTGGGCCTGTTTCCACACTGTAAGTAATCTAAACTTAAGGATTCAAGTTTACTTATTACTAGGTCACATTTCCCTTACCATTAAAAGAGGGAACCTGAGGATGCTCTTTAATATTAAAAGTACTATGTAATTGAAAATTTTCATGATTAATTATTATTACCACAACAAAGTACAGAAATTGTCAAATTCTTAAACTAAACAGTCAAACTCCGCAGGTCAGGCAGCACCTTTGCAGAGAAATGTGGTTAATGTTTCAGGTCTATGACCTTTCAAGGTGAAATGCTGGTATTTTTATAGATTTGTTTATTTTTTTCAGTTGCAGGAAAATCAACATCAGACATGAAACAGGAAAAAACTTTTGCAGAGAAGCTGGCTGAATCCTATATGAAATCAAGCCAGTATCAAGAGACAGTGGAAATACTTATGCAGATAGAAGGAAACAGAGGTGATAAAGAAATAAAAGAAATGCAAATGCAGTCAATTACATATACAACAAGCTTCTTACATCAACTTTTCTGGGTTAGTAATCGGATATTTAAGAATTTTGTTCGAAACCCACAATCATCTATTGCCGAGGTGAGAGGAATCTGATTTAAGCATTAGTTTAAATATATGTGAATTTTGTGCATATCTGCTGAAGTGACTTAACATTATTCTACAATCTCAATGCAGGTTTTTCTTAATAGTCTTCTGGGATTCTTTCTTGGTGCAATCTATTTTGGAGTAAAACTTGATTCAAGTGGAATTCAAAACAGGTACATAGATAATTCATTGTGGAAAAGGGTTTGTTAACTTCTTGCAGTTTACCAATTTGTTTGTCTCCTGAAAGTGGTCAGGACATCAAAAAAAATCAAGGGCTATGATCCTGGAATTTCTGAGTTAATGAAAGGGACTAGTAGATGACTGTGCAACTGACATGTGGCCTGCCATTTGCATGGGGCAGTGGGTATCTGCTCAGGTCACATTGGATCTCACAGGTCCCTGGATCTCTGTAATGGATCTCTCAGCATAATTTTGACACTTCCTTCAACTGTGAACTTAGATGAATAACATTTTAAGGAGCAGGACCTTGCAAGATCAAATGGAAAATCTAAGAATTTGCAGGAACTCAATATAACCTTCTACCTATTGCTTTGTAATGAATTCAGCCAGATTTGTATAGTCTGATAGCAGGAATTTAGTAGAATCTACCAATTCATCCAATCACTGTATCTATTGATTGTATATTATAAATAATTAATCTACGTAGATTTCTTCCTGCCTTTGACTATTATATGTTGCTATTGCTATCTTTATAATGGAAATCAGCTTTATAAGCATTTCATATCTTTTTGCGAATGTAAGCTTTCCAGTCGCATCACAGGTATGGTTATTTTAGCAGTTCCCATTATAAAATAATTTATAATGGGTATATAAAAAGATTATTTATGGTGTAACCCTAAATACCAGGACGTTGCCAGGTAAGAAGAAAAGAAGAAGGACTTGAGACTGGTTTCGTTAGAGATAAGGAGGTTGAGAGGTGACTTAATTAAGACATATAAGATGATCAGAAGATTAGATAGGGTTGACAGTGAGAGTGTTTTTCCTCGCATGGTGATGGCTAGCACAAGGGGACATAGCTTTAAATTAAGGGGTGATCGATACAGGATAGATGTCAGAGGTAGGTTCTTTACTCAGAAAGTAGTAAGGACGTGGAATGCTCTGCCTGCAACAGTAGTAGACTTGCCAACTTGAAGGCCATTTAAACGGTCATTGGATAAACATATGGATGAAAATGGAATAGTGTAGGTTAGATGAGCTTCAGATTGGTTTCACAGGTCAGCGAAACATCGAAGGCTGAAGAGTCTGTACTGTGCTGTAATGTTCTGTGTTCTAATCCCACTTAAGAACTAGAGGAGTGCAGATATTGTGAAGAAATATGAGCTGGAGGGAGACGTGAGTTTGTATGGAGGGTTCTGAAAATTAGATTTTTAGGTCTATTAGAGTTGTTGTCAAAGTAGGAGTCAATGCAGTTGAGCAAACACAAATGGAGCAATCTAGAATGAGAGATCATAGTTTTAGGATAAGGGATAGCAGATTTAAAACAGAGGTGACAGTAAATTATTTCTCTGAAATTTCCAGAATTCACTACCTCAGAATGCAGTGGATTCTTAGATATTGAGTAAAGTTAAGGAGGAGAAAGAGGAGTTGAGACCGAGATAACATCAGCCATTATCGTACCAACAGGCTCAAGGAGCTGAAATCCCTACTCCAACCCCTATTTACTATGTTCTAAAGCTGATAAGTGAAAAGTCCTTCATGCAACAATTTAATCTAATCTTAAAAAAAAGTTAGGGTGCGGGCAGCAACGCTTTGAATGAATTCAAATGTATACAATGTGGAAAGCAGGATGTTTGTCACATTTCATTATGAAAGCCACAATTATAT
Organism: Chiloscyllium plagiosum; assembly: GCF_004010195.1. NCBI lineage: Eukaryota > Metazoa > Chordata > Chondrichthyes > Orectolobiformes > Hemiscylliidae > Chiloscyllium > Chiloscyllium plagiosum. The sequence continues at coordinate 1,873,402 of NC_057731.1, read as the reverse complement.
TTGCCTTCACCACCCTTTCTATAAGTGTATTCTAGATCATAACCATGCACATAGTCTGGGGGTTAAGATAGATAGAGAGAGAGACAGGGGATGGGAGACAGAAGAAGACTGAGAGGTGGGGTTGAGAAAGAAAAGAAGACAAGGTGTGGTGGGAAAGAAAGAATTGGGGTGGAGAGTAGTTGGTGAAGGGATAAGGGGAGCCAGGATTGGTTTGAAGGAAGTCAGGAGGAGAGTAGTAGTCTCATGGAGGAGTGAGGAAAGAGGTTTGAGGAGACAGATGGCAAGATGGCAAGATGACAAGGCTGAAGGTGGAGTTAGAACCATCTTGAGCAACCTAGGCTTTCTCTCAACTTCCTCAAGCATCTTAAGCCCTTACTGCTTGACGCAGTCACCTGGTTCTGGTGCTGCTGCGGTCTGCTCCAACTAATTGAGGATGTGAGTGACTAAATCAATGCCTGAGTGGCAGCAAGCCTGTAGTCCTTTAGTCAAAGTTGCCAGCCACCACTAAATGATAGCCAGTGTATTTTGTTTAATATTTCGGGCCCATACTTACTCAAGAATAAGTTATTCCTTCTCCTGCAGGTAAAAAACAGGCTAAAGACCAATAAATACAATAGACAATATAAATGCTATCAATTGGTTTTTCCTTCCAAGAAGGTTATTTCTCAAGTTGGCTTTGACTCTTTGCTTTTAATCTACATCATCTGTCTCTTAACCTTTCTTCCAGAGAAGAGTGTCTTTCTATCTACTCTAAGTGGGCGGCACGGTGGCACAGTGGTTAGCACTGCTGCCTCGCAGCGCCAGAGACCCGGGTTCAATTCCCGCCTCAGGCGACTGACTGTGTGGAGTTTGCATGTTCTCCCCGTGTCTGCGTGGGTTTCCTCCCACAATCCAAAGATGTGCAGGTCAGGTGAATTGGCCTTGCTAAATTGCCCGTAGTGTTAGGTAAGGGGCAAATGTAGGGGTATGGGTGGGTTGCGCTTCGGCGGGTCGGTGTGGACTTGTTGGGCCGAAGGGCCTGTTTCCACACTGTAATGTAATCTAAAGTCCGTAGGATTTTGAATATCTGTATCATGTCTGCACTCAATTCCAGCTTCTCTACTTCAACACATTGTTAAAGTCTCTCAACCGTGGAAACATTCTTTTGAATCTTTTCTGCATTTCCTAAAATGTAATGTTCAAAATTGAATGCTCTACTCTACTTGTCACCAAACCAGTGTAGTTTTTTAAATTATCTTTTTTAAAAATTTTATTCTAAGTTTTTTAAATTATCTTTTTTAAAAATTTTATTCTAAGTTAATATGAGTGGCGCTTACGTAAACAATTTTCACTGTATTTTATACTGAATACAAGTGACAATAAATGATTCAATTCAGTTCAGAATGTGCAAGTTTAGGTAGGATATTGGAGCAAAGGGATCTTTGAGTACAAATACAGTTCACTAAAAGTCATGCCATAAGTTAACAAAGTCATTAAAAGCAAAGCAAAAGGATAAAATTGAATAGCAAGGAAGTTCTGCTAAACCTGCATCGAACCACTGTTAGAACATATTGTATGGGTCATCATTTTTTTAAAAGATTATTAGACTGGATCTCTTTTCCCTTCAAAAAAGAAATGGTAACCTGATGGTGGAACTTTAACGGGTTTTGAGAAGATTTGTGACTCAGATTGAGGTTCTGGACGTAAGTGTGCTCACTGAGCTGGAAGGTTCATTTTCAGACGTTTCGTCGCCATACCAGATAACATTATCAGTGAGCCTCCGGTGAAGCACTGGTGGTATGGCCTGCTTTTTATGTATGTGTTTATGTTTTCTTGGGTTGGTGATGTCATTTCCTTTGGTGATGTTATTTCTTGTGGACAAAACCTACAGACAAACCAATGGAACACCCAAGGGATCTCCAATATCAGGGTTCTTAGCAGAGGCAGTAATGCAGAGACTCGAACAAATAGCTCTGCCAACCATCCAACCCAAACTTTGGGTCTGCTACGTGGATGACACCTTTGTCATCACTAAAAAAAACTTAGAGGAAACCTTCAAGACCATCATTTTCCCTTACTGGCATAAAATTCACTAAAGAGGAGGAAAACAACAACAAACTGCCATTCCTAGATTTCGCAGTAGAGCAAACAGCCATGGGGAACTTCAAACCAGAGTCTACAGGAAAACAACACACCGACCAAATACTGAACTACAGAAGCAGTCATCCCAAAACCCACAAACAGCGCTGCATTAGAACGTTATTTCCACAAGCCACCACACACTGCAGCACAGAGGCACTATGAAGGGCAGAGGAAAATCATCTTTACAGAGTATTCAAAAAGAATGGGTACGCAATTAACACAGTCCACTGATTTCTCAGCATCAAACCCAAGCAAGCAGACAAAACACGTCCAGAAACCCTAGCCACTTTCCCCTACATCAAAGATATCTCCGAAATGACTGCCAGACTACTCAGATCTCTTGGCATCATGGTAGCCCACAAACCCACCAACACACTAAAACAGCGGCTAATTAACTTGAAAGATCCTATACATACAGCAAGCAAAACTAATGTAATTTACAAAATACTTTGCAAGAAATGTAACGAACGCTACATTGGACAAACAGGCAGAAAACTGGCCACCAGGATAGATACATGAACATCAACGAGCCACAAAAAGACATGACCCACTCTCACTAGTATGTTTACATACAGATGAGGAAGGACACCACTTTGACTGAGACAACACATCCATCCTAGGTCAAGCCAAACAGAGGCATGCATGAGAATTCCTAGAAGCATTGCACTCCAACCGGAACTCTATCAACAAACACGTTGATTGGATCGCATTTACCCCCCCCCTGAGAAAAAGAACAGGAAATGACATCACCACAAGAAATGACATCGCCAACCTAAGGAAACCTGAACACATAAATAAAAGGTAGGCCATGCCACCAGTGCTTCACCGGAGGCTCACTGCTGATGTTACTTAGTATGGTGATGAAAAGTCTGAAAACAAACCTTCTAGCTTATTTCCTCATAGAGAAGTCTACTAATATAAGATAGTCACTGAGGAATCTAACAGAAAATTTAGAAGAAATTTCTTTACACAGGTGGTGAAAATGTGATACTCAGTACCATAGTAATGGTTTTAATACATAGTGTAAATGTAGTTCAAGGAAAGCGACACAAGCAAATGAGAGAGAAGGGAAAAGGTGGTTATATTGGTTCATTAAAAAAAATTGAGTGACAGAGTAGTTAGGCAGGACACTAGGATAACTCCCTGCTCTTCTTTGAAATAGTGCTTTAGGATATTTTACATTAATCTGAACAGGGTGTCTCAGTTTTATGTTTCAATCAATGGTGCAATGCTCCCTAAGTATTGTATTGCAATGCCAACTTTGATTTTGGGGCCCAAGTTCTACAGGGGAACTGTAATGTTGCAGAGATCGAGGCTTTTGTCATATAGAGGAGGCGGCAAGGATAGATCTTTACAGGACTTCAGAAATACTGTTAATTAGAGCACAAGAGAAGGAACCAAGAAAGGGCAGTTTCAACAAGCAAAACAATGGAAAAGAGAATTTGGGAAAGAATACTGATTTTGACTATAAAAAGGTTGCACTGAAGTATTAGTAGGGAAAAAGGGATAGTACATAATTGCTGTAAGTGTCACTGGTGACTCTACTATTTTATTGCTGTGGTAGGGGCATAGGCTTGATTGAAGATATTCAAAAGGGAATTGCTGTAAAGGTGGCATCAAGTTGGGAAGCTCAAATATTTTGGTTAGCAAAAGCAACTGATAATGATTGTTGTCCTTCCAGATCAAAAAACTTAATGTACAGACTCATCAACAGTGAACACTGATAGTTATATAGCCCCAGTCTGCGTGCACTGTGTCAGAGGCAGAAGGGGCATTGGAACTCATGTGTCAACATGGTTAAACGCTGCTTCATGACATTGTTCATGGACTGCAAGGAGTCATTGGCATGATTCTTTTTAAAAATGACAAAAACTCTGGGTCAGAGTTCTCCAGCTGATATTTCCAGCTTGTTAGTCTTGTGGTCATACCACTTTGGAATTCCTTTAAACTTGTCTTTGTTGTTTTCTTTATACTGTAACTATGTCAGAATGCAATGGTCTTCCCTTCTAATTGCTTGCCCTAGCCAGTGCAGTAATGCTTTCAGGAGCATCTCCTCAATATGTGTTGTTTGAACTCAGTCTAAGATCTTGAGTATTGTAATCTGTCAACAGATCCTGAGGATAGAGTGAAGACCATACATGTGAAATTGTTCCAACTTTTTTAAGTTGTAATAGAGTACAGGGCTCAGAAGCATAAAGAGAGAAGTAATCGCACAAACATTATACAACTTGATCTCGGTAGTCAGTCTAATGTGATAGAACATAGAACATAGAACAATACAGCACAGATCAGGCCCTTCGGCCCACGATGTTGTGCCGAACATTTGTCGTAGCTTAAGCACCCATCCATGTATCTATCCAATTGCCGCTTAAAGGTCACCAAAGATTCTGACTCTACCACTCCCACAGGCAGTGCATTCCATGCCCCCACCACTCTCTGGGTAAAGAACCCACCCCTGACATCTCCCCTATACCTTCCACCCTTCACCTTAAATTTATGTCCCCTTGTAACACTCTGTTGTACCCGGGGAAAAAGTTTCTGACTGTCTACTCTATCTATTCCTCTGATCATCTTATAAACCTCTATCAAGTCACCCCTCATCCTTGGCCGTTCCAACGAGAAAAGGCCTAGCACTCTCAACCTATCCTCGTACGACCTATTCTCCATTCCAGGCAACATCCTGGTAAATCTTCTCTGCACCCTCTCTAAAGCTTCCACATCTTTCCTAAAGTGAGGCGACCAGAACTGCACACTAGTGATGGTTTAGTACTCTGATTTGAGACCTTTCAAGCAACTGGTTCAGTTTGCTAATCTTAGTTTATAATCCTTTATCAAGCAAACTATTGTTGGAGATAATGATTCCTCAGTGTATAAAGCTATCAACATTTTGCACCTTTGTATCATTGTAAATGTCTTATTGAACAGCACTGGAATTTGATAAGGGCTGATAAGACTGATGATCAATACAAATAGTTTTGGAGCCTGTGAAAATCTGTCAATGACAATCCGAAAATCTCTTGCTGAGTGAGCCACTGGATACAGTTATCAGCAAAATTGACTTCCTGGATGTGTTCCAAAGGCATTTTGGTCTTTGCACAAAAACACCACAGGTCAAAGAGTGAGCTATCAAGATGATATTGGAGATGCACTCTTTTCGAGATTCTTAACAGCATGGTGAAGGTCACAAGATAAAAGGATTGATGACCATAGGCCTGCTTCATTCCATTCAAATTCTGAAAGGAGGCTAATGATATTCTATTTAAAAGGACTTGGCTTGTCATTCCAACATGGAACAGCTGTATGAACATGACTAATTCTTTTTTGCAACTATGTTGGTTCAGGATTGCCAGAAGATTACCTGATTGAGTGTGTCAAAGGCCTTTGTCTGGTCAGTGAAAAAGTGCCAAGCTCTGTTTGAGGCATTTTTCCTGAATTTGTCTGATAAACATCATGTCAACAATGCTGAGACCTGGGCAAAAATTATACTCAGCCTCAGATAGATTTGTTTCTGCCAGAATGATAAGTCTGTTTAGGATAAAATGAGCAAAAATCTTCCAGCTATGGACAGAATTGAGATTCCTCTGCTCGCCACAGTGCACTTGCCTTTTTTTTTGTACAGAGCAACAATCGTAGCATTGCAAAAAGCCATTTATGTATTCTTCATTCCAAATGCATAAGACGACATCATGGAAGACCTCTATCGCGTCATGGTTTGCCATTTTAAAACTTTTCTGCTGGAATTTAATCATTTCCTAAAGCCTTGTCTGAGTTAATCTGTTTAATTACTTGCTTGATCTCAAGAAAGAAGAAGGAGGCAAATCAGCCTCATTAAGGAAAAGTCACTGAGGAATCTGATCAAGGGCCGTGGAGTTGGCAGTAAGCGGTCCAAGTACTGCTTTATTCGAGCATTATCTCTGGGGCTGAAAAATGACACTTCACCACATATCTATAAGTTTATCATGTGGGAGGTGACACTGGGCAGCTTACAGCAGAAACTGAATGGTATAAAACAACTGGAGTGATTCATATAGGTATGGCCCCAACATATGATTGAAGGCATTGAAATGATGAAAGCATAACATTTAGTAAAGTTGCCTCACAGATGCACAAGCAACACATTTCTTATTCACTTCTAAAGCAACAAATGTTAGCAAACATGAATAGCCCTGGTCTGGGGCTATTCATAGGGCCAGTCAGCAAGCTGCAGCTGCATGCCTTCAAGTTATTTGTGCTCTAGCAAAGTTGATGGAAGCAGTGTGGATAAACTGAAGGAGTTGAAGATTGCTGCTGAATAAAAAAAGGCAGAGACAATTACGAAGGGTCATGCCCAGTTCAGATATGCCATACTGTGTTGTGAATGTTCACTCTACACATGCTTTAAAAATGGAGGTCTCAAATCATGTGATTATTGTCATGGCAAAACACAAGAAATCATTCATAGCTGGTGAAAGAAGCAATGACCGCGGCCACTTATTTTTTATTCAAAGAATGTAAGAATGAAGAATAAATAATAAGAGCAATCCACATGTGTCACTTGGTCCATCCATAGTAGTAAGACAAGTGGAAGCTTTGTCATATTTCAGCAAATGAAACAGGGCCTGAAGATCTGTGAATGCTTCTCACTGCAGTTCAATGAGTCCATTGTTATGACTAACATAGTCTAGCTGCTTGTTTTTGTGTGCATGGTTTTCAAGGACATAACAATTAAAAAAGACCTTTTCACCTTTGTGCCTCTTAAAAAGAAGAACAAGGGTGACGATCTGCAACTTGTCCAAAAGGTACTTACTTGAGAAAAATATTCCAATCAAGAAGTTGGTTTCCGTCATAAGTGATGGTGTATCTGCTATGCATATTGCCAATGCAAGCTTTGTTACATTTTGCAGGAATGATCCTAGTTTCTCTTGTGACTTGCAATTGTACTCGCAAGCTTTGGCAAGTAGATGGGCTCTTTTTATATTATGAAATTTGTTATTAAGAATGTAAATTCAATTTGAGCTAGAGTCCTTTAGCACTGCTTGTTTCAATCCTTACTCACTGAACTCAATGCTGCCTATGGAGAACTAATCCTCCATACTGATGTGAGGTGAATAAGTTCAGGGAAGGTCCTGCAAAGATTTTTAGATCTGATGCCTGAAATCGTCACTTTCTTTAAATCAAAAATCAAGTGACCAGCGAGTGGACTTCAGGTTCCTTACAGACATGCTAAAACTGAATGAGCTGAACTGCGAATTGCAGAGAATTCACTGAGACGTAGCACATATGATCGGTGTTGAGAATGCTTTGAAATTGAAATTAGGTCTATGGTCTTCTCGGTTAAAAAATAAAATGCTGAAACATTTCCTGAGTTTGGAGAAAATGTTATAAAAACAAATCAAAGAAGAAATCTACTCTAAAAACCTCAATACACACCCGAGTAAATTAGCAGAAGAATATAACAAATATTTCAGGAATTAGATGTGATAGAACAAATCGTTATGTTTGTTTCAAATCCATTCTTCCCAAATAGATTACTTTACAGTGTGGAAACAGGCCCTTCGGCCCAACAAGTCCACACCGACCCGCCGAAGCGTAACCCACCCCTACCCCGACATTTACCCCTTACCTAACACTACGGGCAATTTAGCATGGCCAATTCACCTAACCTGCACATCTTTGGACTGTGGGAGGAAACCGGAGCACCCAGAGGAAACCCACGCAGACACGGGAAGAACGTGCAAACTCCACACAGTCAGTCGCCTGAGGCGGGAATTGAACCCGGGTCTCTGGCGCTGCGAGGCAGCAGTGCTAACCACTGTACCACCGTGCCGCCCACAAGTAGATATTGGTGGGTTAGTTACCAAATTCCACTGGCTGTTTGACTTATAAAGCAGTGGACTTGATATAGTAATGATTATTCTACAAAATTATATTGAGATGAAAATCAGATGAAGGAGCAGTGATTTTTGATGACGTAAACAGAGAAAAATAAGTAATTTCAAAACAAAAGCTTACTTTGGCTTCATATTCCCCTATGGGATATCATTCTCCCAACTGAAGCTAATCAAGTTAAAGTATTGCACCCACCACACAGTCAGCTATTTGATTGATTGTATAAAACAGCTGTCTCAAATAATAATCCAGATTTCAAGGCACTGGCAGATAATATGCAGTCACACGTGTCACACTTAGACTTGGTGAGTTGAAGACAAAATGAATAATTACATATAGAATTGTATTTTAAAAATAAGCAATTTATTCTGTATTTTCTCGGGGTTAGATTTTGGGTAGTACTTAAATTCAAAAAGTGATCTTGTGATTCAAATTTGAAGACCACTGATCAAGTCATTTATATAAATTGTAAATGTTTATACTCAAGTTCCCACCACCAATTCTTGTGGCACACTACTCATTATGTGTTGCTACTGTGAAAAAGAACCACCTATGTCTTCATTCTGCTTCCTGTTAGCCAACCAATCTTCTATCCATATTAGTATGCTCTCCCTACACCATGAGCTTCTATTTTTTGCAATCATCTTTGATGTGGCACCTTATCAAATGCCTTCTGGAAATCTTAGTACAAAATATTCACTTGTTCCTCTTGATTCACAGCACATATTATGCCCTCATAGAACTCCAATAGCTTAGTCAATAGTTACAGAAAATCATATTAATTCTGCCTGATGACTTTGAACTTATCTAACTGCCCTGTCATATCTTAGAGTCATCAAATTGTACAACACAGAAACAGACCTTTCAGTCCAACTCATCCATGCTGACCAGATATCCTCAATTAGTCTAGTCATATTTGCCAGCGTTTGACCCATATCCTCCTAAGCTCCATCCTGATGCCTTTTAAATGTTGTAATTGTACTAGCCTCCACCATCTCCTCTGGTCACCCATTCCATACATGCAACGCTCTCTGCATGAAAAAGTTGCCCCTTAGGTCCTTTATAAATCTTTCACCTCTTACCTTAAACCTAAACCCTAGGTGGCCCCGACCCTTGGAAAAAGACCTTGGCTATTCACCCTAACGATGACCCATTTGATTTTATAAACCTCTATAATATCACCCCTCAGCCTCCAACGTTCCAGGAGAAACAGCCCCAGCCTATTCAGCTTCTCCCTATAGCTCAAACTCTTCAACCCTTCAAAAACATCCTCGTAAATCTTTGCACCTTTTCAAGTTTCACAACATCTTTTTTAAGCAGAGAGACCAGAATTGAATGCAGTATTCCAAAAGTGGCCTAGCCAATGTCCTGTACAGCCGCAACTGACCAATAAAGATAAGCATAAAGATCAATAAAGACAAATACTTTTTTCACTACCCTATCTACCTGTGACTCCACCCTCAGGAAACTATGAACCTGCACCTAAGGTGTCTTTGTTTGGCAACAAGTTTGACCCCAAAAATGCAACACCTCACATTTATCTAAAATAAACTCCACATGCCCATTGGCCCATCTCATCAAGTAGGTAAAAACAATGACTGCTGATGCTGGAAACCAGATTCTGGAATTGAACTGCTGTGCTTTTCCAGCACCACTAATCCATCATCTGATCAAGTTCCCGTCGCACTCTGAGATAACCTTCTTCACTGTCTACTCCACACCAATTTTGGTGTCATCTGAAAACTTACTAACCATTCCTCCTACATTCACATCCAAATTATTTATATAATTAACCAAAAGCAGTGGACCCAGCACCTATCCTTGTGGCACACTGCTGGTCATAAGCCTCCAGTCCAAAAAAACAGCCCTCCAACACTCTCTGTTTCAATATCTTCAAGCCAATTTTGTATCCAAATGGCTAGCTCTTCCTGGATTCTATGTGATCTAACTTACTAACCAGTCAACCGTGTAGAACCAATTTTTTAAATAATGGTTTCTAACATTTTTCCTGTGATAGATATTAAGCTAATTTTCAACTTTCCTTTTGGAATAGAAGAAATATATTAATTATCTTCAAATCTAATGGAATAGTTTCCAAATGAAGAGAAATTTGGAAAATGAAAAGCAATGCATCAACTATCTCAGTGGTCCTTTAAGATCCGAGGACGAAGACCATTTGGAGCCAGGGAATTTTCAGCCTGTGGCACCAGCAATTTACACAGTAACACTTCTCTGGTGATTATGATTTTCCTGAGTTCCTTCTTCCCTTCTATTTCTTGACTTCTTGTTGCTTCTGGGATGTTGCATGCATGCTTTATAGTGAAGAACAATACAAAATACCTGTTCAATTTTTCTTATTTTCCATTATTGATGTTCCAGTCTGACTTTCTATAGAACCAAATGCTTATTTTGTTAATTTTTAGTTTACAGAAATTTACAGAAATTGTCACTATCCGTTTTTACATTTCTGGCAAATTTTGTCTCAGGCTCTATTTTTACCCTCAGACATTTTGTTTATATGATTTTTAATATTTTTACTTAACCACAGACGACAGGTCTGTCATTTCAAATCTCTCTTATTCACTGGAATGTGTCTATACTGTATATTCTGAAATATCCTCGTAAATGTTTTTCACTCCATCTCTATTAAACTATCCTTTAACCTCATTTGCCAATTCACTTTAGCCAACTCTGCTGTCATGCCTTCATAATTTATCTTTTTTATGAGCCCTGAATCTATTAATCTCTCCCCAAAACTGAATGTAAAATTTAATCTTATTACAATTGCTGCTACCGAAGGGAAACTGGAGTCCTGCCTCAGGACATTTCATTTTACTAAGGTTATGATGATGGAATTCTGTCATTCCCTTAACTGAGACCTGAAACCTTCAAAAAGGCGTGTCAGTCTTTCAAATGTCAAAGAAGATTGTCATTGCCTTTTCCTTTGCAACTTTTCAAGTGCCAGCTGGCGACATAAGTAGTGTCACCACTCACCAGCCACAGAAGAACCCACAAGATGATAGAGGACTTCATTCTCTTCTCTGAGGAAGGACGATCAGGATGAAAAGACATCTAAATTTCCCAGGATTGTTGGTCTGCTGATGTTACAGGGCATAATCAACCAGACACAAATGCTGTGTGGATCTCCAGGTCAGCGGAATATGATAACACAACCACAAGAGTTGCCACACAATAAAAATATAGTTGATTGACAATCAGTTTTAGTGAATGCTTGTTTACTTGGAATAATGCATGATGCTTTTGCCAGGCTGAACCACCCTTCCACTATCCACAACCCACAATCTGAGGGCTTTCATGAGAATCATGCATTTAACCCATCCATCAGCTAAAACACAAATTTCATTGCTTAGATTGATTGGTGTGATTGAATTGGTATGTACAATTTACACTTGATATGTGTTTGTGATAATGTGTAGTGGTACTATACTTTTCAACTCTGGTCTCCAGCATCTGCAGTCCTCACTTTCCCCCAGTTTCCAATAAGTTCAGCATGCTGATCCACAAACCCCTGCATCCTTTTTTTGTGCATAATGTCCAGCTAAGTGAGGAATATTTCAAAATGTTTACCACAATAAAATCAGATTTTGTAATATTAGGAAAGTGGAGCAGACTAATATGTAGTACTGACCAAAAAGCATGCATTTGTAATGTTTATTGCATACTTTAAATGAACTTTGCTAATTATTGTATTTCTTACATTGTAGAGTCGGTTCTTTCCATTTCCTTGCTTCCTATGAATGCTTTAGTAGTGTGTCTGCTGTGGCATTGTTCATCCAAGCCAGGAAAATCTTCATGTAAGCATACAGTTGTTGTAACTATAAACTATAAATGGTTGTTTATGAATTTTTTAGCTGTTCTGATTATTGACATAACACAGCATATCTACAGAATCTTTTTTTTATCATTGACTTTGGAAAACACTCAGTGCTGCTTAGTACTGTTTCAACCAAAATTAGCCATTGTCATTCTGTGATTCTCAAGCCTTTGCAGGATGGGTCTAACCATCTTAAACACTATTGAGCTACAATTCACATCGAAACTTTTCGGCTGGGCTCCACCATCTCAAATCTTTTGGAATGCTGGTGCTGGTAGCTTGGGAAACTTTAGGCTATTTTGCCTACATAAAAATACAGAGGAAGTCTCTGGAGTTTAGCAGAAACCTACTAACTGTGAAGCACTAAAGAAATATTGATGGTATGATAAGTCACAAATATAGATATTTTAGGGATATAACTGACAAAGAAAATTCCCCCTGCTCCAATCAGCCTATAAAATGGCATAGTTTCCCTTTTTGGCTTCATGACTTCTATCGGAAAGGATTTTATTTGTGAAGCTCTTCTGAACAGAGTATCATTAAGCTTGCTGGTGAGAACCTGCTTGTCTCATCTACCATAAGTCACCTGATATTTTTTGAAATTTGCAAAAAGTTTAAGGTCACGTAAACTGGGACCAGCATCACTATTCTTCTAATCTTCAGGCTGCAGAAGACATGTTTTTCTGATTGTTTCAGGAGAAATCACAAACTTCTGAGGAACAAATGTTCATTCTGCTGTTTACTTTGATTACAAATATCCTCTTATCAGGAAGGGACAAGATGGGAATTTTAGTATGGAGACGTGTGGAGGAGTACGCTCAGGTGTGATTGAGGGTTACAGTTGGCAAAAATGTAATCATATCTAAATACTAGCTCCAATATGCCTAATTTTAGGGCCTGAATTTGCAGCCTTATAAATATTGGATCTAGTACTGTTTCTGTTAAAGAAAAGGCCATTCCCAGTTCTAACATTGTTCACCAGGGAGCAGGGAAACCATTTGCCTTCCAGATGAAATTAAGTGAGAGAATCAGAGGTGTCATTTTAGACATTTTTAATTAATTCATTCAGATGTGCTGACACACCTCTGGAGCAAGTGGGACTTGAGCTCAGACCTCCTGGCTGACACTGCCATTGCACCTCGAGAGCCCTCACCATTTTCCTTCCAATTGAAGCTAATTAAATTCTGTTTAAAAAACCCCTTTAACACATTGCGTCAGCTGAATATAGAAATGTTTGCAAGTGATGTACAGATTATTCATGCCTTCAGAAGCAAAGTAACTGAAAAGGAATAGTGAAGAGTGGAAAGCAAATCATAGCTGCCCAGGGCCTCACCCTAGCTAGTCAAAGGTTACTGTGAAAGTCCATAGTGTTGGGGGTAAGATTGGCTAGCTAACATAAACAGAGATTAGACATAAATGAACTATTTTCTGGTTGACAAGGTGTAATGGTGTAATGGTGATCCACAGGGATCACTTCTGCGGCCTCAACATTTTAAAATTTAGACTTGGATGAAAGGGCCAAATGCATGGTTGCCAAATTTACTGATGTTGAAAAGAAAGGTAGCAAAGTATGTTGTACATAAGACATGATGAATATTTTCATTGTGTGAGGAGAATGAAATACAAACATGGTGAAGTTCAGTTATACCCGACACCAGTGAGACAACACCTGGAAAACTGTACGTAGTATTAGTGTCCTTCTTTAAGGATGTAAATACATTGAAGCCAGTTCAGCGAAGTTTTACTAGACTAACACGTGGTGTGCGGTGAAGGGTAGTGAGGAGCCAATGGCCCAGTGGTATTATTGCAGCTCTGTTAATCCAGAGACCCAGGTCATGTTCTGATGACTCAGGTTCAAATTCCACCATAGCAGATGGTATAATTTGAATTCAATAAACTCTGGAAGTAAGAGTCTAGTGATGCTCATGAATCCATTGTCGATTGTTGAAAAAACCCATTTGGATCACTAATGTCCTTTAGGGAAGGAAACTGCCACCCTTATCTGGTCTGGCCAACATGTGACAGCAATGTGGTTGACTCTTAACTACCCTCTGGGCAAATAGGGATGGGCAATAAACGCTAGTCTAGCCAGATACACCCTCATCCTGGGAATGAATAAAAACAAGCACAGGTCTTACAAGCTGTCCAAAGCAGACTTTAAGTAGACGACTAAATATATGTTGTTAACAATGTAAAACTTTAAGTCACATGATTAATCCAATATGGTAGAAAAGACAACAAAAATTTTAACAATCTCATTAAAAATTGTTATTTTTATTTTACTAATGCAATTATTTTCTTTCTTAGACATGAATATATCAGTGGATATTACAGGATTTCAGCATACTTCTTAGCAACAATAATAGGGGATTTATTACCCATACGAACACTGCCTGCCATTGTATTTTCATGTATAACCTATTGGATGGTTGGTAAATATATATCATTCACATGGTTTTAATGTCATTTTTAGAATGCATGTATAATTGACACCTATGATGCTTTTCCAAATATGGATGCATAGACTATGTTCAGAGATCTTGCATACCTAATAAACTGTAATACTTGACATAAGTAAAGGTACGATAAAATCACCATAATCCCAGAAGACCATGGAGCTGCTCTCTCATTAGAGAGAGACAGAGAGAGAGAGAGTTGCTGGTGAATTTAACCTTAAGGTCACCACACCTTAGGTAAGGGTGAGTCACAGTAACCAAAGCCAGTAAAGGAATAAACTCATACTATTATTGTCACTATGAATTGTAAATCAGCCATTCAGCCAACTGAGCTAACCAACACCTGAATCCAATGTTAATTCTATACAGATAAGAAAATGACTGTATCTACAGAATATATCCACTTTGAAACTTTACAAGATTATTTAAATATTGTTTCATTCCTAACTACCATTATGATTATTTTGATAATTGCTTGTGTATCTGTATCTCCTGAGATTTGTTATATCATCCATCTCAAAAATAGTTACAAATAGTTTCCAGTCCCATTGGAAGGGTTTTCCTTAAATCTCGTAGTGACTATTAACATTCAGTCTCTGGTCTTGGTTTCAAGTATATAGATTCAATTCTACAGGGTTGCAGGAGGGGATGTTGGAAGACTGCACTGACATGCCAGGCATCTAGAAGCCCTACTAACCTCATGTTTGCAGGCAGGAGCACACATGTGGTAACTGTGCCTGGCTGTAAGTGGGCTTTGTAATGCCTCAACAATTCCATTTAGAATTAGATAGATAAATAAATCTCCAGTTCTATCAGTGGAATCCAGAAAGTGTATCACGATATTAGTGATTACAATGAGATTGGTTAGATAGCCTTTATGTGATCTAAGAGATGGTAAACTGGGTTGTAAATTCACTGAATAGTGGAAGAATCTAGGGCCAGGATAACTCAAGGATGTTCCATGGAGCATTCTTTCATGGTCCTTGAGAAGTTCAAAGAGAAGCTTTTCAAACTTACCTTGGTCCTATTGTCACTCATCTATTAAAACATATACAAGTTTTGACACAGCAAGGAGTCGGGGCATATGAAGTTGCCAACATCCTTTGAATGTATCTTTTAAATGGTTCCCAAATTCAAATCATGGCTTCCCCATTGTTTCACATCTGTGCTGGTGTGAAATGCAATCAACTGAAAGCAACCCAAGGCCATAAAAATGTGGAAGGTCTGAAATATCCACTACTGCAACTTTGAGACCAGCAATTTTGGGACAATTGGGTGCAGGATTGGAACTCAGCACCTTTCCCTCACCAATGAAAATTTCCAGTGCACAATCTTGAAATTAGTTGCAAGCTGCTACTTTTAAAGCCCACAGATGCAATGAACACTAAGTTGGGTCAGGAAAATCCAGCCTATAGTCTGTTTCTGTGGTGCTGGAAATCTGTAAGTCTGTCTAGAAGGACCATAGAATAAATTAACAAAATCTTGTTTGAATAGTTCCAGAGAACGATCAATTATGCAATAATTAAGGTCTCTTAGTCTTTAATTTTATATTTATCCAGCATACTCATCTCTAATACACCTTGATTCAGTAGGCCTTGGCTCTTCACTTTGGTTTCTCAAAGAGTCACACTTATGGTGCAGAATATACAAAATAATAACAAGCCAGATATAAAGGCAAATGGAATGGTGGTAGTTTCCATTACTATGAGCCAGTAGGCCCAAATTGAGGTCCTATCTGCCCCAGCTTAATAACATCGCCAAGGATGTTGTTTAGAAAATATCTATCAGGTTGCTTGTGCACTTAGAAAAATAATCATGAATTGTTTTTCTTTTTGCAGGTTATCAGAGGAATCTTGCCAATTTTTTATTCTTTATGCTAATTCTGTTACTGACATCATATGCAGCTACATCCTTGGCTATGGCCGTTAGTGCTGGATTAGATACAATGACTACTGCAGGGGTGGTAATCAATGGTATTTTCGTTTTTGCAATGGTAAGTTAGATATTTTATGGCGTGAGGGCATTGCTCATTTCAATGCTGCCTCTTTCAATATAGTGACTTAGTCACTGTCGACACACCATTTTATCATGAATAACCCTTTACCTGCTATCATTGTTATAGAGTAGTATAGATGAATCTTAATCTTGAATAATGCAGCTTGTGGCAGAATCACGAAAAGTCAAGCAAGGCTCATTTCCACTTTGGGGACATCTTGTTGCATCTTTTATGTTTTTGACAAATGGTGTGGCAAGTTTCTCACTAAGCAACAATGATTTGCTGATTAAGGGGGAATATTGCTCATTAAATGCCTTATTAATGAGCCACCTTGTCTCATTAATATTTTAGTTTTCTGTCCTACCAAATGAGTCAACCAAGATAGACATTGAGAAATTTTACATTGAGACTAGAGAGGGGCACCTGCTGCAAAGGATCTCTATGTTGCATACAACCAAACTAGTCGCAAGGTATGATCCACAGAAACCACCTGCTCATCCAAGGACATTGGCATCTGACATTTGCCAACCCCTTATGCCGATCACTTCTGGTATACTGTCATGGCCCTCTGGAAACAAGGATGTGCATTGCAAAGTGCACAGGTAGCTAGCACTGAAAGGCTGCAGCAGGGACACTTTATGAGCACAGACAGGTACCCAGCCCACAGCTTGGACTAGACTTCATTTCAGAGCTGTTGTCTTGATTTCATACATCTTGCTCACATTGCACCTACATGCATATTTGCACTATTATGCTTTGCATGCCAATGCATGCAGTCACAACCAGGGAGTTTGTCTTGCTGACCAGTGGTCCTCAGTCAAGGGGATGCACATCTTGCTGTAAGGCAGTGGGCTACATCAATCTCACAACTACATCATTTGCCAGTAGCTTATGCATAAACTCATGACATGTGCAACAGGCATCTCTGAAAGTTTCAGGGGAGTAATCCTCACCTACATCATGATGCAGCTGTCAATTAGGACGTTTTAGTACATTCAGTCAAGGGTAGCCTCCCATAGCAATCCAGGGAATTAACCATGGTCAGGCATCTCCTTGGAGGAATCACAGTGAGTGGCTTCCTAGCTCTGCAGTATAGGGGGGTTAGATAACAGTTAATCCTGTGACTCCATGATACCAATCCAGGTGGTAGCTGTAACACTGGCAGAGGACTTTATAACCACCAGTCAGGGGTCTGGGCACTTCTCAGACAAGACTGGTTAGGTTACTTTAGGGATGGGCCATAGACTGTCAACTCCATGGGCGGCACGGTGGCACAGTGGTTAGCACTGCTGCCTCACAGCGCCAGAGACCCGGGTTCAATTCCCGCCTCAGGCGACTGACTGTGTGGAGTTTGCACGTTCTCCCCGTGTCTGCGTGGGTTTCCTCCGGGTGCTCCGGCTTCCTCCCACAGTCACAAAGATGTGCAGGTCAGGTGAATTGGCCATCCTAAATTGCCCGTAGTGTTAGGTAAGGGGTAAATGTAGGGGTATGGGTGGGTTTCGCTTCGGCGGGTCGGTGTGGACTTGTTGGGCCGAAGGGCCTGTTTCCACACTGTAATGTAATGTAATCTAATCTAATCTAATCCATCTGCAGCAACTAAGGGAAAAGGGGGTGGTTAGGTATGGACAACTGCTAGCATGGAAAGGAGGCTTCCCAAGTTAATCTTAGGGACTGGGGCTTGCAGTTGTGAATGACAATTGTGAAGGGAGAATACAGTATCTGTAGGTTGGGGTACAGTGAAATGTGAACTGGAAAGGGGTCATACAAGAGGGAGGGTTCATCCACAATCATGAGCATCCTGGCTTCAAGATTGTGGGAGAGGTATGGTTACTTCATATGCATACACATTAAGTTGGAGGGGGAAAGCCATGGCCAAGAAGTGCCTTCCATTGTGCTGGAGATTGAAAGTTGCAATGGGGAAGAAAATGACGCAACCACACTTGGAATGGGTGAGGTAAGTGACTTAATCTCTGAGGGAGGATGATGCAGGACCCATGATGTTAGAACTTTTAAAGGGAAAGAACATTGTCCACAGGCCCAGTGCTGTACAGAACAAATACAGCTATTATCTGGTCATCCAAATACATTGCCCCACTGTTTGTGTTGAACATTCCTGCCCCAGACATCACTGACCAACTTATTCACGCCAATACATTAGGACAGTGGGGCTGCAAAAGAATAGGTATGTGCAAGGAGGGCCTTGTACAAGGTATTAGCAGCACCCGTAGCTCTATATAGGCCTTGTTTCTTTTATTTCCAGAACATGCAACAGACTCTCAGCACATATCTCCATCCTTTGTGGCCATGAAGTACATCTCATCCTATAACAATGATAATAATAGCTACACAGAGAGCTGAACAACTAAACATAAGGAGAAGTCAATCTCAATTATTAAAAAAGTGCAAAATAACATTTAGCGCATTGTCTTCCTTGCCACTATATCTTACTATATTCCAGTTTCCCAAATGGGGTGGGGAGCTGGGTGTTTCACCATGGAGGTGGTATATGTGCTGGAAGCATCTCCAACACACAAGAAAGAGGTGTTGCGGCCAGTGTGTGGATGCAATGTACAATGTATGAGTGACAGTAAAGTTAAGGTGAGTGTTGCAATGGAATGGAGATTGCACTGAATCAGTTGATAGAGTTAAAAATCAGACAACATCAGGTTACAGTCCAACAGGTTATTTGGAAGCACTAGCTTTTGGAGCACTGCTCCTTCATCAGCTGAAAGGACACAAATATCTTGGCATCCCTGCAAGAGAGGTCCTGGTCTTCTGCTAGAAGGGCTAAGATTCTCTCCTGGGGGATGAGCAGGATCATGGAGGATCTGTACAGGCTCTCTATACCCTGTTATAAGCTGAATTCTCCTAGGATGAAAGAAAGGCAGGAACTAAGTGGAATTACTTCTGATGCAGGTTTGTGAAAGGTGGTGAGGTGTTTTGAGATAGTGAGGAAGCAGTGCAGAGGCTCAGTAGGCTAAGTAGTGTGGGAGGTTGGAGTGTGTGAATGAGGGACGATATTGCAGGCAATAATGTGGGTGGCAGTGCATGAGACTTGGTGGGATGTGGGTGAAGTAGGAGAAATGGAGTGAGTGTGAGGAGGCAAAGAGCCTGAAATTACCCTGGCAGAGCTGAACAGTTAATTGACATTCTTATAGTACTTCTAGCCCTTCCTCCAGACTGTGGAGACCACACTGATCTGGGTGATGACCTCAGGTCAAGTTCTGATGACATGGCCTTCTCTCCTGGTCCTTCAGGAAGAGGGTGGCCCTTCTCTGCATCATTCCATCCATTAGGTTAGGATTAGGGATTTTAAGAAGAAAAACATTTGAATGCAAGAAAGAACCAAAGTCTACCCAATTGGCTACAGAACTAAAGATTGACCATCTCCCTGGGACAACACTGTCTTCATTGCTAAAAATACAAAAGGACTGTGAGAATTAACTCATCCCACCCTTGTGGTCTGGTTTCTGACCAGAAGAATTTATTTTTCTCTGACTATATTTTGCTACCTATAAGATTTTGTTGTACTTTGTGTTTTTGTTTGTCTTATTCATGAATAAATGTAAATGTATTGGGTGTTTTAAAGTGGTTTAGTATAGCAAGTTAGCAATCCATTTTTGCTCTTTGTTAAATACTATATTTTTCACATTATTGTTCTGTTAATAACATTGATAACATTATTTTTCTGTTAATGATAAAAATTAGTGTGAAATTTTCTCTATTCTGAATAGCAGTCAGGTAAATTGATCACCTTCATGGTTTAATTAGGTAGTTGCTATTTGCATGGGTTGTGGAGATGTACAGCCCAATTATTCGCATATTCTTCCCAATTTTATTGTGACAATTGGCAAGGGCATGCCTAACTGTTCTTGAATCACTGTAGACTAAATATGTTTTGACGGATTTGTTTCCTTTTCCCTACCCCTTTCTCTTTTTTTTTTCATTTTCCTTTTTTTATTTTCTTCCTCTTTCCTTTTTCTATTCCTTCCCTTTCTTGTCAGCTTATTGTCTTATTTACAAGTGGTTGCTGCCCATGTGTGTGCTGTTTTTGGTTATCTACTGGTAACAGTTCAAGGGAAGGTGTTGTTAAAGAAACCTTGTCTGCTGCAAGCATGCTTTTTGCAGATTGAAAATACTGTAGCCAGAGTACATTAGAAACGGAAGGAGAATACGTCTAAGATGGTGAAAAATGTGATGCAATAATTACTTTAATATGAGTAATTAACAAATAACATAAAGCACTACACATTTATAATTACATGAATACTTTTTATCCTCAGACCTTTTCTGGCCTTCTTGTGAACTTACCAACTATTTCAAAGGGGCTGAACTGGTTGCAATATTTCAGTATTCCTAGGTACAGCTTTGCGGTAAGTTATTGCTTATCTTAATGTTACATTAACAATAGCAGAACAGTTTGTGTTTGGTTTCCACAAACGTCAAACCCCAAAGCCTACATTTTGAATTTAAAACTGTTTGTGACAAGGAGGTATTAAGATAGACATGAGTGGCTTTTATACATCTGTTAAAAATCACACAATACCAAGTTATAGTCTAACAGGTTTATTTGGTTAAAAATCACACAACACCAGGTTATAGTCCAACAGGTTTAATTGGAAGCACACTAGCTTTCGGAGCGACGCTTCTTCATCAGGTGATAGTGGAGGGCTCGATCGTAACACAGAATTTATAGCAAAAATTTGCAGTGTGATGTAACTGAAATTATACATTGTAAAATTGATGTATAATTTCAGTTACATCACACTGCAAATTTTTGCTATAAATTCTGTGTTACGATCGAGCCCTCCACTATCACCTGATGAAGGAGCGTCGCTCCGAAAGCTAGTGTGCTTCCAATTAAACCTGTTGGACT
>NC_057731.1:1815513-1851741 GCF_004010195.1 Chiloscyllium plagiosum | reverse complement strand
AGTTGAAGTGTTGAGCCACGGGGTGGTTGGGTTGGTTGGTCCGGGTGTCCCAGAGGTGTTCTCTGAAACGTTCCGCAAGTAGGCAACCTGTCTCCCCAATGTACAGGAGGCCACGTCGGGTGCAGCGGATGCAGTAAATGATGTGTGTGGAGATGCAGGTGAATTTGTGGCAGATATAGAAGGATCCCTTGGGACCTTGGAGGGAAGTAAGGGGGAAGGTGTGGGCGCAGTTTTGCATTTCTTGCGGTTGCAGGGGAAGGTGCCGGGAGTGGAGGTTGGGTTGATGGGAGGTGTGGACCTGACGAGGGAGTCACGGAGGGAGTGGTCTTTTCGGAATGCTGAGAGGGGAGGGGAGGGAAATATATCACTGGTGGTAGGTTCCGTTTGGAGGTGGCGGAAATGACGACGGATGATACGATGTATATGGAGGTTGGTGGGGTGGTAGGTGAGGACCAGTGGGTTCTGTCCTATTGGCGATTGGAGGGACAGGGCTCAAGGGCGGAGGAGCGGGAAGTAGAGGAGATGCGATGGAGAGCATCGTCGGCCATGTCTGGGGGAAATTGCGGTCCTTGAAGAAAGAGGCCATCTGGGTTGTTCGGTATTGGAACTGGTCCTCCGGGAGCAGATGCGGCGGAGACGAAGGAATTGGGAATATGGGATGGCGTTTTTACAGGGGCAGGGTGGGAGGAGTGTAGTCTAGGTAGCTGTGGGAGTCAGTCAGCTTATATAGTTTCTTTCTCCTAATTAATGCTGTAAACAACTTTAAGACAAGAACACAGCCCTCTGTGTTATACATTATGTGGGCAAACATATAAAAGATCTCAAAGTGTATCAAATCCTATGCACTCACTTCTAATGGTCTCTCAGTCAACTTCCACTATTTATAAATGTAAGCTCATCCAGAACTCTGGTATTTATGTGCACATTCACAGCAACTCCCATGCACTCATCATCTCTGTGCTCACTGATCTAGGTTTGAGCTCCAAGACTCTGTTTAAACTTCTCGTCCATCTGCTAAATTCCAACAATGGCATAGCCCTTCTTCTGTAACTTTCTCTAGCATTAAAATTGTCTGAGAATTCTTCCAACTTTAGCCTGTTGTGCATTCTCGACTTCCACCACCCACCATTGGTATCTATGCCCTCAGGCTTCAAGTGCTGTAATTCCCTCAATAAACCTCTCAGCCTCTCTACTCCCGTGAAGGTGTCACCACAATTACACTATTTTTACCAAGTTAATTTAATTTCTACTCCTTTGGCTCGATATCCAATTATGGTAATGCTCTTGTGAAGCATTAATAGTGATATACAGGTGCATATATTGCTGTTGCTTTATTTGTTGCCTATTAAGATACCCAGTGCATAGAGTTGGAGTGAAATTAACTGAAAAATTGCATTTCCAATGAGTCATTTAATGAACTAAATTACCAGTACAGAGTCTTGATGAACAGCAGCATGAGACAGTGAAAAGTCTATAATACAACAGGGCCAATTTTCCAACTCAAGGACCATTTCAATGAAGCTCAACACTAAATTATGCCTACATGTTTATGTTCCTGATGAAGGAACAGTGCTTCAAAAGTTAGTACTTCCAAACAAACCTGATTTGGAGATGCCGGTGTTGGACTGGGTGTACAAAGTTAAAAATCACACAACACCAGGTTATAGTCCGACAGGTTTAATTGGAAGCACATTAGCATTCGGAGCGACGCTCCTTCATCAGGTGATAGTGGAGGGCTCGATCGTAACACAGAATTTATAGCAAAAATTTGCAGTGTGATGTAACTGAAATTATACATCAATTTTACAATGTATAATTTCAGTTACATCACACTGCAAATTTTTGCTATAAATTCTGTGTCCCTGAGTGCATAGTGTCCTTGCTGTACAATGATAGTTGCCAATGGAGCATTGGAGTCTAGAAGAATCATGTAAGTAGGTTGGAGTTGTGCCCTGAGGATTCTTAGAGGCTGACGCACAGCAATTGCCAGTTAATGTTTTTGGTTCCATGGTGTTTGCCCTAAGATGTTGGTGCCTGATGTCCAACATAATGTTTCTGTGGAGTAAACAAAGGAACTGAATTCAGCAGATACTTGCTCTGGTTTCCATCTTGATTTGATACAATGTATAACTTGGTTGGCACATTAGGTAAGATAGAAAGCTGATATTAATGAGGTGAGTTGGCTTTCAACAAGGAGAAAGTGAGGTCTGCAGATGCTGGAGATCAAAGTTGAAACTTTATTGCTGGAACAGCACAGCAGGTCAGGCAGCATCCAGGGAACAGGAGATTCGACGTTTCGGGCACAGGCCGAAGAAGGGCCTGTGCCCGAAACGTCGAATCTCCTGTTCCCTGGATGCTGCCTGACCTGCTGTGCTGTTCCAGCAATAAAGTTTCAACCTGGCTTTCAACAAGGCATTTAACAAACAATAATCACCCTTAATTGGCAATTCATTGCTGCCTAGTGAGAAACTCACTATGCTCCTGGTCCAAAGCATAAAAGATGGAGCAATGGACTCTTTTGCTGCAGTAGTAATGTCCCTCCTTCTGAGCCAGGAGACCCAGGTTTAAGTCCTACCTCCTCCAGAGATGTGTAATGACATCTTTGAACAGGTTGATGAGGAAATATCTAAAAGATGGTGCAAAACACTCCAAAGTCAAATTTGATTCTGCCACAAATCTCACCATAGCCCACACTGTTCAGACTAATAAGATTCCACCCACAATCTGGATTCTGTGCTTACTAATGTTACTCTATATGCTCACCTAACTGAATGTACTGCACTGACTTCATTCAACAAATAGAATAACTGAGGGTAAGGAGGTTACCTTTTTAACCAACTATTGCATGCCATGATGTCATGTAGCTTTCCTGCTCCCAGTGGTCTGGAATCAATTTCACAATACACCAGAGTTTGAAGTTCAGCTCAGCATCATATAGGACACTGTGAACCGTTTTTGCTCTTCCTCTGTGGCTAAGCAATCCAGCAACACATTGCTAATGAAAGGGTCAAGAAATACAATTGTGAGGTAGATTGGCTATCATCAGCATTCACATGGAACCAGACATACTTTTTGACGATAAATTTAAGCAATTCTTGATTTTTTTAAAGGCACTGCAGGTGAATGAATTCAGAAACCTGTACTTCTGTAATCACGAACAAAGGAATGACACAATACTATCACAGGCAGTAGCCAATTGCTCTGGGAACCTGTCACCAAGTAAAGGAATGTAAGTGTCCATTTGTTATGTATGCACAAGAGAAAGTTTAAATTTATTATCTGTATTAGAAATGTCTGATTGACTTCAACAAAATAGTTGAAAGGATTGCTTCCATCTTCTCTGAGCTTTTGGCATTTACATTGCTAGATCATTTTGATCTCATGGCACTTTGTAGAGAAGTTAAGTTGTAATGGAAAGATTACAAATATGCAGTTTCTTCCAGTCTTCCTGAACCGACATCATTGATTTATGATTTCTCTTCAGACATTGTTTAATCCAAATATTTTAAAAGAATTGCCTAACACACCTGTATTAAAAAAATTCTCTGCACAAATCCTGTCATCCTTTTACATTACAAATATTTGCCATAGTAACTCTAACCTGGCATTGTTAAAATTATTACTCTAGAAATGGTGGAAAGGTATAGTTACAACATGAGCAATTTCCATTAAAAGTGTTGAAATAGGAATTATTAATGTAAATATAAAAATTCAGACAGGATGTATGATCTTAAAATGAGAACTGAGTTACATTAGTTTGTCCTGGACCAGTTATTCTCACTGCTTGAGCCCATTTCAGTTGAAAATTAAACAATGACCAGGTTTGTATCTTGTATAATAAGTAAAACAAAAAACTTTGGATGCTGGAAACCTGAATAAAAACAGAAAATACTGGAGAAACTCAGCAGGTCTGGCAGTATCTGTGGAGAGAAAGCAGGGTTAATGTTTTGGATGCAGTGACCCTTCATGTCCCGAACTCTGTATGTCCAATGGAAATGGGTTTGCAGGTGGTTAAAGCCCACAGAACTGCCACTGTGTTTCCATCATTAACTATCTTCATCATGCAACTTTCTAACTCAACTAAGTTATTGCTTGAAACTGGCAGGAATATCCTAAAATGTAAATCCAGGTTCTGTGGTGTACTTCAAATTCCAACACCATTTTAATAGTAGCTAACAGTTGAATTTACCAGTTGCAACCTACCAGGAAAACCCATCAGTTGAATTTACCATGTGGTCATAGAAAATAGTTAATGGAGAGATGGGCAGTAGTCTCTCAAAGCCACTAAATTAGTATTTAAAGGGATAGTGACATACAAATAAATGAATCTGTTTGCTATTTGTATTCCCAAGATTGTTTACAGCTTCCAGGCTTTTTTTTCTGATACAATGTATCTTACTTTTCCTCAGTAAACTATACTAGCTTATCATATATGCTAATTTATTCAAAACAAACAGCAGCTGGAGGGAGGGGCAAGACAGTAGCAACAGTCCTTCCTAACAATAACATGATCAAAAGAATGGTGATCACCAAATGCCCACAAACAAAAATTAATGGATTGGATTTCACCTTATTTTTGTATTCAAATTTAATGGTCATATTCAAAAGCACTGTGAATTACACATTACCACTTTGAATGAAGCAAAGTCAGATCTTATTTTATTCCAAGGTTGTTTACTAATAATACATGGTGAATGCTTAGCTGCAATTATGATGACTGTGAGCTCACATGTAAGTTCTTTTTATTTGTTCATTGGTTCATTTGTTTATTGCTAAATCTTAATGCTTTGGAGAAGGCACTGTTGGACTGCCCTCTTGAAATGCTGTGGTTTTCATTTATAGAAACAACCACAATGGCATTAGGAAGGGCGTTCAGGATTTTGAACCAGAGACAGTGAAGGATTAATCATATTGTTCCTAGTTAGGGTGATATGTGGCTTGCATAGGAACATGCATATGATAGTGTTCCCATGCATCTGTCCTTGTTTTTCTAAGTAGCAGAGGTTGCAGATTTAGAAAATGCTGTTGGAGAAGCTTTGGTGAGTTACCCCAGTGCATTTTATAAATGGTACACACTACTACCACTGTGCATTTGTGGTAAAGGGATTGAATGTTAAATGTAGTAGATGGACAGCTTTATTCCAGATTATGTCAACCCTCTTGAGTGCTGTTGGAGCTGTAATCTTCCAGGCAAGTGGACAGCATTCCTTCATAGACCTGATCTGTGCAGTGTAA
The DNA here is from genome assembly GCF_004010195.1 of Chiloscyllium plagiosum. NCBI lineage: Eukaryota > Metazoa > Chordata > Chondrichthyes > Orectolobiformes > Hemiscylliidae > Chiloscyllium > Chiloscyllium plagiosum. The sequence goes on along the minus strand of NC_057731.1, from coordinate 1,846,506 downwards.
TTGTGGAAACGAGAGATGAATTACTCATGGTAGGAATTGTCGCCTCTGACTTGCTCTGGTAGTGACAATATTGATATGGCTTGTTGAGTTTGGTTTCTAGTCAATGGTAACCCCCACAGTGTTGATAGTGGAGGATTCAGTGATGGCTATGTCATTGAATATCAAGAGGCAATGGTATGATTTTCTCTTCTTGGAGATGACAGTTGCCTGGCGTTAGGTGACATGAATGCTACTTGCAATTTATCAGTCCAAACTTGTTCTCTAGGTCTTGCAGAATATGGACACAGCCTGCTTCAAAATCTGAGGAATCGTGAATGGTGCTGAATATCATAACTCCATTAGATTCAAGATTGTAGCAATTATAACTCTAATGGATTCAATATTGTTATGGAAAAGGATAATGGTTGGCCTAAAGTTAATGATCTAAAATGGAAAGGCCAGCTTTACTAAGGTCAGATATGATTTGGCCAGAGTGGACTGGGAGCAGATAATCTCAGGTAAATCTATCTGAGAATGGTGGGATGCATTCTAGAACGAATTATGGAGAATACAGGGCAGGCATATTCCAATTAAAAAAAAAGGGTGGGTCTATCAAATCCTGTGAACCCTGGATATTAAGGGATATACAGTATTGGACTAAGATAAAAAGGAAGGGATGTGACAAATACAAAGGGCTCAAAACAATAGAAGCCCAAGAGGAATGTGCAAGAGGGAACTTAAAAGGGAGACTTGGAGAGCTAAAAGGGAATTATGAAAGGATACTGGCAGATAAAAATAAAGGCAAATTCTGTAAGTGTATTAAGGATAAAAGGATAATGAGGGAATGAGTAGGACCCCAAAGGTTCATAGAATCAGACGATATAGGTAGGATTCGAAATGCATACTTTGTATCGTTGTTTAACAGTGAGAGGTGTGATATGGCTATAGAAATCAGGGAGAAAGTTTGTGATACAATTTAAAAATAGACTGAGGTGAGGTTTTGAGCAGTCTGGCAGACTTAAAAGTAGATGAAATGTGTCCCAGTTTGTTGAGAAGGCAAGGGTGGAAATAGTAGGGACACTTGCAAAGAGCTTTTATTCCTCTCTGGCCACGGGAGAGGAGCTGGAGGAGTGGAGGACAGCCCATAAGGTTTCATTATTCAAGAAAGGAGTACGGAATAATTGGGAAACTATATGTTAGTTAGTCTAATCTTAGTGGTGGGGAAACTATTGGAAGTAATTCTGAGAGACAGAATTAATCTTCATTTGGAGAGGCAGGGATTATTCAAGAATAGTCAATGTGATTTTGTTAAGGGGAGGTCATATTGACTAACTTGATTAAATTTTTTGAAGAGGTGACCAGATGTGTAGATGATGGAATTGCTTTTGATGGAATATACTTGGACTTCAGCAAGATTTTTGATAAGTTGAGTCTGGTAGACTAATAGCAAAGATAAGATCCCATGGAATTCAAAGAAATTTCTCAAATTAGATCCACAATTGGCTGAGTGGCAGGAAGCAGAGGGTGATGGTTATGGGTGTTATTCTGAATGGTAAACTGTGTCCAGTGATGTCTCATAGGGGTTAGTGTTGGAGCTTGCTGTTTGTGGTTTACACAAATGATTTGGACTTTAATGTAGGAGGGTTGATCAATATGTTTGCAGACAATATAAAAGTTTGTAGGACAGTAAATAATGAGGATGATCTTAGTTTACTAAAGGATATATGGGCTAATCAGTGGCAAATGGAATTCAATCCAGATAAATGTGTTGGTGCATTTGGAGAAGGCAAACAAGGCATACAAATACATGGTGAATGGTAGGACCCTGGGAAACACTGAAGATGACAGGGACCTTAATGTACATATATACTTCAGGTATCAGGATAAGTGCAAAAGTGGTTAAGAGGGCATGTGGTGTACTTGCCTTTATTAGATAAGGCACAGAGCTTTGGAGCAGGGAGATTATGCTGCAACTGTCTATAACATTGGTGAGGCTACGGCTAGGTAATTGTGTGCAGTTCTGGAATTCCCATTAAAGGAGGGATGTGATAGCACTGGAGAGGATGCAAAGGAGACTTAGCAGAGCGCTGCCTGGGCTGGAGAGTTTAGTAATGAAGAGAGACTGGATAGACTGGGGTTGTTTTCCTAGAGCAGAGAAGATTTGAGATGTACAAAGTTATGAGGGTTATAGATAGGATAGACAGGAAGAAACCTTTCCCCTTGATGGATGGATCATTGATCAGAGGCCATAGATTTAAGATAAGGGACAGAATATTTAGAGGAGATATGAGGGAAAATGTTTTGACCAAGAGGATGGTGAGAATCTGGAAACAACTGCCTGGAAGGGTGGTAGTAGCAGTAACTATCATCACATTTAAGAAATATTTAGATATACACTTACGATTTAAGGTATACAAGGACTTGGGCCAAGTGGTGGAAAATAGAATGAGAACAGTCAGGTGTTTGTTTTTCACAGGCGTGGATGCAATGGGCCAAAGAGTCTTTTTTGTGCTGTTGATCTCTTGTTTTAATTAGCGAACATCTCCACGTCTGATCTTAAGAAGGACAATATGTCATTGATGAAGCAGCTAAAAATGGGTCCAGAACACTACCCTGAGATACCCTAGGGCTGAAAAGATTAATCTTCAACTGCTACAACTATCTTACTTTGTGATAGGTATGACCCCAAGCAGTGGACAGTTTTTGTCTCAAATTCCCATTGACTTCAGTTTTTCTTGGGCTCCTTGATGTCATTCTTGGTCAAACGCTGCTTGATATCAATGTATATGCCTCATCTCCACTCTGGAGTTTAGCTCTTTTGTCTGTCTTTGAACTAAGGCTCTAATGAGTTCAGGAGGTGAGTGGCCGAGACAATCTCAAACTGAGCTTCATTGAGCAGCTTATTCCTTTGAAAATGTTGCTTGATAGCATTGTCAGTGTACTCTGATAATCGAGAGTAGACCAATAGGACAGTAATTAACCTGGTTTGTGTTATCCTGCACAGGGTATAGCCAAGGAATTTTTCGCATTGTTGGATAGATGTCAATGTTGTAGCTGTACTTAAACAGCTTGGCTATGAGCATGTCTAGTTCTGGAGTACTAATGTTGGGATGTATCAGAGCCCATTGCCTTTGAAGTATCCTGTGCTTTCAGCTGTTTCTTGATGTTATGTGGAGAGTTCAGATTGGCATCTAAGATTAACTCAGTTAGCTGACGGCTGATTTAGATTTTTTTTAGCTTTTGTTGTCACGTGTACTCAAGTACAGAAGTACAGGAGTACAGTGAAAAGTGTATAATATGGTGCCATCTTAGGTACCTAGATACAAAAAACCTTAGGTACAAAGGAGTAAGAGAAATGAGAGTTAAAAAGTTAAGCATAACTTCATATAATACGCTAAAAACAGTAATAAGGTAATAGTTAACATTAACGTCTTTCATAGTATAAACTAGGAAAATGAAGAATTAAGTAAAAGTTCAACAGTCTTTGATGAGTCTTCCACTTATCTCACTGCCGGGAAGCCTCAGCTGCATGTTTTCGACGCTCCTACCACAGATACGGTCACTGCTGCTCAAACTGCCACCTTTTTGATTTCCCCTGGTGCCTTGGGAACATGCCAGGCAAGATCCACTTACACACCAAGCCAAGACATTGCCATGAGTCACCAACAGACTGGCCGACATACCATCAAGAGACCAAGCCGGGATCCGCCGCAAGCCATTGAGAGACCAAGCTGGTTAGCAATGCAAAGTGACACCAACAGTATGGTTTCAATTCCTCACACCAGCTGAGGCTACCATAAAAGACTCTCCTTCTCAACCTCTCCCTTCGTCTGAGGTGTGGTGACCACCACAGTTGTCTCTCCAATAAGACAGCAGCCCTCTAATCTCCTGGGACTTTACCTTTATCTTTACCTTATGAGTCACTGCCTGCCATTTGGAAAAAGACCTGTTTATTTATGTCTTTGTTTCTTGTCTGCCAACAGTTTTCTATCTATCTAAATACACTCGTCCCAATCCCATTTGATTTGATTTTATACTCTAATCTCTTCTGTGAGACTTTGTTGAAAGTATTCAAATATTCAAATAAACCATATCCACTGGCTGTCCTTCATCAACCCTGAGTTACATTCTTGAAGAATTCCAATAGATTTGTCAAGCATGATTTCCCAATAATAAATCCATGCTGATTCTGTATGACCCCTCCCTCCCAAGTACTCAGCTGTTAAGTTTTTGTAGAATGGACTCCAGCATTTTCCCCAACGACCAAATCAGGCTGACAGGTCTAATTTCCAGGTTTCCCTCTTTAAAAAGAGCTACATTCCAATCTGTAGGAATTGCTCCAGTATCTCTTGAATCTTGGAATCCTTACACAAATGCCTCCTAATGCTTTTTGTTCCATATTGTTAAAGTTAGGATCCTTCCTCACTATTGTGTAACTTCCTCTTTTACCAGCAATGCAACTCCACTGCCTTTTCCTTTTTATCTGACTTTCCTTGGTGATGGGAAACCAGGCTCTGAAGTTAATTCAATACCCACCTCATTAACTACCTACTCCTCCTCTGGTACCCCTCTCATCCAACATTGGATCCTCCAACTCAACATAGTCAGAAGAAACCACCACTGGTCTGATATCCTATATTAACTGGCATTCCTGATGCTGGCACCATATTTAAAACACTTGTGCACTCAGAAAGGTGTTGATATTCTGAAGCTGTTCTGATGGCTGTAGGCGCTCCCAGAGAACATGGCAGATGAGGGGAAATTGATGCAGTGATTTTTGAGTTTGTAATTTGTGGGTTTTCTGTGTGTCTGAAGTTTAAAGTGACTTAAGTACTTCAGTATTCATAGTGATTTCTTCCAAAATAGTTTTTGAGGCTTGGGAGTGCAGTGAATGGGCTTTTGTGCATGGATTGTTTTATTGTTTGTTTTTGATTGCTTGGTTCCTTCTATTTTTTTCTTTATTTCTTTTGTTCATAAACTTCTGTTTATTATTAAAGCAATGTATGCAGTATTGCATGCTTATGTTTCAGTGAGAGACCACTTTGTTAAAATCAGTAAGATACCAGAACTTCAATAGGTACAGGGAACAGAGCTCAATGCAGTGGCCATCATGAAAGGAGGCGCTGGGGAAGCTAAAGGCCTCAAGATGATAAATAATTCGGACCAGATGGACTACATCCTAAAGTTCTGAAGAGGGTAGCTGAGGAGATTGTGGAGGTATTGGTGGTGATCTTTCAGAAATCACTGGAGTCAGGGAAGGTTCCAGAGAACTGGAAATAACTAATGGAGCACCCCTTTTTAAGCAGGAGGGAGGCAGAATATAGGAAATTGTAAGCCCATTATTGGAAAGATTATAGAATCCATTATTAAGGATAAGATTACAGAGTACTTGCAAGTACATGGTAAAATAGGGCTGAGTCAGCACGACTTCATCAAGGGGAGGTCATGCCTGACAAATCTGGTAGAATTCTTTGAGAAGATAATGAGCAAGTTACACAAAGGAGAGCCAGTGGACATGATCTATTCAGATTTCCAAATAGACACAGGAGACCATTAAAGAAAATAAAAGTACACAGACAGGAGGCTGGAAGAATACAGCAAACCAGGCAGCACCAGGAGGTGGAGAATTTGACATTTTGGGTCGAGATCCTTAATCAGTCCTAGTCAAGGGTCTTGACCCGAAACGTTGACTTCTCCAACTCCTGATGCTGCCTGGCTTTCTGTGTTCTTCCAGCCTCCTATTTGTCTACTTTGGATTCCAGCACCTGCAGTTTTTTTTCTCTAAATAAAGTATTTGGTACCATGGCTAGGTAATGGAATGGATAGAGGATTGACTATCTGCTAAATAAGGTAACACTTTAGGTACCATGGCTAAGAACCGGTATGGATAGAGCACTGGCTAACTAGCAGGATGCAGAAAGTGGGGATAAAGGGATCTTTATCAGGATAGCAGCTGGTGACTAGTGGAGGTCTGCAGGAGTCAGTGTTGGGACTATAACTATTCACATTATACGTTAACGTGAATGAAGGAACTGAGGGCATTGTTGCTAAGTTTGTAGAAACAGGTAGTATTGAAGAGAAGTGTGCAGAAGGACTTGGACAGGCAAGAAGAGTGGGCAAAGAAATGGCAGATGGAATACTACGTGGAAAAGTGTGAGGTTATGCACATTGTAGGAAAAGCGCAGCAGGTCAGGCAGCATCCAAGGAGCAGGAGAATCGACGTTTCGGGCATAAGCCCTTCTTCAGGAATCTGGCTTTCGGGCTTATGCCCGAAACGTTGATTCTCTTGTTCCTTGGATGCTGCCTGACCTGCTGTGCTTTTCCAGCAACACATTTTTCAGCTCTTATCTCCAGCATCTGCAGTCCTCACTTTCTCCACGATGTAGGAAAATACAGGTATAGATTATTTTAAATGAGGAACGACTTTGGAATTCTGAAGCACCAAAGGGACTAGTGAGTCCTAGTTCAGGATTCTCTTAATGTTAACATACAGATTTGGTTGGCAGTTGGGAAGGTAAATGTAATATTAATATTCATTTCAAGAGGGCTAGAATACAAGAGTAGCGATGTACTGCTGAGCCTATATACTGCTGTGTTCAGACCACATTTGGAATATTGTGAACAGTTTTGACTCCATATCCAAGGATGGGTGTTCTGGTGTAGCACGGGATCAAAAATAATGGTTCAAATGAATGATCCTGGGGATGAAGGGCTTGTCATATGAGAAGCAGTTGTGGACCCTGGGTCTGTACACAATGGTGTTTTGAAGAATGAGGGGATATCACATTGAAACTTACAGAATATTGAGAGACCTGGATAGAGCGGAGGTGGAGAGGATGTTTCCATTCGTAGGAGAGACCAGAACCTGAGAACTCAGCCTCAGAGTGAAGAGATGACCCTTTAGAACTGGAATGACCGGGAATTTCTTAAGCAGAGGGTGGTTAATCTGTGGAACTCAATTCCACAGAAGGTTGTGGAGGCCAAGTCATTGATTGTATTTTAGATAGAGATAAATACGTTCTTGATTAATAAGGGGATCAAAGGTTATGGGGATAAGGCTGGAGAAGAAGGTTGAGAAACATATCTGTAATGATCAAATGGTGGAACAGTCTTGATGGCTACGGGATGGTGCAGGTGGGAGGGTTTTGGATTCCTGATAAATTGGGGCTTTTTCTGGGGTAGGTGGGACCTCTACAAACTGGATGGTCTTCACCTGAACCAGACGGGTAGCAATATGCTGGGGGATAAATTTGCTAATGCTTTTTGGGTGGGTTTAAACTAATTCAGCAGGGTGATGAGAACTGAAATTGTAGTTTGGTACCTGGGTTGGTACCTGGGATTTCAATGTTCTGGCCATTTCAGAAACATGGGTAGAGCAGGGATAGGAATAGTAATTGCAGGTTCTGGAAGTTAGATGTTTCAGTAAAAACAGAGAAAATGGTAAAAGAGGGGCTGATGTGGCATTGCTAGTCAAGGACAGTATTACGGTTGCAGAAAGGACTTTTGAGGACTTGTCAACTGAGGTAGCATGGGCTGAGATTAGAACCAGGAAAAGAAGAGGTTACCCTGTTGGGAGTTTTCTATAGGCCTCAAAATAGTTCCAGAGATGTAGAGGAAAGGATAGCAAAGATCATCCTCAATAGAAGTGAGATTGACAGGTTAGTTGTTATGGGGGACTGAGGTCTTTAACTTTCCAAATATTGACTGGGAATACGATAATTCAAGTACTTTAGATGGGTCAGTTCTTGTCCAATTTGTGCAAGAGGGTTTCCTGACACAGTATGTAGGCAGGCCAACAAGGGGCGAGGCCACATTGGATTTGGTACTGGTAATGAAACCAGCCCAGTATTAGATTTGGAGATAGGTGAGCATTTTGATGATAGTGATCACAATTCAATTAATTTTTTTTAAATAATGGAAAGGGATAGGCATATATTGCAGGGCAAGAGTTATAGCTGGGGGAAAGGCAATTACAATGCAATTAGGCAAGATTTAGGATGCATAGAATGGGGAAGGAATCTGCAGGGGATGAGCACAATTGAAATGTGGAGCTTATTCAAGGACCAGCTACTGCATGTCCTTGCTAAGTATGATTCCTGAAGAAGTGCTTATGCCCGAAACGTCGATTCTCCTGTTCCCTGGATGCTGCCTGACCTGCTGCGCTTTTCCAGCAACACATTTTCAGCTCTGATCTCCAGCATCTGCAGACCTCACTTTCTCCTTGCTAAGTATGTACCTGTCAGGTAGGGAGGATGTTGTCGAGCGTGGGACCTGTGGTTTACTAAAGAAGTTGAATCTCTTGTCAAGAGGAAGAAGAAGGCTTGGGTTAGGATAAGATGTGATAACTCAGGGCATTTGAGAGTTACAAGTTAGCTGGGAAAGATCTAAACAGAGAGCTAAGAACAGCCAGAGGGGTCATGAGATTCAGACCAATCAAGGATAGTATGGGAAGTTGTGTGTGAGGTCAGAAGAGATGGGGAAGTGCTAAATGAGCACTTTTCATCAGTATTCAGACTTGAAAAAGACAATGTGGTCAAGGAGAATACTGAGATACAGGCTACTAGAACAAATGGGATTAAAGTTCACAAGGAGGAGGTGGTAGCAATTCTGGAAAATGTAAAAACAGATAAATTCCCTGGGCTGGATGGGATTTATCCTAGAATTCTCTGGGAAGCCAGGGAGGAGATAGCTGAGCCTTTGGCTTTGATCTTTATGTCATCATTGTCTACAGGAATAGTGCCAGAAGACTGGAGGATAGCAAATGTTGTTTCCTTGTTCAAGAAGGGGAGTAGATACAACCCTTAAAATTATAGACCAGTGAGCTTTACTTCAGTTGTGGGTAAATTGTTGGAAAGGGTTATAAAAGATAGGATTTATAATCATCTAGAAAGGAATAAGTTGATTAGGGATAGTCAACACAGTTTTATGAAGGGTAGGTCATGCCTCACACACCTTATTGAGTTCTTTGAGAAGGTGACTAAACAGATGGATGAGGGTAAAGTGGTTGATGTGGTGTATGTGGATTTCAGTATGGCATTTGATAAGGTTCTCCACGGTAGGCTACTGCACAAAATACAGAGGCATGGGATTGAGGGTGACTTAGCGGTTTTGATCAGAAATTGGCTAGCTGAAAGAAGACAGAAGGTGGTGGTTGATGGAAAATATTCATCCTGGAGTTCAGTTACTAGTGGTGTACGCAAGAATCTGTTTTGGGTCCACTGTTGTTTGTAATTTTTATAAATGACCTGGATGAGGGCATAGAAGGATGGGTTAGTAAATTTGCGGATGACACTAAGGTCGGTAGAGTTGTGGATAGTGCTGAAGGATGGTGTAGGTTACAGAGTGACATGGATACACTGTAGAAATGGGCTGAGAGGTGGCAAATGGAGTTTAATGCAGAAAAGTGTGAGATGATTCACTTTGGAAGGAGTAACAGGAATGGAGATTACTGGACTAATGATAAAATTCTTGGTAGTGTAGATGAGCAGAGAGATCTCGGGTATCCAGGTATATAGATCCTTGAAAGTTGCCATCCAGGTTCATAGGGTCATTAAGAAGGCATACGGTGTGTTAGCTTTGATTGATAGAGGGACTGAGTTTCAGAACCATGAGGTCATGCTGCAGCTGTACAAAACTCTGATGCGGTCGCAATTGAAGGATTGCGTACAGTTCTGGTCACTGCATCATAGGAAGGGTTCAGGGGAGATTTACTAGGATGTTGCCTGGTATAGAGGGAAGGTCTTACGAGGAAAGTCTGAAAGGCTTGAGACTTTTCTTTAGAGAGAAGAAGATTGAGAGGTGACTTAATTGAGACATATAAGGTCTCAATCCGAATCAATCTGATGCCAAATTAAGGTCTCATAGGGTTAGATAAGTTGGACGTGCTAGCCATCGCCATCTTTTTCCTCAGATGGCGAAAGCTAGCACGAGGAGACATAGCTTTAAATTGAGGGGTGATAGATATAGGACAGATGTCAGAGGTTTTTTTACTCAGAGAGTAGTAGGGGCGTGGAATGTATTACCTATAACAGCAGTAGACTCACCAACTTTAAGGGCATTTAAATGGTCATTGGATAGGCATACAGATGACAATGGAATAGTGTAGGTTACATGGGCTTCAGATTGGTTTCACAGGTCGGCACAACACCGAGGGCTGAAAGGCCTGTACTGTGCTGTAATGTTCTATGAATGGTATAAAACAAATTAAAATACGATCTGTTACCAGGTTTCTATCTGGCATCGGATTGATTCGTTAATAGACCCAGCTGAAATCATAACACTTTCTTTTAAAATTGCTATTGCAATAACTTCATAAGAATGTTAATCAACCAAAGTAACAGAAGCTATTAGCTCTTGACATCTCCTTATCTTGTCTAAATAAAGTGACAAAATAAATCCCAGCAAGTATAAATATATAAATATAAACAAGTATAAATAGGTAAGGATATCTAGTCGGCATAGATGAGTTGGACCGAAGGGTCTGTTTCTATGCTGTACATCTCAATGACTCTATGTACCCACCCTAGAAAGAAGATTCCTTCACTTTGTTTGAGATAGTCAAAACATTTCCCAACTTTGTGTACCTGCCTCAGGCCCAAAAAGCTGGCTGAGTTATTTATCTGTCATTGCAATTGAGCTACATTGAGTATTGAGTATAGGAGTTGGGAGGCACCCTGCCTCTATTCCTGATAAAGGGCTTTTGTCCGAAACGTCGATTTTCCTGCTCCTTGGATGCTGCCTGACCTGCTGTGCTTTTCCAGCACCACTCTAATTAGATTACTTAGAGTGTGGTCCAACAAGTCCACACCAACCCGCTGAAACGGAACCCACCCAGACCCATTCCCCTACATTTACCCCTTCACCTAACACTACGGGCAATTTAGCAAGGCCAATTCACCTAATCTAGACTCTGGTTTCCAGCATCTGCAGTCCTTGTTTTTACCTAGCTGATTTTAACCCTACTGCGAATCCTCTTGCAAGGATGCCTGCCTTGAAGAAGTTTTCCTCCTCTCTCTACAAGAATCTCAGTGAGGCTCTCTCTCACTGCAACCCCCAGTCATTCTCTATGCTACTTTCTCCCCTCCCCCACCCCCCCCTCTCATTTATCTCTCTACTCTGCAGGCACTCTGCCTCTATTCCTGAAGGGCTTTTGCCCGAAACGTCGATTGTCCTGCTCCTCGGATGCTGCCTGACCTGCTGTGTTTTTCCAGCACCACTCTAATCTAGACTATAGCAATTGGGAGGTCATGTTGCTGTTGAACATGACATTGGAAAGACCACTTTTGGAATATTGCGTGCAATTCTGGTCTCCTTCCTTTCAGAAGGATGTTGTGAAACTTGAAAGGGTTCAGAAAAGATTTACAAGGATGTTGCCAGGGTTGAAGGATTTGAGCTATAGGGAGAGGCTGAATAGGCTGGGGCTGTTTTCTCTGGAGCATTGGAGGCTGAGGGGTGATCTTATAGAGATGTATAAAATCATGAGGGGTATGAATAGGATAAATAGGTATTTTCCCTGGGGTGAATGAGTCCAGGACTAGCGGGCATAGGTTTAGGGTGCGAGGGGAAAGATGAAAAGGGACCTAAGGGGCAAAATTTTCATGCAGAGGATGGTGCGTGTGTGGAATGAGATTCCAGAGGAACTGGTGGAGGCTGGTACAATTACAACATTTAAAAGGCATCTGTAATTGTAAGGGTTTATCGGGATATGGGCCAAGTGCTGAAAACTGGGACTAGATTAGGTTAGGATATCTGGTCAGATAGACGAGTTGGACCAAAGGGTCTGTTTCTGTGCTGTACATCTCTATGACTCTAAGTAAAGCTTGTAAATCTACCAATAACACAATGTTTTCCCTCTCTGTTTCAATAATGTGACTTTGTTATCAGATCCACTGAGTTTCACCAACAATTTCTGTTTTGTCGTATTATTCATGCTTGACTGACAACTTCTGCACATGTGTATATTTTGGTTCATCCTCAGAGTCCCAAGGTGCATCAATGACTTAAGTCGAGTTATTTGCTGCTGCCATTCCAGACGATTTGACTATTGTGCTGGTTTGTTTCAAAGGCTTGATTTTCCAAAGTTGCCTTCTCAATGGAAAACCTTATCCAATGGGAACATGGCTAGAGAATGATTTATGTTTGAGTTGTGGCTATCTCACTCATGGATTGATTTTCTAATAATTAGATTTCAGCATTGCCAAATTTATATCTTACATGTGTTCATGATATAAGATATGATTTGTACTTTTTCAGTGCATCTAAAATTGAATTTTGTTTTTCTTTTAGATGTTATGGTGAAGAGTACTTGTGTGGGCAAGGAAGTGGATTTGATTTGTGGGCCATATGGAAGAATGTTATTGCACTTGCTTGCATAACAATAATTTTTCTGATTGTAGCATATGTCAATCTTAGGTGTATGAGGAAATTCACATAACCCTCTTAAAATGATATTCATATTTTATAATCTAGTTCTATATAAACTATTTCTCCGTTGTTACAATGGATAATCATAACTGAGATAAGATGTCAGGCTTGGCAAGCTAGCAACCCCCTAATTTGTGGGACAAAAAAAACTCATTCCTGAAATTTCAGCACATAATGTAAATTGAGAGCATTATGCAGAACTTGAGGGAGTGTATCACTGTCAGAAGTATTGCCTTTTGATGTAATACTCAATTTGATGCCTTAACATTTCTTCAAGTTGATGTGAAAAATCCCATAGCACTATTTAAAAAGAATAGGGGATCTGGTTGAGCCAACATTTATCTTTCAGCTGGTATAATCATTTCTTTCATAGCTATTTGTGGGACTGTGCACTGTTTGACTGATGTGTTTTCCTATGTTACATCAGTGATAACACCTGAACTTGACTTTTCAGCACTGTGATATCATGAAAGGTGCTGTATAGGCAAGAATATTTTCTTATATTTATCCTTTTTAAAGTGAAGAAAATTACTCAAGATTCTGGTCCTTTGAATTTTAATAACAGTGATAAGTTATGCGTAAGTTTGTATTAGAAATATTAAAATTGGAAAAAGGCACGTTCTGCAACTAAGAATGAATGCTGTACTTTTGCATAAGCACTTTAATGGATGTCTTTGTTTATTAATTAAAACTGATTAAGCTAAACAGTTTTGAGAATATTTTAGTGCACTAGATAAAATTTATGAGTTACACTTTTACCTAACAATTCAAAACTGGCATTCCATGAGATGCAGTGGGCCACTGACAGCAGCATTATTATATTCAACCAGAATCTATGACCTCGTAACCTGGCATACTCCCTGTCCATTGTTCCTGTCAAGCCGAAGGTCAACCCTGCTGCAACAGAGAATGTGGAAACAGCAGCATGCACATTTTAAATTGAAACCGTCAACCTGGTGGAGTGACAACACAGAAGTAAGAAGGCATAGTCAAGTCAGAGAAGAACAGTTTTGAAGAAGGGTCATAGACAGCATGGAAACAGGCCCTTCAGCCCAAACCGGTCAATGCTGATCGTGGTGCCCACTCAGCTAGTTCCAATTGCTCACATTTGGTCCTTCTTAATTCTTTCTCCTCTCACCTTAAACCTATGCCCTCTAGTTTTCAATTTCCCATTCCTGGGAAAAAGACTATTTGCATTCATCCTATCTATGCCCTTCATGATTTTATACACCTTAATATGGTCACTGGACTTGAAAGATTGACTCTACTTTCTCTTCACTGATGCTGCTAGTTTCTCCAGCGATTTCTGTTTTTGTTCTTGACATGGATATTGTAGTTGTAGTTGTTGGAGATTAATCATCTCCACTCTTAGACATCACTGCATGAGTTCCTCAGGCCTCAAACTAGTATCGGGCCTATTATCCTCAACCAAACCATCTTCAACTGCTTCAACAAAACCTTATTTCATGATTGGGTAAGAAGTGGGAATATTTACGGATGATTGCAAAATGTTTAGCACTATTGTTATTAGATAATGAAGCATGTCGACATGCAGAAATAGCTGAACAGTCTTTAGGCTTTACTTGATTAGTGGAATGTAACATTTATACTACACAAGTGCCAGGCAATGACTATTTCCAACACCACCTTCAAAATTCAGTGCTTCCACCTCTAACACACAGTGGCAGCAGTATGTGCCATTTCCAAGATGTATTACAGCAACTCAACCAGTCTTCAAGAGCACCTTCCAGGCCCACAATTTCTGTAATCTAGAAGACTAGGGCAGCAGAAGCACGGAAACACCACCAACTGCAAATTCTTCTACAAGCCACACACCACCCTGACTTGGAATCTCACCACCATTTCTTCACTGTTGCTGGGTTAAAGGCCTGGAACTCACTTCCTAACAGCTCTGTGGATGAACATATACAACATGTACTACAGTTCAAGAGGCAGTTCAATATTAACTTCTCATGAGCAGTTGGGAATGAGCATTAAATGCTGGACTTGACAGAAATGCCTACATCCCATGAAAAGAACAAAGTTTCAGGAATGGCCTTTCCCATGTGGAGCACAAATTAAAAAAAAATGTGTATTGCTAACCTTATTTCCTGAATAAGTGTCTCGACTAGAATGCATGTTTATAAAATTGGTTTAATTGTCTTGTGACTTTGAGAACATCACTCAAGCACAAATGAGAAAGGCAGAGCAGTAAGTTTTACTTTTCAGTGGGGCATTTCATAGCTCAACAATACCATGTGACAGGATTGAAAGGACTAAGTTACACAGAAGAGAAGGCTGCAGAAGTACATTAAGAGCAAGACAGCAACCAGAAAGAGAGTAGGGCCCCTTAAAGATCAAAGAGGTCACCTTTGTCATAGAGTCATATAACACAGAAACAGACCCTTCGGTCCAACCAATCCCAAACATAATCCCAAACTAAACTAGTCTCACCTGCCTGCTCCTGGACCATATCTCTCCAAACCTTTCCTATTCATGTATCTATCCAAATGTATTTTAAATGTTGTAATAGTACCACATCCATCACTTTCTCAGGAAGATCATTCCACACGCGAACCACCCTCTGTGTAAAATGTTTGCCCCTTATGGCTTTTTTAAAATGCCCTCCTCTCCCTTAATAATGTGCCCGTTAGTCTTAAAATCCCCTATCCTAAGGAAAAGGCAACTACCAATAATTCTATTTATATCTCTCATTATTTTATAAACTTCTATCAGATTACCTCTCAACCTCCTGTGCTCCAGTGAAAGAAGTTCCAGCCTATCCTGCCTTTCTTTATAACTCAAACCTTCCATACCTGGTAACATCTTGGTAAATCTCTTCTGAACCCTCTCCAGCTTGGTAATATCCTTCCTATAACTGGGTGACCAGAAGGTTGAACGTCAGGAGATATTAAATGAATATTTCACATCGGTTTTTAATGTCTAGAAAGAATGAGTCCAGAGAACTCAATGAAATAAATATTGATGTTTTGAAAACAGTTCACATTACAGAAGAGGAAATGTTGGAGCCTTTAGAGAATATAAAGGTGGATAAATCTCTGGGACCTGATCTAGTGTATCCCAGGAGTTATGGGAAGTTAGGAAGGAACTTGTGGGTCCTTTTGCATCTATAACTATGGGTGAGGTGCCGGCCAGATGACTGGTTAATGTTGTGTCTTTGTTTAAGAAGGGATGTAATGAGAAGTCTGGGAACTGTAGACCTGTGGGTCTGACTTCGTGGTGGGTAAATTGTTGGAAGTGATTCTGAAAGATAGGACTAATATGCATCTGGCGAGGCAAGGAGTCATTAGGGATAGTCAGCATGATTTTGTGTAAGGAAAATTGTGTCTCACAAACTTGATTGAGTTTATTGAGGAAGTAACCAAGAAAATTGAGGACACAGTGGTAGACTTGGTTACTTGGACTTTAGTAAAGCATTTGACAAGGTTCTGCATGGTGGAGTCATTAGTAGAGTTAGATCACATGAGATTCAGGGTGAACTTACCAATTGGATACAAAATTGGCTTTATGGATGGAGACAGGGAGTGATGGTTAAGGGTTGTTTTTTGGACTTGAGATCTGTGACCAGCAGAGTTCCATAGAGATTGATGCTTTGTCCATTTTTATTTATCATTTAAAAGTTTATAAAATAATGAGAGGTATAGATATAGTTGACATAGTCATCTTTTCCCCGTGATGGGGAATTTCAAGACTAGAAAGCATATTTTTAAGATGAGAGGAGAGAGATTTGAAAAAGATTAGGCAATTTTTTTTACACAGAGGGTGGTTCGAATGTGGAATGAACTTCCTGAAGAAGTGATGGATGCAGGTACAATTACAACGTTTAAAAGACATTTGAATGGATATATGAATAGCAAAGCTTTGGAGGGACATGGGCCAGGAGCAGGCAGGTGGGATTAGTTTAGTTTGAGATTACGTTTGGCATGAACTTGTTGGACCAAAGGGTCTGTTTCTGTGCTATATGACTCTGACTCTAAATAGATTACTTACAGTGTGGAAACAGGCCCTTTGGGCCCAACAAGTCCACACCAACCCGCCAAAGCGTAACCCACCCATTCCCGTACATTGACCCCTTTACCTAACACTACAGGCAATTTAGCATGGCCAATTCACCTGACGTGCACATCTTTGGACTGTGGGAGGAAACCGGAGCACCCGGAGGAAACCCACGCAGACACGGGGAGAATGTGCAAACTCCACACAGTCAGCACAAATAGTTTAGATGAGAATAGAGAAGGCATGGTTAGTTAGTTTGTGGATGACAGTAAGAGTTGATTGTACATAGGGCAGTGAAGGTTATTTAAGATTACAAAGAGATCTTGATCAATTGGGTCAATGGGCTGAATAGTGGCAGATGGAGTTTAATTTGGATAAATATGAGGTATTGCATTTTGATAAAACCAATAAAGACAAGACTTATAGAATTAAAAGTAGGGCCCTGGGTAGTGTTGTAGAACACAGACCTGTTCAGGTACATAATTCTTTGAAATTTGCATCACATATAGAGAGGGTGGTTCAGAAGGCATTTAGCGTGCTTGCCTTCATTGCTCAGACCTTTGAATATAGAAGTTGGGACATTATGTTGAGATTGTACAGAATGTTGGTGTCACCTCTTCTGGAGTACTGTGGCCCATTCTGGTCGCCCAGTTTTCGGAAGGACAGTATTAAACTGGAGAAGAAAAGATTTACCAGAATGTTGCTGCGAATGGATGATTTGAGTTATGGAAGAGGCTGGATAGGCTGGGACTTTTTTTCACGAGCATATAGGAGGTTAAGAGGTAATCTTATAGAGGTTTATAAAACCATGAGCCATATAAATAAGATGAATGGCAGATGGTGGGGCAGGGTTCAAGACAAGGGGGCATATTTTTAAGATAAGAGAAGCAAGATTTAAAAAGGACATGAAGCAATGTTTTTACACAGAGAATGGTTCATGTGGCAATGAACTTCCTGAAGAAGTGGCGTATGCGGGTTCAGTAACAACATTTAAAAGACGTTTAGATAAATACATGACTAAGAAATGTTTGGAGGCATATGGGCCAAGCATAGACAGATGGGATTAATTTAGTTTGGATTACTGATTGGCATCAACTAGTTGGACCAGAGAGTCAGTTTCTGTGCTGTCTGACTCTGTGACTCTAATTGTCTTGTTAACCCTCGCAACAATCACTAAAAATTTCTCTGACTGTAGTCATGCATTTCTTCATATTGTTCTGAATTCTCGTTAGCTATGTCAAAGCAGTCTTGTTTCTGTCTCATTGGATCTGAGTTGACATTAGTAGCAGAGGATGGTCACCTAAAGATGAAGATTGGAAACATATGAGTGTTTTTTAGGATAATAATTTTGAGTTTTGTTTGGGAAGAATTGAGTGTAGCTGAAAATGTGTTGCTGGAACAGCGCAGCAGGTCAGGCAGCATCCAGGGAACAGGAGAATCGACGTTTCGGGCATAAGCCATTCTTCAGGAATTCCTGAAACGTCGATTCTCCTGTTCCCTGGATGCTGCCTGACCTGCTGCGCTGTACCAGCAACACATTTTCAGCTCTGATCTCCAGCATCTGCAGACCTCACTTTCTCCTCAAAGAATTGAGTGTAACCTAGTCCAAAGTGTCAGGATAGTATAACTTCTAATGGATGTACTGTCAAGCTGAACTGTATGATGATGAAAAAGTGAAGTGAGAAATCATAATACAGCTTTGACACTGTCATTTCTATCTGGAAGTAAGATCAGATGTGAAGTATTCTCAGAGTGAGAGGTTCAGAATTAAATACTGAGGAAGATTTGGATAATCTATCAACATTTATGGACTAAATTTACTAAAAAAAAGTTAAGGAATTTGTGTTTGCTACCTACTTCAGGTTTAGGGTTGACAACAAAGTTGAAATGTCCATAAAATAGCTGGAACAAGCTACTTTATTAGTAAAGATCTAGTGGCAATTGAAATACCTGTACTGTTGAGTAGTCCATTTCTGAAAAAGGTTTAAATAAGACTGGATAGGGACCAAACAAGGCAATTATTTTTGGAAAGTCAGTGGATTTACATATTTCAAACATAATGTCTGGATAGTATAATAACTTCACAGAGACCGGTATCCCGTCATGAAGTCACCCTTTATTGAATTGAATAATTTACTCTCACTTGTGTTTAACAAATACATTGAAAAGTGTAATATGTCATCATGCTCTGGTGCCATTTTGAGTTACAAAAGATATTTAGATACATTTAAAATATAACGAAAAACAGATTCTTCCTCCCTTCTTGTGCTCTGCTTGACATACAGAGGGGACCGCCTCCACAATGGGCACTAATGCTCCCGCATCACAATCTAAAAATGGGACTCCTGGAATAGACTATCATCACTGCTACCGCTCTGCTGCTAGGAATACCATTCCATCACCAATGCAACTGTTGCTGCTCTGAACCTGCCAGGAATATCAACTCAGGCCTACCATTTTGCTGGTGCTGGTGCTGGAGCTAGAGCTGAAGCCGAACAGCACGGTGGCACAGTGGTTAGCACTGCTACCTCACAGCTCAAGAGACCCAGGTTCAATTCCTGCCTTGGGCAACTGTCTGTGTGGAGTTTGCACATTCTCCCCATGTCTGTGTGGGTTTCCTCTGGTTTTCTCCCACAGTCCAAAGATGTGCAGGTTAGGTAAATTGCCCATAGTGTTAGGAGAAGGAGTAAATGTAAAGGGAGTGGGTTGCTCTTCGGAGGGTCGGTGTGGACTTGTTGGGCCGAAGGGCCTGTTTCCACACTGTAAGTAATCTAATCTAATCACGATTACAATGCTGACAACCTTCTCCACTGATGGCAGAAGCTGTTTTAATATCACCACCATTTTGAAAGCCTGTGCCACTGCCATCACCTCAAGTCCTGCGCGGGAGGGCCCACCAGCAAAGTTGCCATGCTCTGACATTATCTCTCGCTGCTAGGCCCACATTCACTGCTGTTGCAAGCTCTCTGAGGGCTCGCTCTCCCTGAGGAACCATGTCCTGCCACGACTGCCACAGATGTTCGAGAGGCCAGGTCCACTCTTGTACACTGAAGGTGCCAAAAAGGCATTTATAGAAGAAAGAGAAAGAAAAAAAAAGAGCAAAACAAAAGAATTAAAGGAAAAGTAAAAAGGAAAAAAAA
This sequence comes from Chiloscyllium plagiosum, assembly GCF_004010195.1. NCBI lineage: Eukaryota > Metazoa > Chordata > Chondrichthyes > Orectolobiformes > Hemiscylliidae > Chiloscyllium > Chiloscyllium plagiosum. Next base: position 1,826,947 of record NC_057731.1, on the reverse strand, counting down.
AGAAACTAGACATAAGTAGATGAGCCCCAGGCCAGGTGCTCGAATGCAGTATTGTCACTTTGCCATCATCTTGGAGTGAGAGCTTCTTCTGTGTCCAGGCTCACACTTTGATCTGTCACTGGAAATAGCCTGCTGTTTCCTCGCTTCCTTGAGCGCTGATCTCTACATTGCATTCTATTTATGATCAGCCATGATCATATTGAATGGTGGTGCAGGCTTGAAGGGCATAATGGCCTACTCCTGTACCTATTGTCTATTTCAAACAAATCTCTTCCACTCACTGAGTAACTGCTCCTCAATGACAGAGGAGACTGTCACACTGGAACAGATGCATAGAAAGGGAGCATAACCTTAGAAAGATTTAAGTAGAAGGCTGAGAATTTAATTAGGGGCACAAGAATCCAATGCAGGTCAGTCAAAATGATCTTAATTGACAAATAGGGAAATGGTGACATGGTGGGGTAGTATCACTTTATAATAATCCAGAGGCACAGGCTAATGTCATCCCAAACTAATAGCTGGTGGAATTTAAATTGATTTAACTACTGGAATTGAAGGGTAGTCTCAGCAATGGTGACCATGACAACTATACTAACTATCAAAAACTCCAACCTTCTTTCATTACATTTGCGAGGGAAGAAAATTTGCCTTACCTGGTCTAGCATACATATAATTCCAGACTCAACAATGTAAAATGCCCATAAAATATCTGGAGCAAGCTGCTTTATCAGTAAATGTTTACTGCCAATTGAAATACCTGTACTGTTGAGCAGTCCATTTCCGAAAAAGGCTTAAATAAAACTGGATAGGGATGAAACAAGACAATTACTTTTGGAAAGTCAGTGGACTTACATATTATACTATTCAGACTTTTCATTGTCCTCTGAAATGGCCAAGTGAAACCACTCAATTCAAAGTCAAGTAGGGAAGGGCAACCAATGCTGACATTGCTAGTAATGCTCACATCCCATGACTGAATAAACAACACTGAAATGTGCTGAACAGATTTTGTATGAGCTGAGCTTTAATCAAAGGTGAAGGTGTGTAACTCAAAATTCCTTTTTGTAATGACAATATAAATACATTTTATGTATTACTGTTTAAATGGAACAGTAATGCACTGTACTCATGACATAGTATGCCAGTAGAATACTGGCAGAATGTGCGACTGTTTATAATGTTACAGTCAATTCTTTTTATTGAGAAAAGTGTTGAAACTTGAAAGGGTTCAGAAAAGATTTACAAGGATGTTTCCAGGGTTGGAGGATTTGAGCTATTGGGAGAGGCTGAACAGGCTGGAGCTGTTTTCTCTGGAGCATCAGAGGCTGAGGGGTGACCTTATAGAGGTTTACAAAATTATGAGGGGCATGGATAGGGTAAATATGCAAAGTCTTTTCCCTGGGGTGGGGAGTCCAGAACTAGAGGGCATAGGTTTAGGGTGAGAGGGGAAAGATATAAAAGAGACCTAAGGGGCAACTTTTTCACACAGAGGGTGGTACGGGTATGGAATGAGCTGCCAGAGGAAGTGGTGGAGGCTGGTACAATTGCAACATTTAAGAGGCATTTGGATGGGTATATGAATAGGAAGGGTTTGGAGGGATATGGGCCGTGTGCTGGCAGGTGGAACTAGATTGGTTGGGATATTTGGTCGGCTTGGACGGGTTGGACCGAAGGGCCTTTTTCCATGCTTTACATGTCTATGACTTAAAGGAACAATAAAAGAATTATACGTACATTGTATATTTTACAACCTTGGGACATCCCAAGAGCTTTACAACCAATGAGGCATTTTAGAAGTGTAGTCATTGTTGTAACATAGAAAATGCATCCTCTTTGCACAAAGCATTAATTACCAGCTTATGCACTTTTTGACATTAGCTGAGGAATAAACAGCAAGGCAGACATTTCATTTTTCTTTGAAATAGTGTCATGGAACTTTATATACCTACATAAAGAGGACAGATGAAGACTCAGATTAAAATCTCATCCAAAAGATGCCATCGCTAACAATACAGCGCTCTCTCAATATTGCACCAACCACCAGCCTAAAATCGATCAAACGTCTAGAATGGGACTTGAACCAACAGCTCCAGAGGAAAAGTACTATCAGACCTAAATTGGCTTTCCATTTTCAAGTAGAGTATGGAAAGTTATAAGGATATCAGATATCCTAGTAAGTTGGTCTGTGGCTAGGATACCTATCACCAAGAATAATACCAAATTCATCTAGTACTGCCATATAAAAATGACCAAAATTCATGCAGTTGCTCAAATTGATACATTCACACCAGGGGAAAGAGAGAGCACATCAATGTTCAGCAATAAATAACAACTAATTAAAAGTAGTAACATAAATTAACAAAGCATTTCTAAAGGAGCACAATTTATGTTAAACTTGGATCTAATCTTGTACAGGGCAGCACAGTGGCTCAGAGGTTAGCATTGTTGCCTCACCAAGCCAGGGTCCCAGGCTTGATTCCAGCCTTGGGCGACTGTGTGGAGTTTGCACATTCTCCCCCTGCCTGCATGGGTTTCCTCCGGGTGCTCCGTTTCCCTCCCACAGTCTAAAGATGTGCAGGTCAGGCGAATTGACCATTCCAAATTGCCCATAGTGTTAGGTGCATTAGTCAGAGTGTCTGGGTGGTTTACACTTCGGAGGGTCGGTGTGGACTTGTTGGGCCAAAGGGCCTTTTCCACACTGTAGGGAATCTAATCTAAATCTAGGTCCTTTGGCCTACAATGTTGTGCTGAGCATTTACCTTAATCTAAGGTCAGTCTAATCTACACACCCTTTAATTTACTGCCATCCATGTGTTTGTCCATGTGTTCCTAATGTATCTGACTCCAATACCACTACTGGCAGTGCATTCCACGCATCCACCACTCTGTGAACCTACCCCTCACATCTCCCCTATACCTTTCTCCAATCACCTTAAAATTATGACCCATTGTGACAGCCATTTCTGCCCTGGGGAAAAGTCTCTGCTATCTGCTCTATTTATGTCTCTCATTACCTTGTCCACCTCTATCAAGTCACCTCTTTCTTGCCTGTTTCCTGTGTGAAACGCCCTAGCTCACTCAACCTTTCTTTATAAGACAACCTTCCAATCCAGGCAGAATCCTGGTAAATCTCCTTTTCACCCTCTCTAAGCATCTACATTGCGACCAGAACTGAACACGATATTCTAGTTAATTTTTTTCCCCCAAGTTACATAAAAACTGGGCCCACAATATTGTCAGTTCATGTTAACAGCTATCAACTCACCAAGATTTCCTTGTCTTCCAGCATAACTGTTCCGATTTGTCAGAAATAATAACTAAACCACGAATACATCACATGGAAGGCTCTAGAACATTTTTCACCTGAATTTAAACCAGATGGGGTGTTTTTTTTTCGGACAGAATGCGGCGGGCTGGACAGCTGCCGTTCATTCGACGAATTGGGCTGAGAACTCGCAACAGCAGCGTAGGGAGCATCACTCCGTCTCGCGCCAAATTCAAACCGGGAGGCGGTTAGAGAATGGCCGCGTGCTGCCACACGAGCTGGCCGTCTAAGGCTCACTGCAGGCCACACAGCATCAAGAAAACTGCAAGACCAAAGCAGAGCCAAGCAGGATACAGCCAGCTAAAGGAAATGAGGCAGGGTTTTTTTCTGCAAATATGAACACGCCAATGCCAAATCACTGTACCTCAGGCAATCACTGTGTAGAATGTGCAATCCTCCTGTGGAAGCACAAAATGTTGGATATAGAGATTGCTGTCAAAAGGAACTTCGATTCATGGACAGCAGAAGATTCTGGACAACTTTGCTAAATGGGATTGGAACAGTTTGATGATTGTTTTTGATTGTCGCAGATTTGATGGAGTGAAGGTTCTTCTTCTGTTTTGTAGACCTATGTGATTCTCTACAATTAATGCTATCAGTCGGACATCAATTATGACCCCTCTGCAAAAGAAACAGTCACCACAGGGTTTTGCTAACTTGCATTAGCTGTCAAATCCTGAATATGGCACAGATGAAGAGGCTTCAAATTCAGATTGTGGTAATTAAATTATAACCTTTTGCTCGATCAATTTTTTAAAAAAAGTTTATTCATGGGCATCACTGCCTAAGTCAATATTTATTGTCCATTCCTAATTGCCCTTGAAGAGTAATCTTAAATCTTGCTTTTCAGACTGGAGGCTTGTGACCAGCAGTGTGCCTCAAAAATCGGTGCTGGGTTCACTGCTTTTTGTCGTTTATATAAATGACTTGGATATGAACATAGAAGGTAAGGTAAATGTCAGAAGTCAAATGAGACCAGATTATAGTCCAACCGATTTATTTGAAATCACAAGCTTTCAAAGGACTTCTGGTGTCATCTGACTTCTGACTTTGTCCACCTGAGTACCTCCACATCAGAAAGATGCATAGTACATTTGCAGATGACAACAAAATTGGTGGGCCACGGACTGAGGAGTGGCAGATGGAGTTTAATTTAGATAAATGTGAAATGCTGCATTTTGGAAAAACAAATTAGGGCTTATACACTTAATAGTAAGGCACCTTGAAGTGCAGGTTCATAGTTCCTTTAAAGTGGAGTCCCAGCTAGACCGGATAGTGAAGAAGCAGTTGGTATGTTTGCCTTTATTGGTCAGTGCATTGAGAATAGGCTTTAGGAGATCATGTTGCGGCTGTATAGGACATTGGTTAGGCCACTTTTGGGATACTGTGTGCACTTCTGGTCTCCCTGCTATAGGAAGGATGTGAAACTTGAAAGGGTTCAGAAGAGATTTACAAGGATGATGCTAGGATTTGAGCGTTTGAGCTACAGGGAGAGGCTGAATAGATTGGGGCCATTTTCCTTGGAGCATCGGAGGCTGAAGCACAACCTTAGAGAGGTTTATAAAATCAGAGGGGCACAGATAGAGTGAATAGCCAAGGTCTTTTTCCTGGGGTGGGAGAGTCTAAAACTAGAGGACATAGGTCTGAGGCAAGAGGGGAAAGATTTCAAAGGGACCTAAGGGGCAACGTTTTCACACAGAGGGTGAGGCCAGTGGAAATGGTAGAGCTAGTGGATGGATACATGACAAGGAAAGGTTCTGAGGAATATAGGCCAAATGCTGACAAATCTGACTAGAGTAGGTTAGGACATCTGGTTGGCAGGGATGAGTTGGACCAAAGGGTCTGTTTCCATGCTACATAAATCTATGACTCTTATTCTATGGCTTTGCAGTCCTTGGGGTGGAGTGATATCCATAGTTTTGGTGGGAAAGGAGTTCATTGATTTTGACTAGATTTTGACGGAATGGCAGTGTTCCAAATCAAGATGGTGTGTCTTTTGGAGGGGAATATGCAAGTGCTGATGCTTTTATGCTTCTGCTGCTCTTGTCCTTCTGGGGGTTGCAAGTTTGGAAGGTTCAATGTAAAGAGTCTAGATAAATTGTTGCAGTGTATCATGTAGATCAGGGATAAAGGGTGTCCATGTTGAAGGTGTTAGACAGGTTGCCATCAAGCATACTGTTTTGTCTTGGATGATGTCAAGCTTCATGAATGCTGTTGTACTCCTCCAGGCAAATGGGGAGTATTCCATCACACTGCTAATTTTCACATTGTAGATAGGCAGTGGGAAGCGAGGAGGTGAGTTATTCACTATACCATTCCTAGGCTTTGATCTGCTTTTGTAAACACCATTCTTGTATTGATTGTTTCAATCCAGTTTCTGTTGAATAGTAACCCCAGGATGTTCAGAGTGGGGGATTCAGCAATGGTAATGCCATTGAACATCAAGGAATAGTGGTTGGACTCTCTGTTGTTGGAGATGGTCATTGCCTGGCACTTGTGTGCAGACTGAATGTTCTCTAGGTCTTGATGCATTTGGAAATGTATTACTTTAGAGCATGAGACATGCTGATTGATGCTGAACATCCCCATCTCTGACCTTATGATGCAGAAAGTATCATTGATAAAGCAGCTGGAAGGATCTGCAGATTGATACTCAACCTGTGCAGTTGTGTTATGAACACACCTTCATTGGCTATCATGTCCTAGGGTAAGACTTGAACCTGGAACTTCTGGCTTTGAGTATCCCAGGATCTTTCGATTGAAAAAGACACGGCAGTAACATCATGGGAAACTATAATCTGCAAACCTACATCAGCATAACCTATATCACATTTATTTTCATTTTTACTTGACATAATATACAAGCAAACAAGATTAAATCTCACTCTCCAAATACTTCTGATACATGACAATATTAGGCAGTAAGAGTGGGAGAAATTCTTGGTGAGCCAGTTAAAGGAAGGGACATTATAGTCTGTGCCATCACTAATACATACCTCCAGTTTCTGGGCAGCAGAAATAACGATCAACATTTCTGTAATAGAATAACAGATGTCACAGTGCGGTTGTACACAAGCTACAACACCTCCTCTTCTGTTCCCAAGATATGACGACTAACTTCCCCAAATTCCTGTGTCTTCATGTCTTTCTCCATAGTAAATACAGAGGAGAAATATTCTGCGGTTCTATACATACATGTCCACATTGGTCCTTGAGGGGGTGCTTGTCTCTCTCTAGTTATTCTTTGTTCTCTAATATACTTAAAGAACTTCTTTGGATTCATTTTAATCTTCTCAGCCAAGGCTATCTCGTGCCCCCTTTTCACCCTCCTGATTTTCTTCTTGGGATTCCCTTGTTCCCAGCGGAACGTGAACCATACTTCCTTTTTTTCTTTCAAAACCTCAATATCTCTTGCATTCCTGTCAACCTTGTCTTTAGGCTCCCTTGAACATAAAGACCTTGAACTCTAGTTACCTCACTTTTAAAGGCCTCCCACTTGCCCGAGATTGCTTTGCCTGCAAACAATCTACTCCAGTCAAACCCTGCAAGCTCCTGTCTAATTCCATCAAAATTCACCTTGCCCCAGTTTAGAACCTGAACCTGTGGACCAGTTTTGTGCCTCTCCATAACTATTTTAAAATTAATGGTCCTAAAGTGCTCCCCCACTGTCACCTCCGTCAGCTGTCCTGCTGTAGTTGCCAAGTGTAGGTTGAGTTTTGCCCCTTCCCCTTGGCCCTCTGTACACTGCTTGAGGAAACTTTCCTGAACACACTTAACAAATTCTACCCCATCTAAACCCTTAACACTCTGGCAGTACCAGTCTATGTCAGGAAAATTAAAATCCCTGACTATGACAACCCTGTTGCTCCTGCAAGTCTTCTCAATTTCCCTGCATATTTGTTTCTCTAATTCCCGCTGACTATTTGGGAACCTATAGTACAACCCCAATACTGTCACCATCCCTTTGGTATTTCTTACTCCACCCACAAAGTCTCACTGGTGTTCCTTCAGTTATTTCATCTCTGATTATTGCTGTGATACTTGCCTTAGTCAAAAATGCGACTCCCCCTTCCCTCTTTTCACTGCCTCTGTCCAGCTTAAGGCACCTGTACCCTGGTACATTAAGCTGCCAGTCCTGTCCCTCCTTAGCCATGTTTCTGAAATGGCTATAATATTCCACTCTCACATACCTATCAATGCCCTGATGTTCATCAGCCTTATCTGTCAGTCCTTTTTCATTAAAATAGATGCAATTTAATCCAACAGGCAATCCTTGCTCCCTATCATGTTCAAGCCTGAATTGTCTCTTTACTATTTCTGATTACTGTATCTCTTTCAAGCCTCACACTTTCCTCTCTGCTCTTGCGGATCCCAATCCCCTGCCAAGCTAGTTTAAACCCTCATGTATAGCATTAGCAAACCTGGCTGCCAAGATATTGGTCCCAATCCAGTTCAGATGTAACTCGTCCCTCTTGAACAGGCCACTTCTGCCCCAGAAAAGATACCAATGATCTAAAAATCTGAATCCCTGCCCCTGCACCAATTCTTTAGCCATACATTCATCCGCCATATCCTCCTGTTCTTACCATCACTAGCACGTGGCACTGCAAGTAATCTGACAAATACCACTGTCGAGGTCCTGGTTTGTAACTTTTCTCCTCACTGTCTATAATCACTTTGCAGGACCTAATCCCTATTTCTACCTAAGTCATTTGTGCCAATGTGCACAATGACTTCTGGCTGCTCACCCTCTCACTTAAAAACATTCTGCAGCCACTCCAAGACATCCTACACCCTGGTACCCGGGAGGCAATGCACCATCCTGGATACCCATTTGCGGCCACAGTATCTGTTGTCTTGTCCCCCTAACTATTGAATTTCCCGTCACTAAGGTCCTGTTTACCTTTACGCTTTCCCTCTGTGCTCCAGAGCCAGTCATAGTGCCATCAACCAGGCTACTGCTGCTTTCCCCTAAGCATTCATCCCTCGCAACAGTATTCAAAACGGTATACTTGTTTTCGAAGGGAATGGCCACACGGGATTCCTGCACTCTCTGCCTACTCCCTCTTCCTTTCCTGGTGGTGACCCAGCTACTCTCTGGCTGCACCTTAAGTGTGACCACCTCAATAAAACTCTTATCTATGAAGCGCTTAACATCTCGGGTGAGCCTGAGTGCATCCAGCTCCATCTCCCTAACATAGTCTCCCAGGAGCTGCAACTGTGTACACTTTCCACAGGTGTAGTCATCAGGGACGATGGAAGTCTTTCTGAGCTCCCACATCCTGCAGGAGGAATATGCGACTGCTCTATCTGCCATCTCAACTGCTGCAAGACTAAAGGGGAAAGTTAAAAGGACTTTTACCTGAGCTTACCTGTACTTGTTGCTGGGTTGGGTGTTTGTGCCAATGTGACTGAACCTTGAGCACCCACTACAGGAGAGGCAGACATCATAGTGCTGGATGACTGAGGGGTTGCTGGTAGACATTCTCAAAAGTATAGTATACCAGTCTGATTAGTTCCATTTGAAAGAACTCCAACCAGAACACGTTGGGATTGCAGAACTTTCAGGCAAATTTCCAGCCTGAGACATCCTGATGGGCATTGCTTCTGCAGGTTCTACCAATAGCACTGTAAGATTGGTGAGGCAGCCAAAGGAAAGCCCTACCCCTTTTTTTCACTTGATCTCTGGGACCATTTTATGTCCTGAGTTTTTTAAAGGCAAATTGTTACTTGGAGGAACTTTCTTTATAGAAAAGGTAGTTAGGAACAAATTGTTAGTAAATATAGTTTGACATATAGTTGCATTGTCATATTTAATAAACCTCCTCAGTTAAATGAAGGAAATTTTGTTGGTCCATTTAATTGATTGAACACAAAGAAGAAGAAGAAAGGACAATGGGAGACAGCTTTAGACTGATAAAGTAAGGATTGGCCAAACACCCTTCAGGCACTCTGCCTGTATTCCTGATGAAGGGCTTTTGCCCGAAATGTCGATTGTACTGCTCCTTGGATGCTGCCTGAACTGCTGTGCTTTTCCAGCACCACTAATCCAGAATCTGGTTTCCAGCATCTGCAGTCATTGTTTTTATCAAACACAGATTATCCATTTTCAAAATCAGCAGGCTGTGTAGTGGAGAAAGGCATTTGGAAAACAATTGAAAACTGACATCAAATAATTGCTGAGATTAGGTTACATCTGAAACTAATTTGTTTCAGGGCACGTTTTAAATTAAAAGGGAGGCAGATACAGCAAAAAAATCAATCAGCAGGAAAGGAATTAATTTGCTCTATTATCAGCACAAATGCTGAATCCAAATTAAATTTACCAGCATCTTGAAGATATGAGGTTTATTAATTAGTGATGATACTAGTAATATCACAGTACATCCATTAAGGAATGAGATTAACGCAGACACTTAAAAAGTGGCCATTTGACAGCTCTGTGCCTCAGTAATCCAAATTGAGCCTGATATTTTATCTGATCCCATTAATTCTTACTTTTTGTTTCAAACATTTATCCATATTTCCTCTAAAATGAACAGTATTCCTTTCCTCAACTGAAATAACTCCTTAGAGGCTGATATCCCATCATCAAATCACCCTTTATATACACATGGAGAGTCCTTGACACAGCTCTCTGAATGAGCAGAACCTCTGATACAGCAGATCAGGCAGCATCCGAGGAGCAGGAAAATCGACGTTTTGGGCAAAAGCCTTGGATGCTCCTCGGATGCTGCCTGACCTGCTGTGCTTTTCCAGCACCACTCTGATCTAAGCTCTGGTTTCCAGCATCTGCAGTCCGATCTTTTGCCTAGAACCTCTGACACTCCTATTCTTTTTTTTCTGACACTCCTATTTTTTTTTTTAACGTTTTTCACATTAATTTTACACAATAGGTATGTACAAATAAAGTGACAAAATACCAGTTTCAGGAGTACATTTTATGGCCTTGCACATTTCTGTATGAAATATTGTATTAGTGGAACAAGATTTGTATGATGTCTATGTAATAGGGCACTGCAGTTTTACCACCAGAAAACCAAATGCCTCAGTAATGGCTATTACCAAATGACATATTTTATCTTTCATCTTTACAAGTTCTTCCAAGAGGTTCAGAAAATGATAATTGTGTGTGACACTCCTATTCTTTTTTTTTTCCAGGGGCAGACTCACGAGGAGGTCTTCAGACCTGCCCTCCCTCCAGAAGACTTTTTTTTTCTTCTTTTTTTTCTCCACTCCCTGCGGCACTCACCTCTCCCTGAACAACTCCAGGGTGTTAGTGGACACTGCGTGCTCTTTCTCCAAGGACACTCGGGCTGACACTCCTATTCTTTTGTTTTCGTTTTTGTTTTGTTTTTATTTAAACCCCACACTACCACCTAAGTGCGGTAGTGCTTATTTTATCCCCAGCACCCATGGTGTGTGTGTGCAGGTGTGAGACACAGTGAAAGACACAAAGTGCACAAATCTTTATTCAAATTCCACCACCAGGAAGATAGGAAAACACCCGTGTGGCCAGGGACAAACACTGCCCTTCACATCAAAGGGCAGTGCTGTGTGATCAAAACAGTGAGGGGGAGGGTAGGGACTAAATCAAAATAGAGTTGAGGGAGAAATGATGCACTCCACTCCCTGCGGTGCCCACCTCTCCCTGAACAACTCCAGGGTGTTGGTCGACACCGCGTGCTCCTTCTCCAAGGACACCCGGGCTCTAACGTAACCGCGGAAGAGGGGCAGGCAGTCGGCCCTAACGATCCCCTCCACCTGGACCTGTTGATGGCCAGTTTGGCCAGGGCCAGGAGCAGACCCACGAGGAGGTCTTCAGACCTGCCCTCCTTCCACCATACCGGGTGCCCAAAGATCAGGAGCGTGGGACTGAAGTGCAGCCAAAAACAGAGGAGAAGGTTTTTAAGAAAGTCAAAAAGGGAGTGCAAACGCCCACACCCAATATACACGTGGTCCACGGACTCCACAGCGCCACAGAACAAGCAGTTGGGCTGTGAGTCCATGAACCACCGCAATCTGCGGTTGCAGGGGACTGCTGCGTGCAGCACCCTCCACCCCAGATCCCCGAGAGAAAGGGGGAGGACTCCCGCATAGAGAGCCCTC
>NC_057731.1:1812016-1813761 GCF_004010195.1 Chiloscyllium plagiosum | reverse complement strand
CCCGTGCCCGTGCCGCGCAGAACCAGCCCCGACAACCTCCTCCGCAAGAGGCGCAGGAAAGGCTCCACGCACAGGGAATACAGCTGGCCGGACAGGGGGCAGTCTTGACGCACTCCTCTCCCGAAGCGAAGGGGCGCCGTCAGGGACCCGTTAACTTTAACCAGACACTCTGCGGCGGCGTACAAAAGTCGGATCCGGGCGACGAACCACGTCCCGAACCTGAATGCCCGCAGAGTCCCGAGCAGGTACTCGTGATCGACCCTGTCGAACGCCTTCTCCTGGTCGAGAGACAGGAAGGCGCTCGGCAGACCAGCCCGTCGACAGAAATGGATCAGGTCCCGGACCAGGTGGACGTTATCGTGTATCCTCCGGCCCGGGACCGTGTAGGACTGGTCCGGGTGAATCATGTGGGCCAGCACGGAGGCCAGGCGAGAAGACAACACCCTGGCGAAGATTTTGTAGTCCGTGCTGAGGAGGGAGACCGGACGCCAGTTTTTTAAGGAACGAAGGTCCCCCTTCTTTGGCAGCAGGACGATGACCGCCCTGCGCCAAGAAAGGGGCAGCTGTCCGGCATTTAGACACTCCCACAGGACCTGTGCGTAGTCGCTCCCCAGGACGTCCCAGAACGCCCTGAAGAACTCCACAGTCAGCCCGTCCAGCCCCGGGGTTTTGCCCCTTGAGCCGGTCGAGGGCACCGGTCAGCTCCTCTAAGGTGACGGGAGCGTTGAGCCTTCCGGCATCCTCCGGGCTGAGCTGCGGCAGGTCCTCCCACAGAACTCTGCGAGCATCCTCGCTGGACGGATCCGGAGAGAACAGAGCCGTGAAATAGTTTCGGACCTGGGCCCTGATGCTCTCCGGATCCAAGACGAGGGACCCGTCGTCGGCCAGCAGCACAAGGAGCTGCTGACGGGTGCCACGCCTTTTTTCCAGCGAGTAGAAGAAGGGGGAGCCGCGGTCCAGGTCCTGGAGGAGCTGGATCCGCGACCTCACGTACGCACCCCGAGCCCCGACGAGCTGCGGGTCCCGGAGCGCGGCCTTCTTCTCTTCATACTCCCCGCGCAGGGCCGGGTCCGCGTCGGGCTGAACGAGGCATGACTCCAGGTCGAGCAACTCCCTCTCCAACTCCCGGATCCTGGATTTCCGTCTCTTCGTCGACCCCCTCGCGTACTCCTGACAGAAGACGCGGACGTGAGCCTTGCCCACGTCCCATCATAGCCTCAGGGAGGGGAAGCTTCCCCGCTTCCTTCTCCAGCCGGCCCAGAAACGACGAAACGAGTCCCGGAACCGCTCGTCCTCCAGCGGCAGGTTGTTAAAGTGCCAGTACGCAGAGCCGAGCTTGGCGCCGAACGGAAGGAGTTCCGCCCACACCAGGTGATGGGTCCCTGCACGACACCTGCCGCGTGGAGGCCTTCGGAAAACAGGAGGCGTACGCCCACGAAACGTACAGGCTGTCGATTCTGGACGCTCTGACCCCAGGCCTCACGAAAGTGAAGGCGATGGAGTCGGGATGGATATTCCGCCAGACGTCCACCAGGTCGAAGGACTTGACCAAGTCCCCCAACCTCTTCCCCGACGCCCAGCCAGTGCGGGCACTGCCGTGGTCCCTGCCCTCGAGGACGCAGCTAAAATCTCCCCCGAGGACGACGCACTGGTTCTCGTCGATGGAAGCGAGATGAGCGGACACTTCTTCGAAGAAGCTCGCTTGCCTCGGCCCGGCCAGGGGAGCGTAGACGTTCACCAAGTGA
>NC_057731.1:1810087-1811682 GCF_004010195.1 Chiloscyllium plagiosum | reverse complement strand
AGCGCCAGTTGGGCTCTATCCCGGCGACTCCGAGTTTCCTCGACAAATTCCCGGAGTTCCTCGAGGGGGAGATCGGTGGGGGGACCTGGGACTCAAAAATGTCACTGCAGACGGAGTCTGCATCGTCCCCGGTGTACGCCACCGATCCCGAACCCTCCTCTGGGAGGTCACCCTCGGTAAACGACCCCTCCCCCACCAAGAGGATGGGGGCTGGTCCGGCACCACCAACCGGCCTCAAACCCCCGGCGGCCCCACCCCCAATGTCACCGGCGGTACCTTCCTCAGCACACCCCTTCCCGGAAAACTCCGAGTTCAGGTCGTCGGGCAGCAGAGGCTCGTCTCCCGACACCGGGACACCTGGCTCTTCGGGGAAAAGGTCATCCCCCAGGGTCAAGGCCCCCGGAAAAACAGTCTGGGAGGGAGGAGCGAGGATAACACCCTCCTCCCCTCCACCACTCGACGGCCCAGCAGAGGGTCCTCCGTCGTCGCCCGTACCACGGGCCTCGTGGCTGTTAAGGTCCTCCCCAGGGGCCAGAGGAGTCGAGGCAGCAGGAGGCCCTGCTGCAGCCTCTGGGAGTTTTGCTAAATCAGGCCGTGGTGCAGGACAGTCGTGGGGCACAGTTGGTTCATCCCCTGGAGAGGGGCAGTGCCACCAGAGCACTGCTGGAGTGTCTCTCCCCTCCAGAAGCCAGTGTCTCTTCCCCAGAGAGACCAGGGGGGATTTATAGGCCTTCTCCTCCCCATCCGCCTCGGTGGTCATGGGGCCCGAGGTCCCTTCCCCCAGCCTTTCCCGGAATACAAATGGCTGGGGGAAGACAGGGGGTGTGGCCAGGGTGGGGAGGGCTAGCTGTGTCACTTCCTGCCCCACCCCCAGTTTATCAGGTGAGGGCAGGCAGGGCAGGGGTCGGTTCCCTCCCCTCTCCGGGGCCACGGTCACCGCAGAAGGTGGGCCAGTGGTGGTTCCCCCCAGGTTAGTGCCAGGGCTTGGGTGCACCCAGGCGAGGTGTTGCAGTGCCAGGGGCAGGCGTCGAATCCCGAGGGGTTTCTCTATCGGGGTGGGGAGTGGGGTTAGGGTCAGGTATGGGTGCGGGGCGACGCTGGCACGGCCACAGGGGCATTGTCAGGGCAGGGCAGGTCGTGGGCTAGGTGTCGGGGAAGTGGATAGGGTGGTCTCCCCGTGGGCAGGCTTGACGCGCTGCGTCTTTTTCTGTACCTTCTGGCTGGCCGGACGCTCACCCCCCTCCCTGCCAGAGGCTGAAGTGTTGGAAGCCTCTGGCTTCGGTGCTGGGGCTGGAGGTGTTGGCTTCGAGGGAGGGGGAGTGTGTGCGGCGGCACCACCATCAGCTGTTGGCACGGGCTGGGCAGCCTTCTGGGTGGGGCAGTTTTTCCTTATGTGCCCCACCTTGTGGCACAGGTGGCACCGCACGCCGTCCAGAAGGTGCGGGAGGCCGCGCCCTCATGGAGGACTGTAAAATTGCCCTCGGTGACTTCCTCCCGGGCCAGGCAAATAAATACCTGGCATCGGAAGGAGTAGATGTGTCTTATGGCAGGGTCCTTCAGACCGAGCAGGAGCGGTTGGACCCCTGACCGGATCT
>NC_057731.1:1785304-1809952 GCF_004010195.1 Chiloscyllium plagiosum | reverse complement strand
GACGTCGCAGCCGGGGTTGGGACAGCCGAGCCCAAGGCAGCGGCTACCCCGGCGTAGGTGCGGCTGGGCCCTGCAACCTTCGGGCTCGCCATACTCTGCTGCTGGATGTTAGGCCACAGGCAGCAGCAGCGATGGTGGAGGCAGGCCTTGGACAACAGCAGCGGTGGAGGCAGGCCTCAGGCCTTCGGTCCCAGTGGGGGGGCAGACCTGTTGGGGAGAGTCCCCAAGGCAAGTCCCAGGAAGCCCTGAAATTGAGTCTTAGGCAGCAGCAGTGGAGGTCCTGGGGAGGGGCCCAAGGCGAGTCCCAGGCAGCGGTGGTGGAGGCAGGCCTCAGACAACAGCAGCAGTGGAGGCAGGCCTCTGGCAAGTCCTGGGCAGGCCCTTGGTCGCAGTGGTGGGGGAAGACCTTTTGGGGAGGATCCCCAAGGCAAATCTCAGGCAGCCCCAAAACCGAGTCCCAGGCAGCAGCAGTGGAGGTGGGCCTCTAGTAACAGCAGCAGTGGTGGAGGTCCTGGGAGGGTACCCAAGGCAAGTCCCAGGCAGCAGCAGTGAGGTAGGCCCCAAGCAGCAACAGCTGAGGCAAGTCTGGGCGGGGTCCCAGAGACCAGCAGTGGGAGTGCTGGTCTCTCCTTCTCCTTTCTTCCTCTCTCTGGAGGGCAGCTGGTCTAGGGAGAGTCCTTGCACATACACTCAAATTAGGCAAACACCCGGGTGGCCAGTGACAAACACTGCCCTTCACATCAAGGGACAGTGCTGTGTGATCAAAACAGTGAAGGGGAGGGTAGGGACTAAATCAAAATAGAATTGGAGGGAGAAATGATGCACTCCACTCCCTGCGGCGCCCACCTCTCCCTGAACAACTCCAGGGTGTTGGTCGACACCGCGTGCTCCTTCTCCCATCCATTTTTCCTAGGTTGAAAATCTTACTGTAGGAACCAGGAAAAATTATGAGGTACACTAAACCTATAGAAGAGATTAATGACAAATGTAATAGAGATATAAAAAGGACATCATCACTGTCCACCGTGAGTTTCTCATTAGAAATGACTTAAATAAAAATGTAGCAATTAACTTGAACAGATGGAATAGGAAAAAACATTTTCTGCTTGCACTTAGTCAATATAGCAATTAGATTTAGTCAATCTGCAATCAAATATAGTATAGTGAAAAGAGTAAAAGTGGACAAGATAATGGAGAAATGGATAGTGACTGGATTGGATGCACTGCCTAAACTCCTAACTGACAACAGTTGCGGGGAGGGGTTGAATTTGTCAATGATGAATTTACAATGTGTAAAAATTTGAATGCTGTGAAAATGATCATGTAAGTGGAAATTCCTTTGAGTGATGTAGGGTGTGAAAGAAATCAACAGTAAAGGATGAGCTGCATAATAAAATCTTAGACCAAACGAATCCTATGATGAATTCCTCTATTTGCAACCATTTTTGTAATGAGCAAGCCAGCAATGTATGACTGGTCACTTTTGTGGAATTGACAGTTTCAAGAGTTACTAGGTAGCAACATTACCCCTGTGCGGAATTTAATGGGTGGTCAAGGCATTTTGGGGATCACTCGAGGAGTTGAATAGTTACAGGCAGAGTGTCAGAAAGGAAGAAGTACTTTTCAAGATGGGAGTGTTGGACTTAGCTGTACTGCTGAGAAGACAACTGAACTATGAAGATTTCACATAGGAAACTCAGTGAGGGCTCAAGAACAGTTGGATTGCCCTGTGCTGATAGAGCTCAGGAAAAAAGTGTTCTAGGAATTAGTAGGCAGGTAAGTTTTGGAAATAAGTCTTGGGAAGCTGACAAGTTGGAGAGATCACTAACTCTGTTTGGAGAAGCCAAGACGTTTAAAAGAAGCCTTCAAGCATTAACACTTAAGTGCATTTGAGAAAACAGGGCTTTAAAAACACAGATACAACAATTGTCGGTATCCAGAATAACACTGACCAAGGAAATGAAAGTGCACAATCAGAACAAGAACAGTTGTTGGGGCAGTCCACAATGGTTTCTGAGGGGGGGGGGGGGGGGGGTTCAAGGTCCAATTAGTAAAAGTAAAGAACTGTGATCCTTCGTGAGGTTTAGTGAGATTTACTTACAATGTCTTTAACATCTGGGTCAACTTGCTAACAAATCTATGGGAACTTCCTTGATTGCATTTGGTATTCGATGTGTGTTAATTACCCAAATAAATCACATATATTTAGGATATTAGAGTGGAAGTTGTTCATATATTGTAGATTGTATTACTATCCTTGTATAGTAAAGTTTATTGTTGTTTGTGGAATGTTGAGGCTTTGATTTGGATCTTAGATTTTGTCTTTAAAAATAAAAGTTATTGGACCCTAACCAGATCGTAAATACAGTGGTCTGGTTCAAGATCATAATGCCAGGCTTGGGTCCATGCAGAAATCTCGTTGCATATGATTGGCTTCAGTTCAGTTAATTTTGTTTTGGGAGAAATCCAAAACTTCCTGTGGTAACAAGCCACCATTTCCCAGCTTGGGAGGGGACTACAATTGGCTCCATTTATTCTGAGGTACTTGCACTGTCTGCAAGGAGAAGACATTAATTCCAAAGAGAAATTTAGGTCTAGTGGACTTGGCAAATTATAAAAAAGGGCATAATTATTAAAAGGTCTGGGTAAGTTTATAATTAGTGATGAAAAAGCAGCTATTGTACAGTATGATAATCAAATAGTGTGCATTCCGTGAGGTTAACTGGGACTGATTACATTCTCATCGACTGTGAACAAGGCATAGAAAGTGATAGGGCACCATACATTTCACATTTCTATGTGTTGGACAGTTATAAGGTTTATGGCTGAAGGACTGACTCAATATGAACAAATGATCAAAAGATCATTTGCTCCAGTGGACAATAACCAAACATTGGCACTAGACACATGTATATGCCAGAAGGGGCGAGTGAATGAAGGAATGTCACCATGATGAGGAGAGGAGGAAAAGCCACCATCAAATACAAGCAATGGCTAAATGTGAAAGATACATGATAGGATTGACAAAAGATGTGGAAAACCAGAAAGTGTAGTACATGTTCTAAAAGTGAACCTGGAAATAAACCTTGGAAAATTATCAAAGAAAGTTTGATCATAGGAGCAGTAGTCCAGAACAAGATAATAAAGCAAGTAGAGGTCGAGCTTGACAAGAATGTGGACCATGAGAAGTAGAATCCTTTATGATTGAGAAACATCTTTGGAGAGAGAGCAGAGTTAAAGTTTCAGGTCCAGTGATCTGCTGAGTTTTTACAGAAATTTCTGTTTTTGTTTCTTGCAAAGGCAGGGATTGATCTGGGATAGTAAGTATGGATTTGTGAAAGTGGGATTCTGCCTGTCTAAATTAATTGAGATTTTTGAAAAAGTGATTAATTCTATTGATGAATTAGTGCAGTTGGTGTGGTTTACACAGACTTCATTAAGGCCTTTGATTTGGTTCCACATGGAAGCTGGTCCAAAAGGTAAGAGCTCATGGGTGCTAAGGTAAGTTGGCAAACAGGATCAAAAATTGGTTTGCGAACTGGAGGATGGTAGAGGAATGCTTTTGTGATTGGAAGGCTGTGACCAGCAATGTACTACAGGGATCAGTACTGGGATCCTTGCTGTTTGTTATGTACATTAACAACTTGGATGTGAATGAAGAAGATATAATTAGTAAATTTACAGATGATCTGAATATTGGTAGTGTTGATAATGAGGAGGATGGTCTCAGGCTACAGTGGTCAGGTGGTAAATTGGGCAAAGCAATGGCAGAAGGAATTTAATCCTGATGTGTGCGAGGTGCTACCTTTTGGGAGATCCAATAAGGAAAGGATATACATAATGAATGGTGGGTCCCTGGGGTCTACTGAGAGACAAAGGCAACTTGATGTACAAGTCCATAGATCCCTGAAGGTGTCAACAGAGGTAGACAGGGTGGTGAGGAAAACAAGTGGGATTAGCTGGGTCATAGAATATTGCAGCAAAGACGTTTTGCTAACACTGGTTAGGCCAGTTGGAATACTGTGTGCAGTTCTGGTCACCAGAGAAAGTGAAGACTGCAGATACTGGAGATCAGAGTCGAGAGTGTGGTGCTGGAAAAGCACAGCAGGTCAAGCAGCATCCGAGGAGCAGGAGAATTGAAGTTTCGGGCATAAGCCCTTCCTGATAAAGGGCTTATGCCCGAAATGTTGATTCACAGTTCTGGTCACTACGCTCTCAGAAGGACATGATTGCCCTGGAGAGGGTGCAGAGGACCCTCTCTTGCTTTGGGATGAAAAGTCTCAATTATGTGGGGAGACTGGATAGGCTGAGTTTGTTTTCCTTGGAGCAGAGGAGGTTGAGGTTGAACTGATTGAAGTCTAGAAAACTTTGAGAGGCATAGATAGATCAAAATAGAATCTATTTCCCACGGCAGATGTGTTTAAGGTGAGGAGTAAGTAATTTAGAGGACATCGAAGATGTTGTAGGAGTATGTAGAGTGCTGCCTTAGAGGGGGGTGGAGGCAGATTCTCTCATATCATTTAAGAAGCTACTAGTTGAGCACTTAAAATCCCAGGGTATAAGTGAAGGTAAATGGGATTAGTGTCATTTGAAGTTTGTTGTTTGGCATAGACGTGGTTGTTTCTATGCTGTATGACTGTAAGACGTTCCTGGGAAAAATAAGTTAATCGGTATAAAAGTTATATTTTTTGCAGGGTGAAAGGTATAGTTAGTAAGTTTACAGATGACACGAAAATTGGAGGTGTAGTGAACAGCGAAAAGGCTTACCTCAGATTACGATGGGATCTTGGTCAGAATGGGCCAATGGGCTGAGGAGTGGCAGATGGAGTTTGATTAAGATAAATGCGAGATGTTGCATTTTGGGAAAGCAAATCTTAGCAGGACTTATACACTTAATGGTAAGGTCCTAGGCAATGTTGCTGAATAAAGAGACCTTGCAGTGCACGTTCATAGCTCCTTGAAAGTAGAGTCGTAGGTAGATAGGATAGTGAAGAAGGCGTTTGGTATGCTTTCCTTTATTGGTCAGAGTATTGAGTACAAGAGTTGGGAGATCATGTTGCGGCTGTACAGGACATTGGTTAGGCTACTTTTGGAATATTGCGTGCAATTCTGGTCTCCTTCCTATCGGAAGGATGTTGTGAAAATTGAAAGAGTTCAGAGAAGATTTAAAAGGATGTTGCCGAGGTTGGAGGATTTGAGTTATGGGGAGAGGTTGAGTAATCTGGGGCTGTTTTCCTTGGAGGTTGAGGGGTGACCTTATAGAGGTTTATAAAATCATGAAGGGCATGGATAGAGTAAATAGACAAGGTATTTTCCCTGGGATAGGGGTGTCCACAACTAGAGGGCATAGGTTTAAGATGAGAGGGGAAAGGTATAAAAGAGACCTAAGGGGCAACCTTTTCACACAGGGTGGTGCGTATATGAAATGAGCTGCCAGAGGAAGTGGGGGAGGCTAGTACAATTGCAACATTTCAAAAGGTACCTGGATGGATATATGAATAAGAAGGGTTTGGAGGGAAATGGGCCGGCTGCTGGCAAGTGGGACTTGATTAGGTTGGGATATCTAGTCGGCATAAATGGGTTGGACTGAAGGGTCTGTTTCCATGCTGTACATCTGTATGACTATATGACTCTAAAAGATTGTAACTAGTTAAAGAAGCAGAAAAAGTAAATAGGAAGGGGATTGTTTGGCTTATTTGGCTAGATGACTGGTTTGCAAACCAGAGTGATGCCAACAGCATGGGTTCAACTCCCATACTGGCTGGAGCTACCATGACTTCTCAACTTCATCTGAGGTATGGTGCCTCTCAGATAAACAGATGGCCAGTTGTTTCCCTCTGCTGAAAGAGCTGCCCTCTTTGGCAACTATCATAGAAGGGAAACTATGGAAATTAAACAAATAGGTTGAACAATGCAGCATTTCCTAGTTAGGCCGTCATGCTCAAAACAGCTTCCATTCAGGTAAAAGCAGACCCAGTAATTTGCCATTGCCATTACAAGGGAAAACTGACAGGCTGCTTTATAATGCTTGTTGATGATTTTCTGTGGTGTGGTTTGACAGAATGTGAGCAAGATGTGATAGATATTAAACAAAGGGAATATAAGATTAGAAGTCCAGTTTCAGAGGCCTTTAAATATATAGAGTTGGAGAATAAACAGAATAAATCAGAAGTGACTTTGGATCAACAGTTTTAGTTGGAAAGTGTTAATTACATCCTCATAGACCTATGGGATGTTTGCCTTCTTAGCCAAAACATAAAAGTAAGATACTTTTAATTAGGTTCTTTATTTTCTTGGCTTTCCAGGCCAATGTTCAAAATTTATTATTCTTTGCAACCAAGAAAATGATAAGCCATGTCAAACTTGAAGAGACTTTCAGAAGATTGGCATGTAAATCATTGCTAAAAATTATCATATTTTCAGAGCTACATATTTTCTGGATCACAAAGGAATTTTGGTGCAAGTAGAAGCTATGGATTTAAGGTTGTTTTTATCCAATATTCCAAAGGAAAACTTGTACAATGGGTAATTTGAGAAAAACTTGACCATTGAATGTTGTATGAGTAACTGTTCTGTTTGGGATAATTACATTTGACAAAGTATGTTGTTGAGAAAAAGGTTGAGGATTGACCTTGTTTCCATTGGAGGGTTTTTTGTTCAGAGGCCAACTGAGATTTCTCACCTCACCTTACCAAACCTACCTCACTAACTATCTATCCTGACCATATGGGACCCTGTTGTTCAATTCCGGTCCATCTTATCATGTACCGTTTCTGGAGCAACTCGCTTACTGGTATATCCTGGCCATCTGGAGGAATGGACAGCAGTGTAGGGAGTTAGTCAATGACCTTCTGCACTCTGCCAGCATAACTACAACCACCTTCTCTCCAATATTTCACATTCATTCTACCTCTGCTACTGTATCCACCTTCCAACAATGCTTTCTCATTTTTCCTCGCAACATCTTTCCTCACTTGTCATCCACCCCAACCCCCATTAGCAGATTCATGTCCCTTTCAAGATGCCAGTTATTCACTGTCCACAAGTCCAAGTCTCTCACTACCTGCTAATGGCAGCTGGTTAAGCAGCTGAATTTAAATCTCCATTTCTCTCAAATATTGACCAATTTATCCATTATTATTCAACAGCTGTACCCCAACATTTTCCAGATCCTAATATTTCCCCATGCCTCCCTATTGAAAATCGCAAACTGTTGCTCAAAATACTGTCAATGAGCTGTTAATTGGAGGCTTGGCACTTCACCCTCAACCTCTCTTTGAAAATCCCTCACAATTCAGAGACATGAGATTCCATTGATGTCGTCTGAGTGTGATTTTCAATACACACTCCATTAGGATAAGCTAGTGCTTTTGAAAATCCAGGCCCTGAGGACATGATTGAAAGAATGGGAAGAAAGAGGACTTGCGCAAAGTAAAGATATTATTCAACTGCCAGGAAACTGAGCCTAATCTGTATGACTTGTGTCAAATATATACAGTACATTCAAAGAGAGAAGTCTTTCTGATTCATGTGTATTCTAGATTCATGTTATACTCACTTGCTTTATTTAAAACTGCTATGGAAATGCAATTCATGCAGCAATGAAATTTCTTTTTAGCAATCCCATAAAACACCTGGGCTAGATTTTTATCATAACAGAGAGCACCTTTGCCAGGAGAAGTGGGGAATCCCAAGTCCTACTGCTGAACCTGGAGTGTGGAAATTAGATTAGGTAAAATATGGAGATTAGACTTGCTAAGAGCATGTCTGTTCTTTGTTTTTTTTAGACAGCCAGGGTACCCCACCTGGAAAACTAAGGTACCCCTGCAGATATTGACACAGTGTACATTGGTGATGATCGTCAAGGATCCTTTGGGGTGACATCGGGTACCTTTCAGGAATTGGTATCAGGGATCTTTCAGTGGTGGCAGTCAGGTGCCCTTTAAGACTGTTAACTTTGAGAAGATAGTTTGTTAAAAGCTATATAAATCTCTTGGGACAGCTGAACTTGTCAAGAACTGCCAAGTGTTTAGAGTTTGTCATGAAGTGCCAAAATGTGGTTTTGTTTTAATGATTGAGAGTGTTTTTCTCAATAGAATGTAGTCTGCAATATAGGACTTTAATGAAGGTTTATTTTTCTCTCCTATCAGTATGAATACTGTGGGTATTCCAGCTCCATGCTGTGCGATAACGGTTACTGTTCACGTGTGCGTCCAAGATCCATGCAAGCTCCATGCTCCACTGTAACAAGTAATTTTTCCTGCAAATGTGCAAGCTCCATGGTCTATTGTAACAGTTACTGTTCCTGCTTATGTATAAGCTCTATGCTGTATGGCAATTTTTCATCAATGTGCATACGTCAAAATGAGCATCTTTTCTGAAAGTCAGATAAATATTTATTTACAGGTCAGCTTGCAAGGTTCTAAAGAAATGGCTGCCAAGCACTCTATCTTGTTATCTTTCATTTAGTACCATGTAAAATATGACTACTGCTATTGAAAGACTTCTTTATTTTCCAGTATAAGGATTAAATATGCATTCATACAGAGTTATCAGTAGGTCTGTTGAAACCCCAACAACATTAGCTCCCAAAGTAAACTACTGGAGGACATTGAGCTACTTGCAGGCAACCTGCTCTGCTTGCTATGTTTCTGATAGTTTTCTTTACCCACAAAATCTTGTCTTGAAGGAGTTTTGTGCTAAAATCTCATAACAATAAAACAGGTCATGGTAAGTTAAATAACTAAATACAAAACCCTTACAAATCTGTACCTTTAGATGGGCAGCTTATGCAGAACCACTTAAAAAATTTGGAGGCTGAAAGTAATTTCCAGAATATTAATATGGAATAGTTCTGCAGTTTTAAATTACTTAGTGAGCTTGTATTTCTCATGTTCCCTATCCATAATCTGTAACACTAGGAAGGTCATGTGTGCTGTGATTAAGTCGCCTATTATTAGCTGCAGCAATGGATGGAAATTTACCAGCACCTTTTCCTATTTAAGATAGGACAGTAGTGTACTCTGGAAATCCCAGGTTACATAAATTGGTTAAGCAAATATATAAAACAGAACAAAATACATGTTTGAACAATTTAGTTTAATGTGTTCTTTAAAGGTACCTTTTGAATTTGTGTTGTGAATAGAATGATTTCTCTATGTTTATAGAAATGCATGATTTCAACAGACAATATATGACAAATTAATACTGAGAATAACATAAGAATATCACAGAGTGTTAGTGCAGAAGGAGGCCATTTGGCCCATTATGATTGCACCTACTTCACCTAATGACATTCCCCAGCTTTACCCTGTAACTCTCCATATTATTTCTTTTCATATGACTTTTGAAAACCTCAACTCAACCAGTCTCCATGACACTCTGAAGCTCCTTGCTCTTCTAGTCTATGCCTCTACTAATAAAGCTGAGAATAGAAAATGCTGTTTTAATGCCCTCCTTCAACCAGTCCAGCCAACTTTAGTAACACACATATATACATCCAAATCCCTCTACTCATGCACTCTTATTAGAATTGTGCCCTTTATTTTGTGCTGTCTTTCTGTGTTGCTCCTGACAGAATGAATCCAGTCACATTTCTGTGCATTAAATCCAATCATTTCAACAACTTGTATATGTCCTTTTGAAGTTCCATACTACTCTCCTGAGTTCACAATGCACCCAACTTTTGTATCTGCAACAAACTTTTGAAATTGTGCCCTGTACAGGTCTCAATCACAGAAAGCGTATGAGGCTAAAATATTGAATGTTTTAAAAAAAAGTTAAATGTAATTCTTAGGGCTAAAGGGATCAGAGAGTATGGGGGGCAGGGGGGCATAGCACTGAGTTAGATGATCAGCCATAATCATATTGAATGGCAGAACAGGTTTGAATGTTCTACTTTTGATTACTACTTTCTATGATGCACCGCAGTAAGTAAGCAAGCCTTGTTTGACAGTTTGTTCCATTTACATGTCTTCTACCATCTAGAAGGACATAGGCAGCAGTTACATGGGAACACTACCACTAAGCCATTCACCATCCTGACCTGGAAGTATATTACCATTCCTTCATTGTTCCTTGTCAACATCCTTAAATCCCTCCCTAATAACACAATGGCTGTACCTACACTTCAAGGGGATTACAGCAGATCAAGGCGGCAACTCCAGGACAATAACTGCTGGCCCAGTCCAGATCCCATGAGTAAATTTAAAAAACCTTCTTTTCAATTTGTGATGGTAGATATAAATATAGACAGTCAAGTTTTAACTTCTATCGTCGGATTGTCATACCTGTACATTTTATGAACCAGAACAGTTTAAAAAAGAAGGAACATGGATCTAAATTCAATGCAGCAGTCACCAGACCACAGATTGAGGCACTTTTCATGAGAGCCATGTGGACTAAATTAAGTTGCCTGCACGGCAATTGTTGTTTTCATCTAAATACATCAAAAGCATGCAACTGAACTTTAGGAAATTCACAACTCCTATTCATTTACATGTGTATGATAATTTTCTAAAGTAAAATGCTGAAAGGTTCCAGTAAGCCAGCTTGAAAAAGCAATGGAGCTAGACTCTGGAATGCACATTGAATTATATTTCAACAGGTGTTTTTAAATATTGAAGCAAAGGGTAAGGAAAAAGAGATTTATAAACAAGAACTGGAAGACTCTCTTCCTGTCTGTTTCTCTCATCATCTTGGAAAATAACACCTAGTCCAAAAGCAACTTGGGAAAACAACCATTCACTGGGAGTTCAAGATATCAACAGATTTTGTACTGCTGCTGATACAGGTAAACATTTATTCAACTGTGATTTTAGATTTAAAATCTAATACGTCTAAGTCTCTAAAGACTAATCTGTGTAGCTGTATTTTATCTCGTCTATATGGGACACTCAACCTTTTAATAATAATACCATTAGTATTCTCTTTGTATTTTGCATGTGGTCACCCACACCATCTGTTCCACTCATTTCTCTTCCTTTATCAACAGGTTAAAAACCATACTTTTCCTGGCCTGAAGAAGAGTCAATCTAGATTTGAAATGTTAAATCTTTTTCTCGTGCCACAGATGATACCAGATCTGATGGGCTTTTCCAGCATTTTCTGTTTTACTTCAGTCTCCCTTTTAATTTATATTTTGGCTTTGTATATATAATTCCATTAAGTTTTTATTTTTTTTCTCAGGGTTGGCAGATAATAAAATTGCTCTCTCTTCCATTGAGGATAACATTGATAATCAGCTCCTTCATTTACTCGAACACTAAGTTTTAGTTGAAGTGTGATAGCTGTTTGCTTAAAGCAAATGTTTGCCATAAACAAGAGGGATCGTAAAGGTCGTAGAAAAAAGGGGTCTGTTTCACCCACCTCACTTAATCTTACAAATCTGGGGGCTCAAAGATGAGGATGTTCCCACAGGTAAGTAACAGAATTGAAGTGGGCAAAATGAATTGTTCCTTCCAAAGCTGTTTTAAAATGGGAAGATTAGCTACAAAAGGTTTCCTAAGTCTCTAAGACAAAACCATTAAAAAATCTGTTTGATTAGATTAGATTACCTACAGTATGAGCCCTTCGACTCATTTAGTCCACACCAACCCTCGGATATTAATGTTTTTATAAAGCAAGATAAAATTATCTGTGAAAACCTAAAAGGCTTGTCCTTGGGAGAATTAAAAGGAATAGTTGAAATTCCACCCAAAGGTCACAAAAACAGAAATTACAAAATGGGTAGCAAAACATATTGAGGTGGAATCTAAGGATAGTGAAACAGATTCACTAAAACTGGAAGAGTAGAAACAAGAATTAGAATTCCAACAGAAAATAAAGGAAAGTGAAATCCAGGAATGGAAAAAAGAGACAGAGACAGAAGAAAGTGAAATAAAGAGAGAAAGAGAGACAAAAGAGGAAACAAAAAAGAGAATTCCAAGGAAGAGAAACTAAATTCCAAATGAGGAATCTTGAGCTGAGAATGGAGATTCAAGGCAGCTGTGGTGTCAGAGCACACCGAACTCAGACTTAAGGATTCAAGTTTGCCCATTCGATCAGGTAGTGGTGGATACCTTCTTTAACATTTTTGAAAGGTATACAGAGTGTTTAAAGTTGTCATTCGAGCAATAGACACTGCAACTGAAATGCCAGAGGATACTTGGCTGCTCTCATCAAACAGAGCAATTGTAGATGGCGAGGTTAATCTGAGAGTCAAACCTCAAATAAAGTTAAGGAGTTCATGGTGACTTCTGAAAAAATGACCAACAGCCAACTAACCTCTGAGCAGGGGAAGCTCACTCCTTCTTTACTGCCTCTTACCTGAGTAGATTATGCCAAATTAAGAGGCAGCAAAAGGGGCTATTTCAAGTCTGTACTAGTTAGTGCCATGTATACTGTGAAGAACTAGCCTAACCAGATAAAGAGAATTTGAACAGATTCAGCAACTTGCTTTGACCAATTGTTATGGGCAATTAAAATTGAGTAGGCAAAAGTGAGGACTGCAGATGCTGGAAATCAGAGTCTAGATTGGAATGGTGCTGGAAAAGCACCGCAGGTCAGGCAGCATCCGAGGAGCAGGAAAATTAACGTTTCGGGCAAAAGCCATTCATCCCAAGCTGCTTTTGGACTAGGTGCTATTTTCAAATATGATGAGAGAAACAGACAGGAAGAGAGTCTTCCAGTTTTTGTTTATACATCTCCTTTTCCTTACCCTCTGCTTCATTGTTTAAAAACAGCTGTTGAAATATAATTTGGGCTTTTGCCCAAACGTTGATTTTCCTGCTCCTCAGATGCTGCCTGACCTGTGCTTTTCCAGCACCACTCTAATTAAAATTGAAGCCATATATGAAAACCTGTGGGAGATAATTATCCTTGAAAAGTTCAAAAACTCAAGATCTTAATAATTTGAATGTATGTAGAGGAACAGAGGGTAATAGGATCCAGGTAGGCAGCTATTTTGGCTGACGGCTGAGTTTACACGCAGACACATAAACCCAGCGAAGTTGGAACCTCAAAGATCTCATAGACCAGAGTGGGATGAGGTAAAGGAAATATGCCCGAGACCAGACATGAAAGGGAAGTAAGGCAGGAACAACAGAACTGTCCCCAGCCATTAAAAGGAGCAATCTGAAGGGAGACAGGTGGGAAACCACCTCGAGTTTCTGCTGTGGGAACAAGGACAATGTAAGGATACACAGTTGGTTTTGACTATCCCCAGAAAGTCAAGCTACAAGATCAATGTGTATAACATTAAAGACTGCCTGTGTCTGTTCAGGCACAACTGATGACCAAGATAAGAGTGGTGTTGGAAAAGCACAGCAGGTCAGGCAGCAATCGGAATAGAATTTTTGCAGGAGGTAGGGTGGGAGGAGGTGTAATCCAGGCAGCTGTGGGAGTTGATGGGTTCGCTTCAGAGAACATCTCTGGGACACCTGCACCTATCAACCTTACCTCCCTGTGGCTGAACATTTCAACTCCCCCTCCCACTCTGCAGGTCCTGGGCCTCCTCCAACTCCACTCCCTCACCACCCGACGCCAGGAGGAAGAATGCCTCATCTTCCGCCCTGGTACCCTTCAAACCCCTGGCATTACTGTGTACTTCACCAGCTTCCTTATTTCCCCATCCCCCACCTTACCTCAGTTCCAACCTTCAGCTCAGCACCATCTTCATAACCTGTCCCATCTGTCAATCTTCCTTCCCACCGATCCGCTCCACCTTCCCCTCCGACATATTTTGCCGGAGAGGCGAAGGAAGGGTGAGTTTTCCCACATTAAAATGGACTTACCTCAGGGGTTGGGCCTCCATTTTGCCAGAGAAGCGAAGGACTTCTGGGAAGACATATATTTGTGTGGTTGCGTTACCCGAAACACTACTCGGGCAGTGTCTCCCACCCATCCTCCTCCTCTAACCAAACAAAAAGGACCTGTGCGCCAGATCGGTAAGGTAACAAGTTTTTTTTTATTCCTTATTTTTTCATCAGTCTCTTTGGGAACTTAGAATAGTGGGAATGGAGGTGAGAGCAGTTGAATGTTCCTTCTGCAGAATGTGGGAGGTAAGGGTCACCACTAGTGTCCCTGCTGACTACATCTGCGGGAAGTGCATCCAACTCCAGCTCCTCGAAAACCACGTTAGGGAGCTGGAGCTAGATGAACTTCGGATCATTCGGGAGGTAGAGGGGGTTATTGAGAGGAGTTACAGGGAGGTAGTCACTCCTCAGGTACAAGAAAAAGGCAAATGGGTTACAGTCAGGGGACAGAAAGGGAACCGGCTGGCAGTGCAGGGATCCCCTGTGGCCATTCACCACAACAATAAGTATACCGTTTTGGATACTGTTGGAAAGGATGACTTACCAGGGGAAAGCAGTGTGGTACAGGGCTCTGGCACAGAGTTTGTTCCTGCTGCTCAGAAGGGAAAAGGGAAGAGGAGCAGACCAGTAATCATTGGGGACTCCATAGTTAGGGGGACAGATAGGAGGTTCTGTGGGGACGAGAGAGACTCACGGTTGGTGTGTTGCCTCCCAGGTGCCAGGGTTCATGATGTCTCTGATCGTGTTTTTGAGATCGTTAAGGGGGAGGGGGAGCAGCCCCAAGTCGTGGTCCACATAGGCACACCATGACTTGGTGCTGCTACTCCTCCCCCTTAAGGATCTCAAAAATACGATCAGTGACATCACGCACCCTGGCACCTGGGAGGCAACACACCAACCGTGAGTCTCTCTCGTCCCCACAGAACCTCCTATCTGTCCCCTAACTATGGAGTCCCCAATGACTACTGCTCTTCTCCTCTTCCCTTTTCCCTTCTGAGCAGCAGGGACAGACTCTGTGCCAGAGCCCGGTGCCCCATTGCTTTCCCCTGGTAAGTCATCTCCGCAACAGTATCCAAAATGATATACTTATTGTTGTGGTGAATGGCCACAGCGGATCCCTGCACTGCCAGCCGGATCCCTTTCCGTCCCCTGACTGTAACCCATTTGCCTTTTTCTAGTACCTTAGGAGTGACTACCTCCCTGTAACTCCTCTGCCTCCTGAATGATCCGAAGTTCATCCAGCTCCAGCTCCAGTTCCCTAACGCAGTTTTCGAGGAGCTGGAGTTGGTGCACGTCCAGCAGATGTAGTTGGAGGGACACTAGTGGTGACCCTTACCTCCCACATTCTGCAGAAAGAACATTCAACTGCCCTCACCTGTAGCAAAGATGATTCTCGATAGGAGTGAGAGAGACAGGGTAGTTGTCATGGGGGACTTCAACTTTCCAAATATTGACTGGGAACACTATAGTATGAGTACTATAGATGGGTCAGTTTTTGTCCAGTGTGTGTCAGGGCTTCCTGACACAGTATGTAGACAGGCCAACAAGAGGCAAGGACACATTAGATTTGGTATTGGGTAATGAGCCCAGCCAGGTGTTAGACTTGGAAGTAGGTGAGCACTTTGGTGATAGTGACCACAATTCTGTTATGTTTACTTCAGTGATAGAAAGGGATAAGTGTATACCACTGGGCAAGAGTTACAGCTGGGGGAAAGGCAATTACGATGCGATTAGGCAAGATTTAGGAAGCATAGGATGGAGAAGAAAACTGCAGGGGATAGGCACATTAGAAATGTGGAGCTTATTCAAGGAAAAGCTACTGTGTGTCCTCGATAAGTATGTACCTGTCAGGCAGGGAGGAAGCTGTACAGCGCGGAAGCCGTGGTTTATGAAGGAAGTGGAATCTCTGGTCAAGAGGGAGAAGCAAGCTTATGTTAGGATGAGATGTAAAGGCTCAGATAGGGCGCTTAAGGGTTACAAGGTAGCCAGGAAAGACCTAAAGAGAAAGCTGAAGAGGCAGGAGGAGACATGAGAAGTTGTTGGCGGATAGGATCAGGGTAAACCCTAAGGCTTTCTATAGGTATTTAAGGAATAAAAGAATGACGAGAGTAAGATTAGGGCCAATCAAGGATAGTAGTGGGAAGTTGAGTGTGGAGTCAAAGGAGATAGGGGAAGCACTAAATGAATACTTTTCAACAGTATTCACTCTAGAAAATGACAATGTTGTCGAGGAGATTACTGAGATACAGGCTAGACTAGGTGTGATTGAGGTTCACAAGGAGGAGGTATTAGAAATCCTGCAAAGTGTGAAAATGGATAAATCCCCTGGGCCGGATGGGATTTATCCTAGGATCCTCTGGGAAGCCAGGGAGGAAATTGCTGAGCCTTTGGCATTGATCTTTAAATCGTCATTGTCTACAGGAATAGTGCCAGAAGACTGGAGGATAGCAAATGTGGTTCCCTTGTTCAAGAAGGAGTATAGACAATCCTGGTAATTATAGACAGGTGAGCCTCACTTCAGTTGTTGGTAAAGTGTTGGAAAAGGTTATAAGAGATATGATTTATAATCATCTAGAAAAGAATAATTTGATTGGGGATAGTCAGCATGGTTTTGTGAAGGGTAGGTCGTGCCTCACAAACCTTAGAGTTCTTTGAGAAGATGACCAAACAGGTAGATGAGAGTAAACCGGTTGATGTGGTGTATATGGATTTCAGCAAGGTGTTCGATAAACGTCCCCACAGTAGGCTATTGTACAAAATGTGGAGGAGTGGGATTGTGGGAGATATAGCAGTTTGGATCAGTAATTGGCTTGCTGAAAGAAGACAGAGGGTGGTGTTTGATGGGAAATGTTCATCCTAGAGTCCAGTTACCAGTGGTGTACCGCAAGGGTCGGTGTTGGGTCCATTGCTGTTGGTCAATTTTATAAACGACCTGGATGAGGGCGTAGAAGGGTGGGTTAGTAAATTTGCAGACGACACTAAGGTCGGTGGAGTTGTGGATACTGACAAAGGATGTAGTAGGTTACAGAGAGATATAGATAAGCTGCAGAGCTGGGCTGAGAGGTGGCAAATTGAGTTTAATGCGGACAAGTGTGAGGTGATTCACTTTGGTCGGAGTAACCGGAATGCAAAGTACTGGACTAATGGTACTATTCTTGGTAGTGTAGAGAGATCTCGGTGTCCAGATACATAAATCCTTGAAAATTGTCACCCTGGTTGACAGGGTTGTTTTAGCTTTTATTAACAGAGGGATCAAGTTCCGGAACCATGAGGTTATGCTACAGCTGTACAAAACTCTGGTGCGGCTGCACTTGGAGTATTGTGTACAGTTCTGGTCACCGCATTATAAGAAGGATGTGGATGCTTTGGAAAGGGTGCAGAGGAGATTTACTAGGATGTTGCCTGGTATGGAGGGCATTGTCTTATGAGGAAAGGCTGAGGGACTTGAGGCTGTTTTCATTAGAGAGAAGAAGGTTGACTTAATAGAGACATGTAAGATAATCAGAGGGTTAGATAGGGTGGACAGGGAGAGCCGTTTTCCAAGAATGTTGACGGCGAGCACGAGGGGGCATAGCTTTAAATTGAGGGGTGATAGATAATAGGACAGATGTCAGAGGTAGTTTCTTTACTCAGAGAGTTCTAAGGGTATGGAATGCTTTGCCTACAACGGTAATAGATTCGCCAACTTTAAGTACATTTAAGTTGTCATTGGACAAGCACATGGACGTACATGGAATAGTGTAGGTTAGATGGGCTTCAGATTGGTATGACAGGTCAGCACAACATCGAGGGCCGAAGGACCTGTACTGCGCTGTAATGTTCTATGTTCTATCACCTTTACCCCCATCTTCATCCACCTATTGCACTCTCAGCTACCTTCTCCCCAGCCCCACCCCCTCCCATTTATCTCTCCATTTCTGAGGCTCCCAGCCTGATGAAGAGCTTTTGCCCGAAATATCGATTTTCCTGCTCCTTGGATGCTGCCTGACCTGCTGTGCTTTTCCAGCACCACTCTAATCTTGACTCTAATCTACAGCATCTGCAGTACCCACTTCTGCCTGATGACCAAAATAGCTTTGTGTCCAAAGGAATGGTGATCACTGACTGAGTTAAGCAACCAGAGAGAAAAATCAGCATTCTCTGAGATAGGAGGGGCTATAATTAATAGCTTTATAGGTTCATAAACTCAGACATTCACAACACAGCCATTGTGTCTACACCACCCAACAGAGATCTGACCACACTTATCCCATTTTCTAGCTTTTGGCCCATAGTTTGCAGGCTGTGGGGATGCAAGTATATATGTAAATACTGTTTCCATTTATCAAGAGTTTCTGATTCAACCCATGTTTTTAGGCAAAAACAGAATGTTTGGAAAAACTTACTTGGTCTGGCAGCATCTGTAGAAAAAAAGTAGTTAATGTTTCAAGTCCAGTGACTCTTCTTCAGAACAGGGCAATCTTTTAGGCAATGGGAGTTCCAGACTCCCATAAACCTCTGAGTGAAAACATTTCTCCTCAGCTTTCCTTTTAGCGTTCTATCTTATAGCTTAAATCCCTTGCGCCTGCTTAGTGAACCCTCTACTAATGAAAAAGCACCATTCTATCCACCTTGATGGCCCCACATCCTATAATTTCCTGTCTATCCCTTAGCAGTCTTTATCTGTGGCCAGAAAGGATTTGAAATTTGTTGCCAGAGCTCCAGTACATTCTCCCTTGCCTTCTGTAACAGTCTGAGATGCATCTCATCCTGAGCTTGAAGGGGTGGCATGGTGGCTCAGTGGTTAGCACTACAGCCTCACAACACGGGGTGCTCTGGTTCAATTCCAACCTCGCACGACTGTGCAAACTTCACACAGACAGACATTCTCCCCGTGTCTGCATGGGTTTCTTACCACAATCTAAAGATGTGCAGGTTAAGTGAATTAGAGTCATAGAGATGTACAGCATGGAAACAGACCCTTCGGTCCATGCCGACCAGATATCCCAACCCAATCTAGTCCCAGCACCCAACCCATATCCCTCCAAACCCTTCCTATTCATATGCCTCTTAAATGTTACAATAGTACCAGCCTCCATACTTCCTCTGGCAGCCCATTCCATACACGCACCACCCTCTGCGTGAAAAAGTTGCCCCTTAGGTCTCTTTTATATCTTTTCCCTCTCGCCCTAAACCTATGCCCTCTACTTCTGGACTCCCTGACCCCAGGGAAAGGACTTTGTCTATTTAACCTATCCATGCCCCTCATAATTTTGTAAACATCTATAAGGTTCCGCCTCCGACTCTCCAGGTCAAACAGCCCCAGCCTGTTCAGCCTCTCCCTATAGCTCAAATCCTCCAACCCTGGCAACATCTTTGTAAATCTTTTCTGAACCCTTTCAAGTTTCACAACATCTTTCCGCTAGTATGGGTGGCATGGTGGCTCAGTGGTTAGCACTGCTGCCTCACAGCACCAGAGACCCGGGTTCAATTCCTGCCTCAGGTGACAGACTGTGAGAAGTTTGCACATTCTCCCCGTGTCTGCGTGGGTTTCCTCCGGGTGCTCCGGTTTCCTCCCACAGTCCAAAAATGTGCAGGTTAGGTGAATTGGCCATTCTAAATTGCCCATAGTGTTAGGTAAATGTAGGGGAATGGGTCTGGGTGGGTTGTGCGTCGGTATGGACTTGTTGGGCCAAAGGGCCTGGTTCCACACTGTAAATAATCTAATCTAATCTAGAAAGGAGACCAGAATTACACGCAATATTCCAACAGTGCCTAACCACAGCTGCAACATGATGTCCCAACTCCTGTACTCAATGCTCTGACCAATAAAGGAAGGCATACCAAAGAGCATTAGTCAGGAATAAATATAGGATCATAGGATAGGGAAATGGGTCTAGGTAGGTTACTCTTCAGAGGGTTGGTGCGGACGTGTTGAGCCGAAGGGCCTGTTTCGACATTGTAGGGATTCTATGATTTATTCACTTTCAAGGCTGCCAAACCCACTACCCTTTTATAACATACCCCTCTCACCCTAAACCCATGCCCTCTCATTCTAGCCCCCCCACCCCAGGGAAAAGACTTTGCTTATTTATCCTATCCATGCCCCTCATAATTTTGTAAACCTCTATAAGATCGCCCTCAGCCTCTGACACCCCTCCTCCTGCAATCTCTCATTTGTTTTACAATACTTGTTTACCCTTTCACAGGAAGTGTCAAAGTGGTTGTCTGTCACATCAGACATTTAAATCACAGAATGCCACAACTGACTGTTGCGAGAAAGGAGATGTGGTTTTCTTGGCCTCTACTATCCTTTAGCACGACGGACCTGTCTGATTTAAAGTGTTCACCGCATTTTTTAAAGTATCCCTGATTGGAATCTCCTGCCAGAACTGTTGAGTTCTTTCTTAACCTAAAATAGGAGTGGACTGCCATCGGGTTATGATTGCCACATCTTGGAAACACTAGCCCAGACCGGGTAAATGTGATTGGGGTTCTCAATGGAGAGTAGTCATTTTAATGAAAAAAAATTAATTTCCATTGATAATTCCATGTCCAAAGATGTGCTGGTGAGGTGCATTTGCCATTCTAAATTGTCCACAATGTACAGGGATGTGCAGGCTACATAGATGAGCCATGGTAAATGCGGTGTTACGGAGACAAGGGGACTGTATTTGGGTGGGATGCGATTCGGAGGGTCCGTGCAACTTGATGGGCCGAACGGCCTCTCCACACTGATTTTATAATTGTTTTTAAGGTATATGTACTGTATATACTTTAAATGTTTCAATATATCTGTGAAACATTTTTACAGTATTCAATTAATCAATGTTAATTCTATTAAGTAAGGTTGCCTTTTTGCTCTCTTACTAAATTTTTTAAAGAATTACAAAAAGAATGAGCAGGGTAATGCAATGGATGCGGTTAGTCTGCGTGTATTTCAGACAAACCTTCAAATAAGTTAGCATACATTAAGATCAGAACATGCAGAATCACCATGAGTCGAATACATAATGCACAACAAAACAGAAAGCAGATTGTGATTTACCGTCAAGGTGAACATATTTTCACAGGGCATTTAGTGTAGTAAATGTATGCCAGTATTGACAAAGTGAATGAGAAGTGTAGTGTGAGTACGCTGGCATTTCCCGGGGCTTGGCGTGTCTCGCTCCGCGGCGCTCTATATAAGCGCGGGTTTCAGGCGCGTTGGTTGGCGACGTTCAGGGGAGAGTGCCGTGTGCTAAGTGTGAGCCCAGCAACCGCCCGGTGAGTTTTTTTGGGGACACTTAAAATGTTATTATTGTCCGTATTAACCCGGAGAATCGGTTTAAACCGAAAGTGCTGGCGGAGTGTGAATGTCAAGGAGTAATTATTGCGAGAGGTGGAGGAAAAGGGGTGACAGTTTTTGATTTGAGTCAATGCAAGCTTGGTTTGTGGTTCTCCAGATACATGCTGCAGAACTGTATAGCACCAGCTGGGCTTGGAGCAGCGGTGGTATCATGTTTATCTGTATGATCATCCTCGACAGCTGACCGACCTAAGCAGGGGTTGCTGCCAGCACATTAGTACACAGTGTGCTGAGGAACTTGTATCTGGTTTCAGCAAAAACCAAAAATGTAGAAGCTTGGATTGGGACTGCATCTTTAGACCAAACTGCAGGAAAGGGATAATCCCTCAAACTAGAGGGGAATAAAAGCAGAAGTTACTAGTGAAGCTATGCAGGTCTGGCAGCATCCCTTTGACGAAAGTGAAAATTTGAGCTGGGTGACTCTTCATATTGAACAGGTTCATTGGGGATTGGAGTCATAAGCACACAAAATTGGTTGTATTTGTTGGATACCAGTCATTTCAGTTCAGTTCCAGGACATCTCTGTAGGTGTTCCTTGGTAATATCCTAGATCCAACTGTCTTCAGCTGCTTCATCAATTACTATCTCTCCATCATAAAGTCAGAAGTGGGTCTATTTACTGATGATTGCATTGTTTGTGAATCTGATAATGAAACAGTCCATGTTCAAATGCAGCAGGACCTAGACAATATCCAGGCTTGGGCTGAAAAGTGACAAGGAACATTTGTACCACACAGTCAAGCAATCTTCATCTTTATGAAGATAATCTAACTTCTACCCCTTGACATTTAATGGCATTGTCATCACTCTCAACATCCTGGGAGTTATCATTCACTGGGAACTGGACTAGACATACAAATATAATGGTTACAAATGCAGATTAGAGACTAGGAATATTATAGTGAGAAGCTCAGCACTGACCTGTTGACTATCAAGGCACATGTCAAATGGTGATCACTTGCCTGGATGAGTGCAGTTTCAACAACACGTGTTTGACACCATCCAGGGCAAAACAGCCCACTTGATTGGCACTGCATTCACTCCCTCCACTGACACTTAGCAGCAGTGTGTACATCAAGATACACTGCAGGCATTCACCAAAATTTCTTAAATCAGTGTTTTTAAACTAGTAAGTGTGTATCAATGTTTGTGAAGCAGTGCTGCTTTCTCTGAGCAAGGCTGCGTCTATGATTCCATTCTGCTCTGGTGCCTCTGTCTATTACTCAGTGGTATCAGAATCAGGAAGTAGGAATAGGCAATTCAGCCCCCTGAGCCTGTCCTGTCATTTGATGACTGATCCCATTTTGGCCTCACCATTTTTCTGCATGCTGTCCAAAACCCTCCAACCCAGTAATAATAAAATCTCTCCCTCCCCCTTAAACTTAATGTCCCAGAATCCACTCTGGGGTAGTGAATTTCAGATTCATGACCCTTAGGGAGCTGTAATTTTCTGCTACACTTTTAAATCTGCTGCTCCTTATCTTAAAATTATGGCTCCTTGCTCTAGATTGCCCATGTGGAAACATCCTTTATATATGTTGTGGTTCTGTTTGCCGAGCTGGGAATTTGTGTTACAGACATTTCCTCCCTTGTCTAGGTGACATCCTCAGTGCTTGGGAGCCTCCTGTGAAGCTTCACAAGCACTGAGGATGTCACCTAGACAGGGGACGAAACGTCTGCAACACAAATTCCCAGCTCGGCAAACAGAACCACAACAACGAGCACCCGAGTTACAAATCTTCTCTCAAACTTTGATCCTTTATGTATCTATGTTGTCAAATCCCTTTAGCATCTTGTATATTTCAATTAGATCTCTCATTCTTCTAACGTGAGTAGGCTTAAACCATCTTGTCATAAGACAAGTCCACACCTCTGGAATCAATCTGGTGAATCTCCCCTTAAATACCTCCAGTCTAACTACATCCCTCAAGGGGACCAAAATTGTATACAGATTGTACACAATTGTACACAGGATCTGAAAAGTGACTACAGAGTTAGGTTGGAAGCTGAAGAGCAGGACGAGTAGAGTAGTGATCTCAGGTTTGCTACCAGTGCCTCGAGATAGTGAGATGAGGAACAGGCAGTGAGTGCAGCTTCACACGTGGCTGCGAGGCTGGTGCAGGAGGGAGGGCTTCAGATACCCTAGACCATTGGGATACCTTTTGGGGAAGGTGAGACCTGTACGTGAAGGACGGGTTGCACCTGAACTGGAGGGGCACAAATGTCCTGGGTGGGTGATTTGCTCATGTGATTCGGGAGGATTTAAGCTAGTTTGACGGGGGGTGGGAATCAGCTACATGTCTGAGAGGGGGACAGTTGTAGATGGGGCAGTGACAGGATGTATTGAATCATCAGGAAGGTTTCTCACGTGATGAAACAAAGGGATCGGTTAAAGTGTGTCTGCTTTAATGCAAGGAGTGTCTGAAATAAGAGTGACAAACTTATCAGTACTTGGGGCTACGATGTTGTGGCCATAACGGAGATGTGGGTTTCACTGGGGCAGGAATGGTTGCTTGATGTTCCAAGGTTTAGTATGTTTAAAAAGAACATGGAGGGTGGCAAAAGAGGAGGGGGTGTAGCATTGCTAATCAGAATGTATCACAGCTACAGAAACAAAGGTTGTTGACGAAGGTTTCTCTACTGAGTCATTAGGGGTAGAAGTTAGGAACAGCAAAGGAACAGCCACAGCATTGGGGGGTTTTCTACAGACTACCTAATAGTATGGAGAGATTGAAGAACTCACAGATGGGCAAATTCTGGAAAAATGCAGAAGTAGTAGGGCTGTTGTTCAGCTTTCCCAATATCGACTGGAACCTCTGAAGTGCAGATGGTTTGGTTGGAGTCATTTTTGTCAGGTGTGTTCAGGAGGGTTTCCTTACTCAGTATGTAGACAGACTGACGATGAGAGAGGACATTTTGGATTTGGTGCTTGGCAACAAGCCAGGACATGTGTCAAATCTTGCGGTGGAAGAACACTTTGGTGACAGTGATCACAACTGCCTCACGTTTAGCATAGCCTTGGAGAGTAAAAGGAGCAGTTACTGAGGAATGATATTTAACTGGGGAAAAGGAACTTATGACAGGAGTTGGGAAGTACAGACTGGGAGCAATTGTTCCACAGAAGGGGCACAGCAGACATGTTGAGACTATTTAAGGAGCAATTGTTGCGAGTGATGCACAAATTTGTTCCTCTGAGACAGATAAGAAGGGGTAAGATTAAGGCACCTTGGATGACGAGAACCGAGGAGCTTCTCGTCAAAAAGAAGAAGGTAACTTCTGTAAGATGGAAGAAGCAAGGATCTAGCACAGCTTTAGAGGATTACAGGCTTGCTAGAAAGGAGCTCAGAAATGGACTGAGGAGAGCCAGGAGAGGGCACAAAAAAGGCTTGGCAAGAAGGATTAGGGAGAACCCAAAGGCATTTTACTCATACATGAGGAATAAAAGAATGATCAGGGAGAAGATAGGGCTGATCAGGGATAGCGGAGGGAACTTGTGCGTGGAGTCTGAGCAGATAGGGGAAGCCCTAA
>NC_057731.1:1712862-1785049 GCF_004010195.1 Chiloscyllium plagiosum | reverse complement strand
ATTAAAGGCAGTCAGCATGGCTTTGTGAGGGGCAGGTCATGCCTCACAAATCTTAGAGTTCTTTGAGGAGGTGTCAAGACAGGTTGACGAAGGTCAAGCACTGGATGTGGTGTATATGGACTTCAGCAAGGCATTTGTTAAGGTTCCCTGTGGTAGGCTCATTCATAAAGTCAGGAAGTATGACATACAGTGAAATTTGGCTATCTGACAGAAGGCAGAGAGTAGTTGTAGATGGAAAGTATTCTGCCTGGAGGTCAGTGTTGAGTGGGGTCCCGCAGGGCTCTGTTCTTGGGCCTCTGCTCTTTGTAGTTTTTATAAATGACTTGGTTGAGGGGTGGGTTAGTAAATTTGCAGATGACACTAAGGTTGGAGGTGTTGTCGA
The DNA here is from genome assembly GCF_004010195.1 of Chiloscyllium plagiosum. Lineage (NCBI taxonomy): Eukaryota > Metazoa > Chordata > Chondrichthyes > Orectolobiformes > Hemiscylliidae > Chiloscyllium > Chiloscyllium plagiosum. The sequence goes on along the minus strand of NC_057731.1, from coordinate 1,784,667 downwards.
TTAGTATAGAGGGCTACTGCAGGCTACAGCATGACATAGACAGGATGTAGAGCTGGGCTGAGAAATGGCAGATGGAGTTCAACCTGGATAAATGTGAAGTAATGCATTTTGGAAGGTTGAACTCGAATGCTGAATATAGGATTAAGGACAGGATTCTTGGCAGTGTGGAGGAACATCGGGATCTGAGTGTGCAAGTACATTGATCCCTCAAAGTTGTCACCCAAATGGACAAGGTTGTTAAGAAAGCATATGTTGTTTTGGCTTTCAATAACAGGGGGATCAAGTTTAAGAGCCGCGAGGTTTTGCTACAGCTCTACAAGTCCCTGGTAAGACCACACTTGGAATATTGTGTCCAGTTCTGGTCGCCCTACTATAGGAAAGATAGAGGCTTTGGAGAGGGTGCAAAGAAGGTTTACCAGGATGCTGCCTGGACTGGAGGGCTTGCCTTATGAAGAAAGGTTGAATAAGTTCGGACTTTTCTCTCTGGAGAGAAGGAGGAAGAGAGGAGACCTGTTCGAGGTATACAAGATACTGAGTGGAATAGATAGAGACAGGATTGACTGGTACGAGGAGTCATATATAGTTTGAAGATATTATGAGGAAGGTATAAAGGAGACATCAGAGGTAGATTCTTTATGCAGACAGCTGTGAATGTATGGAATGCTTTGCCAACTGTGGTGGTGGAAGCAGAGTCATTGGGGACATTTAAATGACTGCTGGACATGCACATGAATAGCAGTGAGTTGAGGGGTGCGTAGGTTAAATTATTACATTTTACATTAGGATTAAATTAAGGGGCGGTAGGTATAGGACAGATGTTAGGGGTAGATTCTTTACTCAGCGAGTCGTGAGTTCATGGAATGCCCTGCCACGAGCAGTGGTGGACTCTCCCTCTTTATGGGCATTTAAATGGGCATTGGATAAGCATATGGAGGATAGTGGGCTAGTGTAGGTTTGGTGGGCATGGATCGGCGCAACATCGAGGGCCAAAGGGCCTGTACTGCGCTGTATTTTTCTATGTTCTATTTTTTCTATGATTAAACCTTGGCACAACATCGCCGGCCACAGGGCCTGTTCTGTGCTGCACATTTCTATGTTCTACGTTCTAACACTCCTATGGTCTCACTCATTCCTTGTAGTTACAGCAACACTTCCCTTTATACACTCTTCCTTTAGCAATAATGCCAAAATTCTAATTGCCTGCTGTACCCCCCTAGTTTTAGTTTTAGTTTTCTGCTGAAATTCTTCATGCATCTTCAGGAGAAGAGATGTCTGCTAAGTTACGTGCCAGACCAAATATTCTATATGACTGTGTGGCAGTTGCATATCATCATTTTTCCAATGTGTTGTGAAATTGTTTCTCAAAGTGCCTTAATACTGAAGGTCAGGAACCACTGTCTTGGGCTGCACTTTCCAATTCCACAACGAGTAACATTTTGAAGGATAAAGACAGCAGCTACTCCTGTTTTTATTTCAAACTACACACCGTCCTAACTTGAATATATTGCTGTTCCTTCACTGTTAGGTTAAAATCCTGGAAAAGTCTTCCTAATGACATTGTGGTGGACCTACAACACACAGACTGGAGAAGCTGAAGAAGGCAGTTCACTATCTAAGAGCAACTAGGGATGGACAATAAATGTTGGCCCAGCCAGTAATGCCCACATCCCATAATATACCATAAACAGCAAGAGGCGCTACACTGATCTCTGGGGGACCCTGTTGAACACAGGCTTGTAGTTGGAAAACTACTCCTCAACCAACTTGTTGCCAATCAGCTAATTCTAGATCCAAACATCAAAGCTCAGAAATCATGGGATCCAAGGAATTTGGGCTGAATCTTCCATGCAGGACCTTATAAAAAACTTGCTGAAACCATAGTAATCTGTCAAAACTGTTGCCATCCTCTACACCACAGGTCACCTCTTTGGACAACTTCAATCAAGTTGGTCAGACATGACCTCCCCTTACCAAAACAATGCTGACTGTTCTTGATTCTCCTCTCCTAGTGCAGGTTAATTCAGACCTTCCGAATTGCTTCCAATAGTTTCACCAGCACTCTGGTTAGACTGGATTGTAGTTTACTGCTTTGTCTCTTTTCCTTTCTTGAATAATGATTCCACATTGTCTGTTCTCCAGTGCTCTGGCACTTCTCCTGTAGCCAGAGAGGAATTGAGAATTATTGTCCGTGCCATTGCTGTTTTCCTGCTGGCCTCACTCATAAACCTGGGATAGATTTCATCTGGGTCTGGAGATTTCACCTACCTAAGCCTGCCTGACCATTTAGAACCTCCCCTTTCTATGCTAGTTTCTTTAATTACATCATAGTTTTTCTCATTTGATTTTTGTAGCAAATACTTTTCTTGCCCTGTGTAGGCATGTTTTGCTCTGGTGCAACCCATCCAGTTTGTACTGGTCCCCTGAAACCCTCCCCTTGCACCATTCCTCCAGCCATATATTCATCTCATTTTGCTATTTCTACTTTGATTAGCACATTGCTCTGGTAGCAATCCTGAAGTGACTACCTTTTTGAGGTTCTACTTTTTAAACTTGCTTCCTAACTTCCTATATTCTGCTTTTAGGGTCTCATTCATTTCTTTTTCAAACCTATGTCTTGATACCTTTATGTACCATGACCATTGGCTTTCACCTTCCCGTTCCAGAATATCCTGTAGCTTCAAGACATCTATTCTCTCCATATCTGTGGAGTGAGCACCTCTTTGTACATACTATCCATAGTAGTTGGGCTTTCAAGAGCTACAACAGGAAGCACTTACTGCATTAATTCTAGTCCTGGGTACTGGAACTGTGCCCAACTTGCACAGAGCAGGAGGAACATGTTGCTGTGAACTGCATTCAGTGATAGAACATAGAAGAATACAGCGCAGTACAGGCCCTTCGGCCCTCAATGTTGTGCCGATCCAAGCCCACCTAACCTACACTAGCCCACTATCCTCCATATGCCTATCCAATGCCCACTTAAATGCCCATAATGATGGAGAGTCCACCACTGCCAGTGGCAGGGCATTCCATGAACTCACGACTTGCTGAGTAAAGAACCTACCCCTAACATCTGTCCTATACCTACCCCCCCTTAATTTAAAGCTATGCCCCCTTGCTACTGTTGCTACTGATATGCCATATTTGCTTGATACATTTTTTAGTCATTTTTTAAATTGCTTCAAAACATGGGCATCAATGGCTCTGCCAGCATTTGTCCATTCTTGATTGCCCAGAGGGCAGTTAAGTAAACCATGGGTCTGGAGTCACATGTAGTCAGACAAAGTCAAGATGGCAGTTTCCCTCTCTAAAGGATATTGGTGAACAAGATGGGTTTTTCCAACAATCTGCAATGGTTTCATGATCTCATTTAGACTCTCTTCCACCTTTTTTCCTAAAATTCAATTCCATCATCTATATCATGGTGGGATTTCAAACCAGGTCTTCAGATTAATGGTTGAGCAATCATTCCACTAGACAAAGTCCCCACAATGAATGTTATTGGACTCATTGTTGTTGTATCAGTTAGATTTTGACTTGCTAATGTAAGTATAGTAAACTTAATAACCTTTTTCTTTCTCCTCAAGGTTTCTGTGAAGATTTCTGTATTAGACCTTTGTTATGGCCACGTTTTCAGTCTCCCTTGTTTGCCGCCCTGGCAGGTTTCTAGCTGATAAAACAATGAAGCTCATGTGTTTCCAGCAGAAACCTCGCCATTCCTGTCCATTGTCCACTGTTAGCACTAAAATGAACTGGGCAGCTATTGAACGAAGCAAGCAGTTCCCAACTTGGGAAAGCTTTGGCATTTGGTTAGATGACCCAGTTATTTTACCACCTAGAATATCAGCTCTTCAGTATAAAGAGAAGATAGCCAATGTTGGCTGTGTATGCCAGATTGGAAAGAGAAAGGAGAATGAAGATCGTTTCAGTGTATTTAAACTTCCAAATGGATTATCATGTTTTGCTGTCTTTGACGGGCATGGAGGGACTGATGCTGCTGAAATTTGTTCCCAATACATTGGGCACTATATTCAGTAAGTATTTGACTGTTTTTTTTTTTAGCAATGTTTAGATTTTTAGGTTTTGTCCTTATTGCACTGATGTCCGCTTTTATTTTTTCAAAGACAAAATCTAAAAATACAAGCAAATTTGGAAAATGTCTTGCTACATTCGTTTCTACAAATAGATAGTGACTTCATACAAAACACTTATGGTTTGAAGGAAGGTGAGTTGCAATCATCTTCTACCTGAAGGGTGCCATATGTTGCAACAGATAATCAAAATATAAATTGTATTTGGAATGCTGTTAAATTTCTCATGTGCTAACATTGTTTGCTGGGGGGTTTCTGGATCCACATTTGAGAAACCGTGAGCTTGGTATGCTGATGAGCATTGTCATTTCTTCAGCTATGTTCTTCTTCCGAGCACGGGAGTGATTCCAAATTAAACAGTGTCTCATTGTAAAGGAAACTCCATGTACTCTTCCGTAAACCCTCTGTTCTTAGAATCTTCTATTTAAAAAGGATGGATTTCCTATTGGCATATTTTTTAATCTTTCCTTGGAGCTGGTTAGCTGCAAATTTGACCATTGAATAAAAGAAGCATTTGAGACAACTCCTCCAATTTTAAGGCTCATAGATGAATTGTTTCCTCCATTCACCCAGGCAGAATGCTAACTAAAATGGAGAGCGGGAAACTTGTTTCCTGTCTTGCAGACTTAACAGAACAAATGGCTCCTATCTCTGTCACTAAATCAAGCCCACTGACCAAACTATTTGAACTGTGATCTTAGCAATATTATGACAATAGATAATAGGTGCAGCAGTAGGCCATTCAGCCCTTCGAGCCTGCGCCACCATTCAATATGATCATGGCTGATCATTCCTAATCAGTATCCTCTTCCTGCCTTATTTCCATATCCCTTGGTTCCACTATCTTTGAGAGCTCTATCCAACTCTTTCTTAAATGAATCCAGAGACTGGGCCTCCACTGTCCTCTGGGGCAGAGCATTCCACACAGCCACCACTCTCTGGGTGAAGACGTTTCTCCTCATCTCTGTCCTAAATGGTCTACCCCGTATTTTTAAGCTGTGTCCTCTGGTTCGACACTCACCCATCAGCGGAAACATGTTTCCTGCTGCCAGAGTGTCCAATCTTTTCATAATCTTATATGTCTCAATCAGATCCCCTCTCAGTCTTTTAAACTCAAGGGTATACAAGTCCAGTCGCTTCAGTCTTTCAGTGTAAGGTAATCCCGCCATTCCAGGAATTGACCTCGTGAACCTACGCTGCACTCCCTCAATAGCCAGAATGTCTTTCCTCATTATGATCACTAATTTGCAAAGTAGATTTGTATGCCATCTCGGCATTAACAATTCTAGCTATTAATTGAGTAATACCAGTGAGTTAGAGTAATACAGCATGGAAATAGACCCTTTGGTCCAACTAATCCACATTATGTTCCAAACTAAACTAATCTCTCCTGCCTGCATTTAGCCCATATTCCTTTAAACACACTAACCACTTTTTCTTAAAATGTTGTCCCTCATGTCCTTTTTTAAAAATCTTTGTCCTCTCTCCTTTGAAAATATGCCCCCTAGTTTCAAATTCACCTCATCCCCTAACCTTAGCAAAAAGATCTTTTGCTATTAACCTCATGATTTTATAAACATCTAAGGGTACCCTTCAACCTCCTACACTCCTGTTGAGGGGGGGAGGGGGAGAGAAAACCCAGCCTCTTTGAATAACTCAAACCCTCCATCCCCAGCAACGTACTGTAAATCGTTTCTGAACCATCTCCAGTTTAATAATATCCTTCCTATAGCAGTGTGACCAAACTGCAGAGGACTCCAAAAGTAGTCTCACCAATGTCCTGTACTCGGTATTTTTAATTCTGTTCAAATGGGTTTTTATCACTATTTGTTATAAGAATTATGGATCTAGAAATCCACTTCAGAACTAATCTATCAAATTGGGCGTTAATCCCTAAACCTGTTTCAGAATTTGTTGCTCTTCGTGTCATTCATATTTTGCCAACCTATTTGGATACTTACTCTCCCTGTGGCCATCGCATTGAGTTGGCACTTGAACTGGACCTAATGACTAAAAGACAGGGACATTACCACTATCACAAGTCCTCTCTAGTTGCAGCTTGTATATTAGCACAACCTTGAGCAGGGAATGGTGATTGTCACTGCATTAAACAGGTTGGCATATTATTTCAGTGGTTAGCACTGCTGCCTCAGTGTCAGGGACCCAGGTTTGATTCCAGTCTTGGGTTGAAATGATTGTCTAATTAGAGCTTGCACATTCTCTGCATGAGTTTCCACTGGGTACTCTAGGTTTCCTTCCACAGTCCAAAGATGTGCAGATTAGGTAGTTTAGCCATGCTAGGTTGCCTATGTCGAAGAGTGTGGTGCTGGAAAAGCACAGCAAGTCAAGCAACATCTGAGGAGCAGGAGAATTGATGTTTCGACCATAAGCTCTTCTTCAGGAACCTGCTAAAGAGCTTTTGCTCAAAATGTCGATTCTCCTGCTCCTCAGATGTTGCCTGACCTGTTGTGCTTTTCCAGCACCACACTCTTCGACTCTGATCTGCAGTCCTAACTTTCTCTAAATTGCCCGTGTCTAGGAATGTGCAGGCTAGATGGATTAGGCATGGTAAAATGTGTGGATAGGGTAGGAGACTGGGGGTGGTGTGGTGTGATTCTCCTTGGCAGGTCAGTGCAGACTCAATGGGCTGAATGACCTCTTTCAATACTGTAGGTATTCTGTGATAATAACAGCTTAATTTGTATGTGGGATAATAAATTATTCATGTTCATATTGCGTGCAATTCTGGTCTCCTTCCTATTGGAAAGATGTTGTGAAACTTGAAAGGGTTCAGAAAAGATTTACAAGGATGTTATCAGGTTTGGAGGATTTGAGCTATAGGGAGGGGCTGAACAGGCTGGGGCTGGTTTTCCCTGGAGTGTCAGAGGCTGAGGGGTGACCTTATAGAGGTTTACAAAATTGAGTGGCATGCACAGGATAAATAGACAAGGTCCTTTCCCTAGGTTGGGGGAGTCCAGAACTAGAGGGCATAAGTTTAGGGTGAGAGGGGAAAGATATCAAATGGATTATAAGGGGCAACTTTTTGATGCAGAGGGTAGTGCATGTATGGAATGAACTGCCAGAGGAAGTGTTGGAGGCTGGTACAATTGCAACATTTAAAAGGCATTTGGATGGGTATATGAATAGGAAGGGTATGGAGGGATATGGGCCGGGTGCTGGCAGGTGGGAGTAGATTGGGTTGGGCTAGCTGGTCGGCATGGACGGGTTGGACCGAAGGGTCTGTTTCCGTGTTGTACATCTCTGACTCTGTGAACGATGAGATCTGACTCACTTTCTGTTGCTGTGATCACAGTGACAACGAGGCTTAAGACAGAATGGTGTCACTCTAAATCAAGGAAGAGTCCTAGAACCAGGATTCAGTGTGAGGATCGGCCACGTATGTTGTAGCATGATAGCTTTTAAGGTGGATAATTCTGGACATGTATTTATTAGTGGGACAGAAAGCATCTGATAGCAATTGTCATTTTGAAATGGAGGAAGTTGTGAAATATATCCACTATAGTTATGTCTGGAAAAATTCCTTTTATCAGACTTAACTTTGATCAGTTTGGCTGAAAAACTAGTTTCCGATTTATGTTCACTTCTGCTCTGTACATTCTGTCCATTTCCAACTACATTGTCTGGCTGTGTTTCGCTTTCCATCTTGTCATGGTTTGCCTTTCAGAATCTTGAAACTTTGTGCTGTTCTGTTTTCAATGCTACTCATTGCTTCACATTAATTTTTATACACCATATATACAGTTTTCCAAAAAGCATAGCATATTTAACCATTAAACATTGCCAGCCTGTCTAACAAGCATCAGTATTTCTGTTTTGTGGTTCCAAGCTTTTGTAATTCTTTATTTTTGGAGTCCTTTTCCAGTTTTGAAGGCCCTGTTTTAGATGTTAATAGGGCTGTGATGCGTTTTGGGTTTTTTGTGCTTCTGGCTCTCTGACCATTCCTCTTTCAATCAATTTTGAAATTAGCTTCATTTTTGTAACAATTTTGCCCACAATCTGATCAAATTTTGGAAGATTATCACCTGGAAAGAGTAAAACACTTGCTAACCAGGTTTGCTTGTTTCTTATTTAACTAGTTTGGTTTGTATTGTGGCAACTAAAACTCTCTCTCTTTATTTCAACATTTGAAAGAGTTGTACTGCTGTATACATACATCTGGGTGGTTTGTTAATGTGTGATTTAATTTTAAATGAGATGTGCCAGGCTTTTGTTTGTCACTACTTCTACGTTTCAATTTAAGCAAAGGAGTCTAACTGTTCCTTGTCTGGGCTAATGAAGACAGCAAATGTTTATAAACATTATCATGTTAACTCTTTTTGTGAGGTTGTTCTTATTTTTAAGTTGAACACCCGTTTGTTTCTTAATGTTATTACCTTGTTTTTAAACTTCAGTTTTAACTCCTTGACTTAAGTACATCTGACTGGAATCAATTGTATAAATATACAGTGAATGGTTGAGGTAGTTAGCTTTCAACAGTGAAATTTTGAACTGCAGCTTAACTGCAAATTAAAAATTCAATCACAATTTTCCACAATTGCAATCCAACTAAGACATTACTCTGGACCGTAATTACAAATAGGCAACTGTAATTTTTTAATGTAACTTAAATTTGTAGTTCAAAAGCTTTTCTTGTTGCTCCTAATGATTGTAGTTTTTAAGTATAACATGAACCTGATACAATATTTGCAGTTAATGAAGCCTGTTGTAATGCAATTATTTGAATGAGCAGCCTCTTTTAATCAGTGTTTGGCAACAACTTCAACAGTAGAAATTGAGATTAATTTTGGTATAAAAGTTTTTATTAGTAGTACAAAGTGACAATGATTAATCCAACTTATGACTTTAATCTTGAGGACTTTGATTTATATTTGTCCTTTTCGAAATCTATTCTAAAGTTATCACATTGTTAGGGGTGACATGTTTTAATCATGGCATTTAAACATTGTTGGACAAAAGTTTCTTGCCCTTCTAACCCTTCCAGGTGAGCTGTTAACATCAGGGACAACTGCAACTGTAGGTTTGATGAATGAAACAGTGCTTGTAGTCGCCAGTGTTGGAGATAGTCCAGCGATTCTTTGTCGTGAAGGGAAAGCTAAACAATTAACAGAAGATCACACCCCAAGAAGGAAAGATGAAAGGAAAAGGTATCAGTACATCTTCAAAATAAATCTCATCTAATTTGGGTGGCTCATTTTATAGAAAGATTTAATGCAGTAGTGTGCACTGTAGGTTCAACAGTTCAATAGCCAAGAATGGGAGACTAGTTCAGTACTTAGCTTGCTGTGTGAACAATCCTAGTGTTAAGGAGATGTAGTGTTGGTTTGTCTTTTTAAAAAAATTATACAGCTACTGGTTGTTATATAAAATCAAATTTAAATCTTTTGCACGAGGAGAGAGGTTAAGAGAAATTCTAATGTTAGATAGGGAATGGTTGATTTGGAAACTTTTTTTATTCTTAAAATTGAAGAGATATTAAGATGGAGTTACAGAACTATAGGGAGACAATGAAATAGCAGAATTACTGCAAAGAGTTGACAGTTACAATGCGATGGTGGAGATTCAGTATTATAGATTTCTGCTGTTCTACCTCTAGCAGCAGTTGTATAAATGTCACTGTCAGATGAAGAAAGCATACAGACATCAAGCAGGCTAGTCATGCATGTTTAATTATTTGGTGATCTGAAATTGATTTTAAATTTTGTAAAAGTTTGGTTGGAAACCGTAACTGGAGGTTGCAATTCCATTTTTTTTTTTTTTAAAACACTAAGGATTAAGGAATGTGGCGGTTTCATAGACTGGAATAGTGCTGGAGATCCTTATGTGAATGGCCGATTAGCCATGACTCGTAGCATTGGGGATGTGGATCTCAAACCTTTTGGAGTAACTGCTCAACCAGAAGTTAACACAGTCAAGGTAAAATATCTTGAGTTTTAGTTGTGGTGTCTTATATGTTGCCTTTCAAAGCATTTACTCTAACTGTATATAATGTTAACATTTATTACTAGTTGGAACATGCAAAAGACTGTTTCCTGATCCTGACCACTGATGGAGTTAGTGGAATTATGGAGGCACAAGAGATGTGTGACATTGTGAAAAAATACCAGGATCCATCAGAGGCTGCTGGAGTTGTAAATGAGCAGGCAAGAAAGATTATTACATTTAATTGTTGACAATATGACTTCCTATTTCAGGTCCATTGTTCCCTGAAGGTGGCAATGCAGGGCAATAGTGGTCAAGAAGTCATATGGGAAGCTATCCTTCATTGGACGGGGTATTGAGTACGAGTTGGCAGATCATGTTACAGTTGTACAAGACTTTGGTTTGGCTACATTTGGAACACTGCGTACAGTCCTGGTCGCCACATTACCAAAATGATTTGGATGCTTTGGAGAGGGTGTAGAGGAGTTCACCACGATGTTGCCTGGTATGGAGGGTGCTAGCTATGAAGAGGCTGATTAGATTAGGATTATTTTAATTAGAAAGATTGAGGTTGAGGGGAGACCTGACTGAGGCCTACAAAATTAGGAGCAATGTTGACAGGGTGGATAGCAAGAAACTTCTTCCCAGAGTGGAAAACTCAATTACTAGGGATCACAAGTTCAAAGTGAAAGTGGAAATGTTCTTCACGCAGAGGATAGTGGGTGCCTGGAACGTGTTGTCAGCGGAGGTGGTAGGGGTGGGAACGATAGCATCATCTAAGATGTATCTCAACAGATACATGAATGGGCAGGGAACAGAGGGTTACAGATCCTTAGAAAATAGGCAGCAGTTTTAGATGGATCTGGATCGGCGCTGGATTGAAGGGCCAAAGGGCCTGTTCCAGTACTGTAATTTTCTTTGTGCCATTTGTCATTGCCATCTTTTCACTTAATAAAAGTTGCCAGTGAAATTTAGAATGTAACTATGATATGACAAGTTCTCAAAGAGAATGGAAACTACTTCCACAATTTTTAAACCAGAATAGATGATTACTGTTCACACCTGCTATTTTATATTTTTGTTAATATAAATTTCAGGCTCTGCAGTATGGAACGCAAGACAATGTAACTACCATGGTTGTGCCACTTGGTGCCTGGGGGAAATACAGTACTTCACTTGGTCAGACAAGTTTTGGAAGGATGGTGGTTGCAAGCTCCAGATGGTACTGAGTGTTCACTGATATTGGAAACTACTATAGACTAATCCAGATTACCACCATTTCTATAAAATATATGTTTGTACTTGTGTGTTTTTTGGATTTTTCCTACATATGTTGCAATAGAAATTGATACTGTGTGTAATCCACATCAGTTATTTTTATTTGTTAGATCTGAATACTGTTGCCATTCACTTGACAATGTCAGCCTTTGACTATCCATTCTGACTTTGCCACGGTTGACTTGTAACTATAACTCAACATTCAAGTAAGTGTCATAACATCCCTGGTGTTCATGTGTATATTATACTATAGCCTTGGACAAGAGGCAATTGTGATTTACATGTAATGTGTGTAAGCCTGAAAAGCTGGGTGGGGAGCAAGGAAGTGAGTTGAGTATCAGCACAGACATGATGGGTGAAAAGGCCTATCCTGTGATGTACATAAAAATGGACTAACCGATCAATGTCTTCATTTATGGTTCATGTGCATGTTATGGACTGGACCAGACCCCATCAAAATCTATTAAGAAGATAGGATTCTAGGTTAACTCTTATTTTAAAGGCAAGTTCCTGGCATCTTGTTCCCAATGGAATCCAATTGGTCAAACTACTGGATTTAAGGCAAAACACACTTTATTCATCCTCTATAGTTAAAATACAATGAGAGAAGAAATTGGAATACTTAACCCTATTGGGGAAAATTAACAGAATAATAAAATATTAACTGTTCCAATATAGTAACAACCCACAAACACCTTAAAAGCAAATTCAGATACTGTCTCAAATGCAACTCCAGCAGCAGGAAGAGAACCCACAGCTTTTAGCTGGATCCAAGAACGGTGGGGGGAGGAAGTATCTTCCACTTATCCAAGACACTTGAAAACTAAAACTGAAAATCCTGTGGGAGCTTGACCACATCCATTCAGGCTGCTTCTGTTGTTCGATTTGAAAAACCCAAGTCTTCACAATCTGTTTATTTTGCATTTTCAGTAGACAGCTCAGCACCTCTGTTTTCCTTCTTTCTTAAAAACCAGGATAAAATATACCTCTTAAAGCCCGAGTATCGTCACATGCACCTGTGTGCCTTTTTCAGCATCTGAGCCCGTTTTAGTTTTCTTGTACACCTATTCAGTCTTGTCTTTAAAATGCATCTGTACAATTCCCTTCATTCCATTCTTCTGGATGTTTCTCCTGATTTACCTATTTCATTCCTTAGTTATCTTGTATTGATTTCTAGTTTCACTTTTCCCTTCACAAATATTATCTTGTGGATGCTGAATTAAAACCTTTCAATTTTTTTATTTTTGGGTCAACACCAACCTTCTTTTTTTTTTGATCTATTATTTAAGCACTTGGGACTGAAATTTTATTTGCTGGATTCTGGACTGAGGCCATCCTGCATGTGTGATGCCTGGTCACACAAATCTGATCAGCACTGAAATTGACAGATTGTCCACAATTTTCAGATTATCTATTTATCAAATGTTTAAATGTCCTTCCTGATGAAGTGCTTTTGCCCAAAACGTTGATTTTCCTGCTCCTCAGATGCCGCCTGACTTGCTGTGCTTTTCCAGCACCACACTCTCGACTCTAATCTCCAGCATCTGCAGTACTCGCTTTCGCCAAATGTCCTTCCTCCTGAGCAAAAGTTGTGAATGAATCCATCTGAATTTGAGATACAGTTGCTGCAATCCTGTATGGAGTTATCATGTCATCACTGAGCTCAATAAAACACAACCTTTGCACTTTTACTCCATTCCAGTTCTTTCCAATGTAAAAGGCAACTGTAGTTATGGTGCTAAAGTGTGGTACCACATTTATCCATTAAAATTAATCTGCCAATTGTATGTCTATTCTGAAAGTTAATATCATTTTGTAACTTATTGCAATCCTCCTCATTATTGACCATTTCCTCCCACTCTACACTTTCATCCTGCAAATTCAAATTGATTCCAAAGTCCATATTGTAAATCATGAACAGAACTGGTCTCATTGCTGATGTTGGTGAAGTACTACTTCCTATTTTCTGCCAAACTGAATAATTACCATTTTACTTCTAGTCTGTCTTCAAGACAATACAACCAGCACACCATTGTCAATTGACTTCACATTTTGATCTTCTGAGAGCACAATTAGTATTTTGCCCATTATCCAGTTGTGATTTCTAAAGGGGATGCCTATTTATTGTACAATTAATATTAAAGGCTCACCAGTCTAAAGTTTCAACTTGCTCTGAAGAATAGATATCGCAGTAGTTATGTATTCGCCTTCTGCAACTTTCTGTTAAAAGCACCGTACAGGGATTACTATCTCAGTTTTAAAAATGCATGGATGTAATCTTCTTCCATCTCCATCTGTATCTCTGTCCTTAACTTCTATACTTAAACTTAGAAACTAGAAGCAGGGATTGGCCATTCAATCCTTCAAGCCTATTCTGCCATTCAACTTGATAAGACCAAAATAGATAGGAGCAGAAATTACACCATTCAGTCCATTGAGTCTGTTTCACCATTCAGCCCTGAAAAAGGGTTACACCCGAAATATCAACTTCTCCACCTCCTGACGCTGCCTGGCTTGCTGTGTCCTTTCAGCCTCCTGCTTATCTACCTTGGATTCCACCATCTGCAGTTTTGTCTCTCCCAACATTCAATCCTTTTTTGCCACTTTCTCCCTGTAGCCTTTGATCCCTTTGACAATCAAGAACTTATCTATCTCTGTTTTAAATATACTCAATTACCTGGCCTCCACCGCCTTCTGTGGCAACCAATTCCACAGATTCACCACTCTCTGGCTAAGAAGTTCTCCTTATCTCCTTTTTAAACGGTCTTCCCTTTACTCTAAGGCTGTGCCCTCCGGTTGTCATCTCTCCTGCCAATGGTAACATCTTCCCAATGTCCTTTCTGTCCAGACTGTTCAGTAAGTTTCAGTCAGATCCCCCTCATCCTCCTTACCTCCATAGAGTATAGTCCCAGAGTCCTCAAATGTTCTTCATATGTAAAGCTTTTCATTCCTGGGATCGTTCTCATGAACCTCCTCTGGACCCACTGTGATATGGGGTCCTCTATCTCAATGACTTGCCTGCCTTTTTCTGAATGTCCTTTGATACTGCCCGAAAGCAATATACTTTCCTTGGTCTGAGAACCATTTAAGTCTAATTGTTTGCCAATATGTTGTCCATGTGATTTTTTTTTGGCCCCTAAAGCTGTCACCAGTCTGTTACTTGGTTTTCTTCATGTCTTAAATAATTACCCTGAATTGTAACAATTGTGGTCTCTATCCCCTTTAGTGTTAGCCATGCTTGGTTACTTCCCTGTTACTAGATCCAATAGCAAAGTTTCCCTTGTTAGACTTGCAGATTAAAGGTTAAAGTCACTAACTATAGTCCTCCTGGACCATAGGGCTGCTTCACTATTAGTGGTGGTATAACCTGAGGGTCACCACCTCTTTGAGGAAGAGGAGAAGGTGTGACTTGCATGGTAATCTCAGCCAGTGGGGGAATTGAACATCACTCTGCATCACAAACCAGCCATCCAGCAAACTGAGCTAACAAACCTGACTTTTGTAAAAAGCATTGTTATAGGAACTTTGTTCCATTATCCCCTCTAACTACCTCTTCTGGCCAATTTAATATCAGAATGTTTGAAAACACCTGTGATTGAACTTTAAAAATCCATAATTTATTTGCATATTTCTTCCATCTCCTGTCCAGTATTGTGGTCTGTAGAATACAATTATTTGACCGATTTTGTTATATTAACTTTATCTTTGTGGATTCTAGTTACTTTCGCTGATGGCCATATTACACTTATGTACCCTTTCCCTGCTCTGTATCCTACAATGTCTAATTCCCCCAATGCTGGTTGTTTAAAAAAAAGCATGACTATGTATTATTCAAACACTGTATCCAGTTCTGTTTTGAAGTGTACAAAATTTATCCTTTAGTAACAGTTCTTTAGACACCTTGTTACACCATCACAATTCTATCTATCTTCTCTTCTAAGTCATGTAGAAATGATTAAACTATTGCCTTGTTTTCAAGTCCCATTTTATATAGGGCAGGTTTATTTTCTGTACATCCTTCTACCTTTTTTAGAAAGGTAAAATTCCAATACTCAGTCTAAATTGTGCTTCTCTTCTGCTGATTTGAAGTATAGCATCTCACTGACTGGCTAATTTGAAACATCTGAATGGCATGAAGATGCTGTATTTGTGACAAGTAATCTTCCATACCCATTCCAACTGGCTTAATTTTAATATGAATGCAAAAAAGCCCTTTAGCACTGCATGTATTTAATTACCAATCGTAGATTATCATTTCTTTAATCAGACATAATTAACTTGACCCTTTGTTACTGGGTATAGCTCTTTTTGTTTTCCCTCACTGAACTGTGGAGCTTCCTTTCCTGAATTTTCTCTTGTTCTAACCTCTCAAGGTGACTTTACAATCGTTGTGCCTCTATTGATTGTCTGTCTGCCTTGTACCTTGAGCTGAACTGGTAACCTGTTTTCATGTGTGATTGGAGTGGTTACGTTTAGCAGATGCCCTGCAGCTATTTTGACCCAAGGTAAATTATAGGTATGAACTTTGTTTCAGAAGGTTATTGTTGAGACTTCACTTTAATGGGTACCTATTGGTATTCTGTATTCAGAATATTCAACTGTAAAGCTGTTCAGAATCTATCCAACTGTGTAATATCCTCTTGCCACTTGTGTTCTTGTAAAGTGGCTCTGTGGATGAATCAGATAAGGAATTAACATTTGTCTGTCAGATGTTTTAAAGAGTACATTTTTCATGGTTTCTCCTGCTCCAGTGCTAAAACAGGATTTTTTGGCAGTTAACTCCAATACTGTACCAAGTTTGTTTTCTACCTTTCAGATTATTGTATTGTTGACTGACTTATCTTATTTGTGACTTTAAGAAAACTCCATAGTGGGCTGCATGTAGTACTGCTCTAATTGTTTGTTTGATTTGAATTAATGCTCTAGTAAAGGCTAATCAGTAGCTGAATTTTTCTCACCTTCAAACACCAGACTTATCCTTCAATCCCATTGTATCAAAGTGAGAGCCTCCAAAGTATAGCCACTATATTGAACTGCCGAATGCATTCTGTGTGCAAAATAACAATTACTTTTTTTGAATGATAAAGTTCCATTAATGCTCATTTCCAAAATTTTGGCTGTGGAGCATGAAAAACCAGAGGAAATCCCTGCCCTCTTCATGGCAAAATTGATTAGTCTGTGTATTGACACATTAATGCGGTATTGATCTTGTTTGCTTCAGTTTAACTGTATTTTGAGTTGTGTCCTTCAACATGTTGCATTTTTCAATCCAAATTGTTTAAAAATGTTTTTGTACAACCTCTTATCCTCCTCAGTTACCTTTAGCCTAACTGATGTTTGACTGAACTTTAGTGTATGAAATTGTCTTCTAAAGGTCTACTTCAAATTTTGTGCAATGTAATTACACATGTGTAACATAAAGTTGTGAATGCAAACTGATTACTCCCACTGTCTAAAACCCACTTGCTCAATTAAATATTTTTCAAATGTTTAACTGTATTCAGTTTCACCAAGTAAATGAATAAATTAAATTATCTTAGCAAAGATGGGCATATTTGTGCAAGAATGATCGTGGGAAGCTAACTTTTTGAATACCAAGCCACTCAAACCTTTAGCTTTTATCACTCTCTCTTTATTATAAAAATGTCAAAATGTAACTTTTTTTTTCCATGATATCTCAGTTATTGTCAATGGGGATGACAAATTTAGAATGGTTAGAATGTCATGTTCAAAGTTGGAAGAAAAGCTTAAGCTGCCGTACATTTTAAATCTGAACCAAGCAGGAAGTGGTGGAAATTTTAGTCATTGTACATCCGTGAAGAGTACATGTAATGTATGCCCAATTTCACCTTCTGAAACTCAATTCCACTAAAGCATATACGAGGGACACACAATCACCAATGATACTGATCATGCTGTCTATACCAAACTAAATTCATTCCTATTGGAATGTGAATCAGGATTTTTGTCAAAACAGCAGAAGTAATTTAATATCCTGTATCTTACCCAATTTAACCATCTGTTAAATTATCACTGTCCAAGTTTTTTTTATATAGTAAATGCAACATCTGACTTCTTACACCACCACAATTAACATCAATTAAGATGTGTGATTTTGAGCTTTTTCCTTTGACCATTTCAAATTGTAGGGCTTTGTTTGATAAAGAAACAAAGTTCTTTATCAAAACTCACCTGTCATTATTCAACCAATAAATTTACTTCCTCTGACTACACTGTCCTTGCCACAAATGTTGGCATCAGTCATGGGCCACCTTCTGTGTTTTAAAACCTCTTCAGCTCATTATTTCTATATATTCTATTAACTTAAAGGAGCTAAATAAACAAGGGCTGTTATGGGCTAGACTATTACCAGGGTGTCTGATTAATGTGTTGAGGGCCTGCGTTCAAATCCTGCCATCATAAATGCTTAAATTTGACTGCCAGACTTCGAATTCCAGATATGTAATGAAACTATTGTTAGAACCCCCATCTTGCCTACTAATGACCTTTTAATCTAATCATATGGAGCAAAATGTGTCCTTACCTGGTCTGGCCTACATATGCCTTGTGTTGCAGAGCAATGTGGTTGATTCTCAACTGCCCTCTGACCAATTGGGATTTGGCAATAAATGCTGACCGAGCCAATGATGGCCTCATCCTGTGAGTGATTTTTTTAAAAAGATATAGAAGAATATCTATATTCAAACTAAGGAGTGCGATCAGCCTTAATCATTTTTTTAGGATGTGATACTCAAATAATAATCTCAAAACCAAGTACAGAGGCCAAGAAATTGGTTTGCCCATTTTTGAAATAAAATTGGCAAAGAATACTCAAACTGCTGGTCGCAAGTGAATCTGCTCTATTGACAACCATGAGTGCTTAGATTTTATGTTGCACTTGTGCAAATAAAGGCATTCCAAGTTTGTTATTTTATTCCAGTATGTAAGAGCAGCCGTAACTGTTCACCTCCATGTAACCAAGTGAGTTACTTGCCTGTGAAACTGCAGTAACCCAGGGCCCAACCTCCCCAGCCACAAATGATGTGTATCCAGCTCTGATTCCTCCAAGATTCTCCAAGTTTAATTCCACAGTAGTTTTAAGAAAAACACTAGTTTCAGTTTAAAAAATCACACAACACCTGATTATAGCCCAACTGGTTTATTTGGAAGCATTAGCTTTCTAGTTCCAAGTGATCTTGAATTTCAGCAAAATCAATTACATGGATATGGGGAAGAATGGCTAAAGTTGGTTTCATAATACGGAGTACAACAAAGCTGCCAGCAAGCCATCTATTTAAGTCTGTTAGAGTTTTCATGCTAGGATTTGAGGCTAGATTTACGATAAGTTCTGCAATGGCATAACTCTACCTATGGAGGGATCCATTTCTCCACACAAATGAAAGTTAACTTGTTGCAGTGCACAAATAAACTCTTGTTTATTTTCATGGTTCATTTAAAAATTATCCCCTCAGCCTGTTAAAGCTTTGTGCAGGAAACCTTCACAGTGGCTCTGTTAGATGTTATGAGAGAGAATATGTTCAAGTTTTTATTCTCAAATTTTTTTTATCCTGAAAAATCTCCATGGTATCAGTTCATTGCAAACTTCCAATCTCATGTACTAAATTCTCCAGATTATGTCATCATCCAGAGAAAATCAGAAGTGGGTTTTACATGGGGTGTAGTTGAGAAATGACAGGTGAACTGTGTATGTGAACTTTTAAATAAATATAAAGGAGGTGGGGCAGTGGTAGTCTCCATTATTCTGAGCCAGGAGGCCTGCGTTCAAGTCCTACCTGCTCCAGATCTGAACAAATTGATTCGAAAAGTCGGATAAAGCAGGCCTTTCGGGTCCTCTTATGGCACTGTGGTAGTGTCTGTACTCCTTTATTGGGAAGCCTAGCTTGAAGTCTACCCTACTCCAGAGGTGTGTACCAACATCTCTAAACAGGTTTATTTAGAAAAATAGATTAAATTTTGGAAAACAAACAAAACTTATAGGGGAAGGGACTCTGGTAGTGCAGTGGCATCTCCATATGTGTGAGCCAGAAGTCCCAGTTTTAAGTCCCACTTGTCTGAACAGGTTGCTTAGTAAATTTTACAGTGTTGTTAGTCTATGTCAAGCCAGCTTATTTTTAAACTGAGACTGACCGTTCACATGTTGGAAATGCTTTTTCTTGCAGCATATAAATACAGCCAGTGGTTATGTAGATGGAAAATGACGTGGGTCCAACTTTTTTTTGATTTGGGTCAGGATTCCCATTTCTAGCCCAGATCTGACAAACAGTTGGAGAGCAAAGAACCATCATTGTACCCACACCCTTATTTTTCAGAATTAGCATGGTACTCTTAAGTACTGTAGTCATACAGATCCACAGTACAGAAATAGGCCCTTCAGCCCATTGTGCCTAGGCCGGTCAAAAACAACCACCGATTTTAATCCAATTTTCCAGGATTTGGCCGTAGCTTTGAATGAGAGTGTGGTGCTGGAAAAGCACAGCAGGTCAGGTAGCATCTGAGGAGCAGGAAAATCAATGTTTCAGGCATAAGCCCTTCATCAGGAATGAGACTTGTGGGCCTGGGGGCTGAGAGATAAATGACAGGATGGTGGGGCTGAGGGGAAGGTAGCTGGGAATGCAATAGTGATAGGTCGAAGAAGAGGGTGGAGCAGATAGATGGGAAAGACAATGGACAGGTCAACGGAGTGGCACCGAGTTGGAGGCTTGGGACAGGGATAAACTGGGGGAAGGGGAAATGGGGAAACTGGTGAAATCACATTAATCCTGTGTGGTTGTAGGGTCCCAAGGCAAAGATGAGGCATTCTTCCTCCAGGTGTCAGTTGGTTCGGGTTTGGCAATGGAGGAGGCCTAGGACCTGCATGTCCTTGGGGGAGTAGAGTTGAAATGTTCAGCCGTGGGGCAGTGGGGTTGGTTGATGCGGGTGTCCCAGAGATGTTCTCTGAGACAATCCGCAAGTTGGCGTCCTGTCTCTCCGATGAAGAGGAGACCACATCAGGTGCAACAGATACAGTAGATGACATTTGTGGATGTACAGTAAATTTCTGTCGGATGTGGAAGTGTTCTTTGGGGCTTTGGATGGAGGTGAGGGGGGAGATGTGGGCATAGACTTTACACTTCCTGCATTGGCAAGGGAAGGTGCCAGCAGTGGGGTGAGGGCTGGTGTGGAGCGTGAATCTGACAAGAGAGTCGCAGAGGGAATGGTCTCTCTGAAATGCAGATAGGGTTAGGGAGGGAAATATATCTCTAGTGGTGGGGTCCGTTTGTAGGTGGCGGAAATGGTGGAGGACGATGAAATATATATATGTGTACAGGTTGGTGGGGGTGGAAGGTGAGGACCAGGGTTTTTTTGTCCTTGTTGCGTTGGGAGGGGTGGGGTTCAAGGGCAGACGTGTAGAAAGTGGATGAGATGCGTTGGAATGCATCGTCGACCACATGGGAGAGGAAATTGTGGTCTTTAAAGAACGAGGCCATCTAGGCTTTTCGATGGTGGGATTGGTCATCCTAGGAACAAATGCATCAGAGGCGGAGGAATTGGGAATAAGGGATGGCGTTTTTACAGGAGGCAGTGTGGAAAGAGGTATAGTCCAGGTAGCTGTGGGAGTCGGGTTTGTAGTAGATGTCTGTGGTTAATTGGTTGCTGGAGAAGGTGATGCAGAGGTCCAGGAAGGGGAGAAAGGTGACCAAGATGGTCCAGGTGAATTTGAAGTCAGGATGAATGGCATTGGTGAAGTTGACAAACTGTTCAACCTTCTAATTGGAGCACAAGGTAGCGCCAATACAGTCTTCAATGTAGGAAAGGTGGGGGACGGTGCTGGTGTAGCTGTGGAAGATGGACTGTTCCACGTACCCAATGGAGAGGCAGACCTAGCTGGGGCCATGTGGGTGCCCCTGGCTACCCCTTTGGTTTGGAGGAGTGTGAGGATTGGAAGAAGATGTTGTTAAGGGTGAGGACCAGTTCAGCCAGGGGAATGAGGGTGTCAGTGGAAGGGTACTGGTGAGGATGCCAACTTGCAGATCATTTCAGGGAACATCTCTGGGACACCCGCACCAACCAACCCTACCACCCTGTGGCTGAACACTTCAACTCTTCCTCCCACTCCACCAAGGACATACAGGTCCTGGGCCTCCTCCATTGCCAAACCCTAACCACCAAATGCCTGGAGGAAAAATGCCTCATCTTCCACCTTGGGACCCTGCAAATACACAGGATTAATGTGGATATCACCAGTTTCCCCATTTCCCCTTCCCCCACTTTATCATAATCCCAAGCCTCCAACTCAGCACTGCCCTCGACCTGTCCATAGTCTTTCCCAGTTATCTACTCCACCATCCTTTCCAACCTATCACCTTCACCCCCACCTTCACCTACCTATTGCATTCCCAGCTACCTCCTCCCAGACCCATCCCCCTCCCATTTGTCTCTCAGCACTGGCCCATAAGCCTCATTCCTGATGAAGGGCTTATGCCTGAAACGTCCATTCTCCTGCTCCTCGGATGCTGCCTGACCAGCTGTGCTTTTCCAGCACTAAACTCTCTTGACTCTGATCTCCACCATCTGCAGTCCTCACTTTCGCATAAACTTGTATGCCTTGTGCAAGAGCTGGCAAAAGGGATTAGAATAATTTGGGATATCTGGTTGGCATTGATGAGTTGGTCTATTTCCATACTGTACAACGCTATGATTATGACTCTAAGTGCACAGCACTTAAATTTCAAAAGCCTCTTTGAGAAGCTGCAGAGGAAAGGTAAATGGGTGAGGGGATAGAATACTCATGGATATCTGGTATCTTGTGTCTAATTATCCAAGTATTTAGAAATTTGCTTTAATGTTGCCTGGGGTAAGTCAGGAATCTGCCTCTAATTTTGAATTGGAGTTGTTTTCAGACCGTTCTGGTTGCAGGTTCATTGCCATCAGAGGTTAAACTATCCTGGGCTATTCCCTCATGGTCATCACATTGCAACATTTGAGAGGTCCTGATATCTTGTGGGGTCTGTCCACTTCCCAACAATATGGAACCTATGGATTCTGGGACATCATGATAAACAGTAAAAAAACATCAAACTGTTCAATAAACAGTTTTCAAAACAAAGAGGAGACAATGAGCATTAAGTAGGCAGAAATATGAAAGTGGACTGTAAGAGTTTCTTAAAAAGTCTAAATTAGGGCTCAAGTCCCGCCATCTCCAGAGGTGTGTAATTACTCTCTCAACAGGTTGATTAGAAAACTGTGGATAATCACTAAGCATTAGTCCCTGAAAGTGCAAGAGTTCACAATCTGTTGGTTGTGACACCCAGTCTGATCACAGGATGAGCAGTGGGGCTGTCAGCTCATGTTGTTCTGAGGCAGCAACAGTATCCTGTGGAATGTTCACTATGGTACGTCATCGCTGGCACGATCACCAAAATCCAGTCACACACGTCCAAGTTTTCTTGCTGTAGTTGGGTGGACAGTGTCTTTGCAGCCTGATCACTGCATTCAACAGAGCATGCAAAGCAAGAAACCTTAGACTCTGCTCTTGAGTCACCTTATTCTGTCCATCTCACAAGTATTGCTGCTTTACTGCCCCTCAATCCCACTCCCTTCAGCTCAGTTACTACTCCTCTCCTCACATTCTTGGTGAATGAGCAAATGGAAGAAGCATCAAATATTTTGTCTCTGCTGTGTGAAGACAGACAAATTACATACCAAAAGAAGGTTTTTAGTTTAGTCCATTGCAAATCCTGCGAGTTGAGCAATAGTATCATTTTCTGAATTTAAGGTGATTAGTCATTACTTAGTGTCTGAATAGACACACCTCAGTAATGTGTGGCATTAAATGTGTTCTTAAATGTATCAGGAGTTTCTACTCAGGCACCAGTAGTGGAAGTTGACTGTGCAATGCCTTGGTTTGTCCTGAATCTGTTTAGAAAGAACCGCTCTCACCACAGTCATTAAAACCCTGACATGTGTGTTCCCTTCTTACCTACTCCTTGAAACAGTTTCTGCAGGAAGATCTTGTTCAGGTAAGTTGTTCCATGTGGGTCACTGAGATGGAAAGAGGGCAGTGGGTGGATTGAACTGGTCACCATGGAGTGGGTAAATGACGTGCGACACAAAGTTTTTACCAGTTTGGGGGGATCTTTTTTTAAGTCAGTGGGATGCTGGGTGGGATGCTGAGTAGGGGGTTCCTGTTGTGTTGTGCATTTTATTTGATGGCATATGTGTGTGGGAGAGAAAGGTTTGTCACATTCCTTCTGTAGGACAAATACTATTGTCCAGAGGATTGTAGCAGCAGTGCACCATATAAATCTAGCAAGTTTGGTTACTGGGTTGTTTCTGATTGTAATCTTTGCTGTTTCTTTTTCTTCCGATTGTTCTCAGAAGATTCTTACTCCTGAGCTGGTTGGTTTGGGATTCTGCTATTCAGGTAGATGTGCAGTGCCTTTTTGGCACTAAATTGTGTACATTGTAAGACACTATGCACTGTAGCAGTCCATCAACATTGCAACATCATTGTTGAGGGTCTGCATGGACGATGGAGCTCAGTTGTCCCAACAGATGTCAGTCAGCACTGACCATTTACAGGAGGTAGTGGTTGGCAGGTTATTTGTCTGTTTAAACAGGATTGGGCATAGCATTAAGCTTTGTGGTGATCCATTGACCAGTTTTCACCATGTACCACCCTTATCCAACTTGGACACTAAATCATTTAATAGAAGTCCATTCAGCCCATTGAATCTGCACTGACCCTCCAAAGAGCAATCTACCCAGACTCTGGCCCCCACCTATCACCATAACCATGCATTTCCAATGGATAATCCACCTAATTTGCACATCCCGGGATACTATGGGGCACTTTAACATGGCCAATCCATCTAGCCTGTATATATTTCGACTGTGGGAGGCAACTAGAATACCCAGTGGAAACACGCAGACACAGGAAGAATGTGCAACCTCTACACAGTCACCCAAGTCTGGAATTGAACCTCCGGTTTCTGGCACTGTGAAGCAGCAGTGCTTAACTTGAATGATTGTTTTAACAGCTATCTTAGCCCAGGTTGAAAGTTCTCTGCGAAGCTTTATGGCATCATGAAAGCACTGATTATATTTCTTCTGCAGGTATACCTTAAAGAAGCACAGGTACATTGACGTGGTGCAAAGGTCACTATTTTTGGCAATTCAAGGTGAGGGGACTAATGTATTTTTGGTATAGATTGGGTTGAAGGGCCTTTTCAGTACTGTATAATTCTATGACATGCTATCAGTTGTAGAAATGGCTGAAATTTATTGAAAGGTGAATAATAAAATTTAAAGCATCATAATGTGATCAGACAATTGATCTGATTTTATGATGGGAAGTCCTGTTTTGTTTAAATGTAAGAGGTTTTTTGAGCATGTAATTGTGATAAAGGGGAACCAGTAGGTGTAGTATACTTAAGTTTTCAAAAAACATTTTAATATGGTGCTAAATGAAAGGTTAATGAACACATGAAATTTAAGTCAATACCCCATAGCATGAGTTGAGGATTGATTTAATGAACAAGGAATGCGACGAAATGGGGCATTTGATTTGAGGTATAAGAGTCGTGATCATAATAGTTGGCAGAGCTTGTCACAAGAATGTTATGTTCTACTCCTGTATTTATTTCACATTATCTTATCCAGAATTCTCTTCATGTCTTGTGCTGTAATCTCCCAAACCTGTGCGCCTTCACAGCCCAAACAGCAGCTTCAACTTCTTGTGATTATTTACTAAGAAAATGAAGTTTGTCATCTAATAACCCAATGAACAGTTCATGTCAAACTGAGTTTTAATGCACAGAAATTCTACTGGATAGAATTCCGGCCACTTTCCAAATACATTAATTCATTGCTGAGTTATGAATATCTTGAGAAAGATTGATCTGGTGCATGGGTACTCATTTATTAAAATGTTAAGTATCAGTGCTACTCATTACACACAATAGAATATACATCAAATTTGTTACAAGCATAATAAAGGATATTAGACTTTTTGCCATGTGCAAAGTGCTTTATAGTTTACTCATTTCACAATTAATTTGCAGAGTTACAAAGGCCGTTAATGAAGACTATACACATTTAAGCATGTGCACTACTGATAAAGGATTACAGCATTGTGTAGAAGTACTTTCGACTTCTGAGATAATTATGTTTCTTACTGCTCAGACTGTCTGGTGCTGGTTGTCATTCCTTCCCATTCCACAGAAACAAAATACCCTAGCAATACTCTTCAGGAGGCTCTCTGACTGTAAGGAAACATTGATCTGGTTATGAGCCTTCGAAGTTGATTGCAGTGTTTTTGCACATCTTGTTCTGACTATCTACTACCTGGAGGTTAGTTCAGTTGACTGGATAGCTGGTTTGGGATCTGGAGTAATGCCAACAGTGTGGGTTCAATTCCCACACCAGCTGAGGTTGCCGTGCAGGACTCTCTTCTCAACTCTCCCTTTGCCTGAAGCATGGGGACCCTCAGGTTAAACCACCTGCAGCCATCTTTGATCTGGTGTGATGATGGTAACTTTACCTCTTTAGTATGTGCAATATGAATTGTGATCGGCTGTAGGAATCCATGCTCTTTGGTACTATGAACACAAAGAAACCAGGTCCACAGGGTTACTTGATTCATGGAGATGGGAAAGTGAATAGGCATACGCAGTCAGAACTATCCCAGGCCATTAAAGATGGTAAGGCATCAGGATCCCAAGGCCAGCAGGTGCTGGATGTGTGGACATGCAGTAATCATGAATATACCTTGTGGGCCACAAACAGGCTTCACACAAACAGTGAGCTCTTTCAGTTGTGAACAAGCAGTGGTAGTTTTCAAGGGTCCCCATACAGCAAACGGAAATTAAAGGAAACATTGACTACCAGAATCCATGGGTCACCTGAATTTTGAGTACGTCTTTTCCTGTGCTTCGGGAATGAGGAGGAATCCACTTGATTAAAAGAGCTTTTCTACATGATTATTCTCTTATATATCACAATAGAAAATGAAACGCTAAAGGACATAAGCTGTAAAAATGCCCATATTCCTCAGTCAAAGGAATTTGAGAGTAGAGACAGACCGATCTATAATAGGATTAGCGGATTACAAGAATGAACCACAGCACAGAACCACTCCCACAAGTGATGAATGCACAAAAACTCTACTTTCATGTAAGCCTGTGACAGTTGTCACAAAACTTCTGCAAGCACAGTACTAAGATACAACTGTACACCCGTTTTATATAATTATCTGCAGCTTTTTGAAACTTTTAATTCTCAGTTTGAAAACTGAATATTTTACTGTCTGTAAATATCATAATCTACAAAACATTACAAAGGGGACTTTTAAGATTTGACAATTGATATGTGATTTCACAGGTGGTATTCAGGTAGATTTTTTGAGTTAGAAACAACAAGCTTATATTACTAGTCTTTAAATAACATCTTTCACATCCCCAGGATGTCCCAAAGTGCTGCATAGCCAATAAATTTATCATGTAGTTATTATTGTTATGTAGAACAAATGAAAGGTCACATTAGGCAGCACCAATCATTTGTGATTGTGTGAGCTGGTGCATGGATGTCAGCCAGGACACTGGAAGAACTCCCTGATCTTTGAATAATGTAGAGTCCTGTGATCATTTTACTATTCTGAACAGGAAACAATGTCTTACTCTGTAAAAAACGGTGCATCTCAGTCAAATTGCCTCAGGCAACTGTCTGTGTGGAGTTTGCACAGTCTCCCCGTGTCTACGTGGGTTTCCTCCGGGTGCTCCGGTTTCCTCCCACAGTCAAAAATATGCAGGTTAGGTGAATTGGCCATGCTAAATTGCCCGTAGTGTTAGGTGAAGGGGTAAATGTAGGGGAATGGGTCTGGGTGGGTTGCATATCGGCGGGTCGATGTGGACTTGGGCCGAAGGGCCTGTTTCCACACTTAAGTAATCTAAAATTATCAGCCTGGGTTTAAATGTTCAAGTTTTGGAATGGGGATTGAACCCACAACTGGAATGAACAATTAGAGCTGAGGCAGACAGATACACAGGAATGGCACAGAAAACACTGAAATTCTTCAAAAAGCGTTAGATATAGTTAGAACAGTATAGTACAGTACAGGCTCTTTGGCCCACGATGTAGTGGTAAGCATTTATCTTAATCTAAGATCAACCCTAACCTGCACACCCCTCAATTTACTGCCATCCATGTGTTTATTCAACAGTCGCTTTAAATGTCCCTAATGTCAGGCCAGTTCTCAATGTTCATCATCCACAACAGTGGAAAGTGAAGTTGTTTGTGTGTGTGCACAGAAGCAGGAGGTTGAGTAGGGAAGATACTGAGGTCAGTATGCATGTGGTCTAAAAATATCCAGACTCCTGACCGAGCTCTGCCAATGGAACTCAAGGCAAGTCTGATCACTGAGATATCCAGCTCTGTCACTGCTGGACGTTGGCATAGATGAATCATGATTTTAATAGCTAGAGTTCACGCTATTTCCCGTTCATAATTTTTAAAATTGTATTGCAAATTTAATGAAAGGATGGGTTTATCAACAAATACAGAATCAAATGATTTGGGAATTGTTGGTAATTCAAGTGTGTGTTTTTCCATATAGAGTCTTGAAGATGTACAGCACGGAAACAGACCCCAACTCGTCCATGCCGAGCAGATATCCTAACCTAATCTAGTCCCATTCCCCAGCACTTGGCCCATATCCCTCCAAACCTTCCTATTCATATACCCATCCAGATGCCTTTTAAACGTTACAATTGTACCAGCCTCCATCACTTCCTCTGGCAGCTCATTCCATACACCCTCTGTGTGAAAAGGTTGCCCCTTAGGCCTCTTTTATATCTTTTCCCTCTCACTCTAAACCTATCCCCTCTAGTTCTGGACTCCTCCACCCCAGGGAAAAGACTTTGTCTTTTTTTAAGATTCCCTACAGTGTGGAAACAGGCCCTTCAGCCCAACCAGTCCACACTGACCCACTGAAGAGTAACTCACCCAGACTCGTTTCCTTCTGACTAATGCATCTAGCACTATGGGCAATTTACCATGGCCAATTCATCTAACCTGCACATCTTTGGACTGTGGGAGGAAACCGGAGCACCCGGAGGAAACCCACGCAGACATGGGGAGAATGTGCAAACTCCACACAAACAGTCGCCCGAGACTGAAATCGAACCTGTGACCTGGTGCTGTGAGGCAGCAGTGCTAACGACTGAGCCACCGTGCCGCCCCATCCATTTACCCTATCTATGCCCCTCATGATTTTATAAACCTCTATAAGGTCACCCCTCGGCCTCCAATGCTCCAAGGAAAACAGCCCCAGCCTGTTCAGCTCTCCCTTTAGCTCAAATCCTCCAACTTTGACAACATCCTTGTAAATCTTTTCTGAACTCTTTTAAGTTTCACAACATTCTTCTGATACAGGAAGATCAGAATTGCACACTATATTCCAAAAGTGACCTAACCAATGTCCTATACAGCTGCAACCTGACCTCCCAAATCCTGTACTCAATACTCTGACCAATGAAGGTTTTATTGTTTTATGAATGGAAATTTTCTGAAAACAAGTAAAAATATTCAGTTGAAATTTCACATTCATCTGAAAACAACCAATCAGCTTGCAATCACAGACAGTGGTGAAGTTGCCTCTTTAACAACATATGACAGCTCACCAAACAACAATACAGATTGTCAACATTGGCACAAATGGAGAGATAAGGTCCTGCAACAATTCAGGGAGTTAGGTTGAAAAGTAAAAAGCAGGGTCTCTAGGGTGATAATCTTAGGATTACTCCCTGTGTCACGTATTGCTAAGGCTAGGAACAGAGACCAAGTAGAATTGAACATGTGGCTAAAGAGCTTGTGTACGGGGAAGGTATGTGGATCATGGGGATGTCTTCCAGGGAAGGTGGGACGTATACAAAAAGGATAGGTTGCACCTAAACTGTAGGGGAACCAATATCCTGGCAAGAACATTTGATAGTGCCATTTGGGAGGGTTTGAACAAGTGTGGCAGGTGGTTCAGAACCAGAGCAGAAGATCAGTAAGTATAGAACTTGGGCAAGAACTCAACACTCAGGCAAATATAGCTAAGAAGAATGGCAGTCATGGAGAGATTGCTGAGCTCAGAAGAACTGGTGGCTCAGACAGTATTTGCTTCAATGCAAGAAGTATAACAGGTAGGATGGATGAACTTAGAGCCTGAATTAACACATGCAGTTGTGATGTTGTTGCTATCAAAGAAACTTGGTTGAGAGAGGGACAGGGATTGGCAGCTTAACAGTCTGGGATATCAATGTTTTAGATGAAGCAAAAGAGTGGGGACATTGCATTACTGGTTAGGGAGCATATCACAGCTGTGTTGAGGAAGGACACCTTGGAGGGATCTTGCAGTGAGGCGTTGTGGATAGAGCTCAGAAATAGGAAGGGTGCAACCACAATTGTACTACAGGCCTTCCAGTTGCCAGCGGGAGATAGAGAAAGAGATATGTAGTCAGTTTCTGGAAAGATGTGAAAATAACACAGTTGTCGTGGTGGGTGACTTTAACTCCCCCCATATTGACTGGGACTCTCTTAGTGCCAGGGGTTTGAATGGGGAGTGGTTTGTTAGATATGTCCAGGAGGATGTTTTGAAACATACTGGAATAGTATTAGGAAATAAGCCCAACCAAGTGATTAAAGTTTCAGAGGGAGAGCATTTTGGAATAGTGACCGTAACTAGGTAAGTTTTTGGATACTTCTGGATGGAACAGATCTCGGTTGAAGGTGTTAAATTGGGGAAAGGCTAAACTAAATTGGAGAATGTGGATTGGGAGTTGCTGTTTGAGGGTAAATCCACATCTGACATGTGGCAGCCTTTTAAAGATCAGTTGATTAGATTGCAAGACAGATATGTTCTGGTAAAAATGAATGCAGGTATGGCAGAATTCAGGAATCTTGGATGACAAGGAAAATTAGCTTAATCCAAAAAAGGAAGCATACCTAAAGCCTAGGCAACTAAAAACAGAAAAGTCCTTGAAGAATATAGAGCAAGTAGAAAAGGGCTCCAACAGGGAGTAAGGAGGGTTAAATACAGACTATGAAATATCCTTGGCTAGCAGGATTAAGGAGAATCCCATGGCATTTTGTACACATATTAGGAGCAAGAGGGTAGCTAGGGAAAGAATAGGCTCACTCAAGGATAAAGGAAGGAGGTCATGTGTAGAGCCAGAGGAAATGGTTGAGATCCTTAACCATAGAATACCTACAGTGTGGAAACATGCCATTCGGCCAAACAAATCCACACTGACCCTCCGAACAGCATCCCACCCCTGCATTTCCCAAGACTAGTCCACCTAATGTACACTTCCCTGGACACTATGGGAAATATAGCATGGCTAATCCACCTCACCCACACATCTTTGGACTGTGGGAGGAAACCGGAGCACCCAGATGAAACTCGCGTAGAGACAGGCAGAATATGCAAACTCCACACAGACAGTTGTCTGAGGCTGGAATCAAACCCGGGTCCCTGGCGCTGTGAGGTAGCAGTGTGACTACTGAGCCACTATACTTTACATTGGTATTCACCAAGAGAGGCATTATGTTGAGTTAGGGAAAGGTGTGTGACTACCCTTGGGCAGGTGAGCATAATGAAGGACAGAGCGTTGGGCGTTTTGAAATACATTAAGGTTGACAAGTCCCCAGGGCTGTGAGAGGCAAAGGAGAAAATAGCTGCGGCCTTAACTAATACCTCTGCATCCTCTTTGACCTTAGGCGAGGTTACAGAGGACTGGGTAATGGCCAATGTTGTTTTTTTGTTTAAGAAGGGTAACAAAGATAATCCAGGTAATTACAAGCTGGTGAGCCTAACGCCAGTGGTGGGGAAGCTAGGTTGTAAGGAGGGTTTAGTTATAAAGGAGAGTTTGGATAAACTCCGATTGTTTTCACTGGAAAGACAAAGGCTGAGGGACAATCAAGAGAGGTCTACAAAATGATGTGAGGCATTGATAGGGTGGATAGTCAGAAGCTTTACAAGAGGGCACAAGTTCATGGTGAGATGTGCAGGGAAAATTTTTCACACAGAGTGCCTGGAATGCACTGCCAGTGGTGTGGAAGCAGACACATTAACTACATGTAAGGCATATCTTGACTGACACATGAACGGGAGGCAAATAGAGTGATAGAAATCACACATAGGCAATAAGTAGCAGTCTAAATAAGGGCTAGAAACTGGTGCAGTCTTAGTGGGCTGAAGGGTCTGTTCCTGTGCTATACTGTATTGTCACTAGAGTCATAGATTTATAGAGATGTACAGCATGGAAACAGACCCTTCGGTCCAACCCGTCCATGCCGACCAGATATCCCAACCCAATCTAGTCCCACCTGACAGCACCCGGCCCATATCCCTCCAAACCCTTCCTATTCATATACTCATCCAAATGCCTCTTAAATGTTGCAATTGTACCAGCCTCCACCACGTCCTCTGGCAGCTCATTCCATACCCGTACCACCCTCTGCATGAAAAAGTTGCCCCTCAGCCTAAATCTATGCCTTCTAGTTTTGGACTCCCCAACCCCAGGGAAAAGACTTTGCCTATTTATCCTATCCATGCCCTTCATAATTTTGTAAACCTCTATAAACCTCCTCAGCCTCCGACGCTCCAGGGAAAACAGCCCCAGCCTGTTCAGCCTCTCCCTATAGCTCAAATCCTTCAAACCTGGTAAATCTTTCAAGTTTCACAACATCTTTCCGATAGGAAGGAGACCAGAATTGCACGCAATATTCCAACAGTGTCCTGACCAATGTCCTGTACAGCCGTAACATGACCTCCCAAGGATTAGGAACTCGTGCAGGCTTGGTGGGCTGAAGGATCTGCTCCTGTGCTATATGGTATTGTCACCAGACCAATGGCATTGTTTCTAATCTGCACAATATACTGACGGATCATTAATCCGTGTTCAGATATGTTGGCTCATTTTGTCTTTAAAATTATAAATCACATTCTTGAAATGAGCAAGCAGTGAGAAGTGTCAGGATATTCCAGCAATGTCCTCCTCTCCCTTCTGAGCTAATTTCTTGGGAAGGGAACCAACTGGATATGGAGATAGAATCCAGCAGGTCAGAAATCTGAGTGCTCAGGGAGTTGGTGGGCAATGATTGTTCCCCAGATCCTTGTTCCAGGGCGTACCTGAGCTTTGTTGACTATGTGCTGGAGTTCTCACTCCCTCTGGAGTACAAATCCCTCACCATCTGCAAAATGGAGAAGAGTCAATGATTTTGCTAAGTGCATCTGCCCCGATAAGTAATTCTGAATTGTAGCTGCAGAGTTCCACTCAGCACTCTGCACCTTTTGGAAATAAAAAGTTGTTCTAGTTTGTGATGTATTTTATATCCTGCCCACCAGCAGTATTTTCCCAAATTAACACTTCTGCACTGAACTGAGATGTACAATAGGGTTAGCCCCCTCAAGCCAGGTTAGGGTGAAGTATCAGGATAGTCTAGCGCCAGCCTAAAACAGAGTTACCTGATACATGGTGTCAGTCTGAGATCTCCGAGGTAACCTGGGAGACTCAAAGAAGCAGATTCAGCAGATCAGCAGGTTAAACAGGAAACAACCTGAAGTGAACATTAGAATTATGACTGTCAGTTTGAAAGGGTTGATGAGAAATGTAAGAAATGTAGTTGCATGTAATCTGGAGAAATTGTAGCTTGAAAATATGGCATTGCCTCTAACTTGTGAGCTGCTTTGTACATATTCATGTATTGTCTGAAACACGACGGCACTGAACAGGCTTTGGTGCCTTGTTTATAGCTTACTGTAAGGTTTTGGGTGCAGTAACTATGTCATTTTAACTGATTGAAATTAATCAACAGAGAGCTAGGGGAACTGCACCAGCGGCGTTCCAATAAACTGCTACAACTCCAGCCTTGCCAGCAATGCTTATTGTTTATGGATGAGAATGGTCCACTATAATTTAGACCTGTCCAGGAAAGGTGTGGATAATAATATCTAGTTGATCTCCACCAATGTGCCTTCCCCTATGTGACATGTTTGCATTTGAGCCCACTAGAATATTATCCTCACTGCGCAAATATTTTACAGCGGTCATAAGTACTCGCGTTTGACTCTGTCTATCTATTATACACAAATTACAGACCATGAGGATCACAGCAGCAAAGACTGACTCAGGGTATTACTAGTGGCAATAGGCTGCACGAGGATTGTGATAAAACAAAATCAAAAGAAACATGAGGGAACTTTCTATCTCTTAATTTTCTTTTAGAAAGGAACCTTGTGCTTATTCTTTGAGGTGAGGAGTTCACAGAGCCTGGCCAAGATGAATTCATCTGGAGAAGTCTTTTCAATGATTTATGCTCGATGTATCTGCTGAGTCTTGGCTTTACTGCTTTTCTGACAATTACAGGTGTTCAGTCAGATTCCGTCCTTCACCCTTCAGAAAGTAATTGAAAGCAAAATATTAATCTTAATTAGCAAACATTATGAATTCAGCCACATTCCAGGTAAATACTTGAAAGTAAATGAGCCCGAGGTCGGCACTTATACATGAACATATTTCAATAAGTTACTGCTATTCATAGAAGAGCTGTGGTCTTCCAAGCAGCCTAATACAATACGAGGCACGGTCTCAGGATAAAGGGATCTCTGGTTTAGGGCTGAGATGATGAGAAATTGTTTGAGAAGTTATGGACCTCTTAAATCTTTATTAGCAGAGGCAATGTGAAAGGTTGTTCCTTGAGAAACAGCCAGAGGAACTGGTTCTAAATCAGGAAAAGCATTGAAAACCGAGCAGAGTAAACAACAGGAGGGTGAATCCATGCATTCGGTGAAGACATATCCTCAAATGTGTAGAAAGTAAACACAAGTCCTTCAGTATAAACTTGATTCTCCAACCTCTTGTGCTTTCCCACAGCTTCTGGGAGCTCTGAATGTAATATTAGATGGGTACAAAGTACATAAAGCATATCAGTTTCCTCTGAATATCTTTCAGTATATTAACAGTATGAAATATATTCAGTGAAACAGAATTCTAGCAACAAACTGTACAATTTTACAAATCTTTACCCTTTTCTTTAGCATTACCATTCTTTGAATCAAGGTCAAATCAATAATTTAAAGCCATCCAGATTGTGGTCTTGTTTCCAAGATGACACAAGAAAAGTCAAATGGGTTGTCTTGCCTTTTGAAAAATGTTGAACAGCTTTTCCATCATGTCTTTGTTTTTCTCCATTGTCTCAACTTTAACAGTGATTGCATCAATTTTCAACACAATGTTGCTAACTGAATGTTCCAGCTGAACAACACGATGCCCCAACCTGAAAAAGATTATTTCAAAATAGTGTCAGTTTGTGAAATGTTGATATTAATAAGAAATTTGCTAAGAAAATATTTCAACAACATTACGTAAAGATTTATTCTGCAAAACTATGTCAGTCATTAGCTCTGTGTTCTTTATTTCATTTACTGGGGCTGTTGCAATGATGTCAATGACTTAGACTGGGGTGAAGACAGCACAAATTCAAAGTTTGCAAATGACACAAAGTGTGTGAACTATGAGGAGGTTAGTGATGAGCAAACAGAGACAGCCTGGTGGAATGGGCAGAGACGTGTGAAGTGGTACATCTTGGTAGGATGAATTGGTGGAGGCAAAGTTAAATAAAGGATCCTATTCTAAAGAGGGTACAAGGGTACAGGGACCAGGAGGTAAATGTGTGCAAGTTGATGAGGATGGCAATACAGGCTGGTTAAGCAGTTAAAGACAGATGGGATCCTAGCCTTTTGTAAGTTGAGACATAGTGTACAAAAGCAAGAAAGTTATAATCAACTTGTGGTTTGAACTCAACTGGAGGATTACATCCAACCTATGCATCACACATGAGAAAGGATGTGAGGGCTTTAGAGAGGGACAGTGTGGTAAAGATTCACAACAACAGTTCCAGGCATGATGATTTTGCAGGGGCTGTTCTTACAGAAGGTTGAAAGGATATTTCCAGACATTTTCAAAATCATGAGGGGTCTGGACAGAACAAATAGGAATTGTCCCCATTGGTGAAAGAATCAAGAATCAGAGGAGACAATTAAAGGTATTAGGCAATTAGTCTAACGTGATACAAAGTGCAATGTTATTATGTAGGTGAATGGTTACAATCTGGAATTCACTTCCCAAGCGTGTGACATGGGCAGATTCGACAAGGAGCAGAGACGAGGCGTGAGACTCTCTAATTTGATGTATCAGAGAGCAGCACAAGCTTAATGGGTTGAATCATCTCATTCTGTGCTGTAAATGTATGACACTATGATTCATTGACTGGCTGCCTGGTATGGTCAGCATTTATTGCCTGTCTAAAATTGCCCTTCAGGAGGTTGTGATGAACTGTATTCTGAAAGGTTTGCTTAGCTACTTCAGTGGGCAGTTCACAGCTAACCACATTGCTGTGTGTCTGGAGTCACATGTAGGTCAGACCAAATAAGGATGGCAGATTTCCTTCTCTAAAGGACATTATTGAGGATGATGGGTTTTTATGACAATCTGGGATTTTGGCAGTCACTTTCTCTAATTTCTGTATATTCATTGGCTGGAATGGTGAACTACCTGAGTTTTCCACCCACCAGTACCATTGACCTTTCATACCAACACTTTAGCATCCCCAAACTGAGATACGTACATCTGGAAATCCTCGACTGTCACACCGTTGTTTAGTTTGTTGCTGTTGTTTTTCATATAGGCCAAAGTCTGTGAGCTGTCTGGACACCCAAGATTCTTTCCCAAGCTTTC
Organism: Chiloscyllium plagiosum; assembly: GCF_004010195.1. NCBI lineage: Eukaryota > Metazoa > Chordata > Chondrichthyes > Orectolobiformes > Hemiscylliidae > Chiloscyllium > Chiloscyllium plagiosum. The sequence continues at coordinate 1,748,576 of NC_057731.1, read as the reverse complement.
TATTTCAGCATTCAGAGCAATCTGTAAAACAATTGGCAATATTTGAGTGACACTTCACAATGATCTTGTTTGGATCTGATTGAATCTGAAATGATCTACTATCAGAATTTTCACCCTGCAGATGGACAGAGCATAGATCACCTCCAGGTAACAGTGCAATGCCTACAGTAAGATCACTGCAGATCTCATTTCTTTAAAGTACAGACAATGCAGAAGGCAGCACATGATACTCTTTAGCCTGAGAATAGCCACTCAATTATACAGACCCAACATCATTGTTGTATAGTGAGAAAGCTTTGAGTGCTATGGTTTGCTTTCAGACTTGTCAAGGGGTTGACAGCTCTGTACCTGCCCACAGCTGATGCACCTCATAAACATGGCACTCTAAAACATTGAGTAGTGAGTATGGCAAGGTTAATCTTGAACTGTTACCATTCTTCTCAATTTTTAATGAGCTTTGAGGGGTTAGTTGGCTGATTTTTTTTCTCTCATGTTTCTATCAGAGAAAACAGTAAAGGAAGAACAGAAAGAATTTACATAAAAAAGGGGAATCCTGGAAGAAAGTTATTGTTCAATTAAGGGGACATTCTGAATAAAAGACATGTTACACAAACAGACAGCTTTGACAATGCTGTTGTGAAGATATTGGCAAAGAAGAAACAATCAGAATTAGGTTAAAACTCCTTAAAAGTTTTGGAATTTATGTGTCTGCTAAAAAAAAATACTTTCCCAAAGAAAGTCTGCTTATCCACTGGTTGGAGTTGACTGCTGGTCTGGATATTAGCCATTGTGTGGTGAATAAAAGAGTCTTATCAATTACACCCTCAGAGTTGACAGAGATACAGTAGGGAGTCATTATCTCGGGAACATAGACTAATTTAATACTCGAGATAGAAGGCTAAGAGGTGAGTTGAGGAGAAATGTTTCCACCTGGAGGGTGGTGGGTCACTGCCTGAAAGGGTGGTTGCATCAGAAACTCTTGTCACCTTTAAGCAGCATTAAGATTTTCAGTTGCACTATCATGGTCTCCAGGGCTATGGACAAAGACCTGGAAAATAGGATTAGCATTAGTCTTTGTTGATGGGTACAGACCTGATGGGCTGAATTGCCTCCTGTGGTGTAAACATTTATTAGAATCTAGGCTTGGGCTGACAAGTGGCACGTAATATTCATACCACACAAGTGCCAAGCAATGATCACCTCCAACAAGAGAGAATCTAATTTTTGTCCCTTGACATTCAAGAGTATTCCATCACTGAATCCCCCTACTATCAATGTCCTGGGAGTTACCATTGACCAGAAATTCAACTGGACTCCCCACATAATCACAGTGGCTACAACAGCAAGTCAGAGGCTAAGAATATTGCAGTAAGTAACTGACCTCCTGACTCCCCAAAGCCAGTCTATCATCTGCAAGGCACAAGTCAGAAGTGTGATGGAATACTCCCCACTTGCCTGGACGGGTGGAGCTCCAACAACACTCAAGAAATTTGACACCATCCAGGACAAAGCAGCCCACCTGATTGGCACCACATCCACAAGCATCCACTCTCTCCATTACTGACGCCCAGTAGCAGCAGTGTGAGCTATCTATAAGATGCACTGCAGAAATTCACCAAAGATCATCAGACAGCTACTTCCAAACTCACGACTGCTTCCATCTGGAAGGATAAGGGCAACAGATACACGGGAACACCACCACTTTCAAGTTCCCCTCCAAGCCACTCACCATCCTGACTTGAAAATATATTGCCATTCCTTCACTGGCACTGGTTCAAAATCCTGGAACTCCCTCCCTAATGGCTTTGGGGGTCAACCCAGAGCAGGTGGTCTGTAGTGGTTCAAGAAGGCAGCTCACCATCACCTCCTCAAGGACAACCAGGGACAGGCAATAAATGTTAGCCAGCCAGCAACAGCTATGCCACACGAATGAATAAAAAGAGAACATTTATTTTATCTTTTGAGGCAATGAACTGAAAATGAAGTTAAAAAGAATTCTGTACAGATCAGAGTGCCACAATTCAGGAAGGATTTCAGAGACAGAGCAGCTGTTTACGAGTATGGTTCCAGGGATGAATCATTTCAGTTATGAGGGAAGATTGAAGAAGTTGGGGCTGTTTTCCATGGAGGGGAGGAGGCGAAGAGGAAGTTTATAGAAGTTTTCAAAATCAGGAAGGGCTTGGACTGAGTGGACAGGGAGAGACTGTTACTGACTGTAAACAGACTGAGAACCAGACGACAGTTTTAGAGGATGTTTTAAAACGAAGCAAATGCAGATGAAAACAACTTTTACATATAGCAGGTAATTGGGGTGTGGCGTGTACTGCCTGGTAGTATGATGGAGGCAGGTTCAATTGAGACATTTGCAGAGCAATGGGTTATTATTTAAATAGGAACAATGTACAAGGTTACAGGGAAAAGACAGGTCATGAGCACTAAGTTCAAATACTCACACAGCCAGTGTAAACTCAACTCTGCACTGTAACCATTCTTAGATTATGTTAATTGATTTTTTAAAATTGCATAACTTTCCTGCTATTTCACTCATAGAATTCCAACTTCAATTTCAGTTTATGGTTCCAAAAAACAAAATGTGTGTTTTCTTTTAACTCGTTCGTGGGATGTGAGCATCGCTGGCTGGGCTAGCATTTATTGTCTGTCCCTAGTCACCCTTGAGAAGGTGGTGGTCAGCTGCCTTCTTGAACCGCTACAGATGGAATTTGTGCAAGGTCTACCTGATCAACCATCAGAGCAAAGATGGCCATCACCTTATAAACAACAGTGTATATTGGAAAAATTGAAAGCATTGAGAGAAAAAATTTTAAACCGTGATATAAGGACTTGTGTTTATCTCGACTTTCTACCCATAGTAAACATATTTAATGGTTTGTTATTCAAATCAAGACACTAGCCATCTTTGTCTTAAACATTTGGTCTCAATAGCCTTCTGTGCAATGAGTTCCACATATTAACCACTCTCTGGCTGAAGGAATTCCTCCTCATCTTTGTTCTTCAAAAAGGCTTGTCCCTTTTTACTGAGGCTGTCTTGGTTCTCGCTCATTAGTGGAAACATCTTCTCTGTCCAGACTCCTCAGGATTCTGAAGGTTTCAATGAGATCCCCCTCATCCTTCTAAACTCCATTGAGGACAGATCCAGATCCTCAACAGCTCCTCAATACGACAAGCCCTTCATCCCTGGGATCATTCTTGTAAATCTCCTGTGGACCCCTCCAATAAAAGCACATTGTTCCTTAGACACGAGGCCCAAAACTGCTCACAATATTTCAAATGCAGCCTACAGCCTTATACAGCTTCAGCAGTACATCCCTGCTCTTGTATTCTAGCGATCTTGAACTGAAAGCTAGCATTGCATTTCCCTTCCTAACTGCCAACTGAAGCTGCATGTTAATATTAAGAAAATCCTGAACTAGATCCCCAAGTCCCTTTGTGCTTTGTCCCTTTAGTTATCCTCTGCTAGTTTTTAAAGGCATCTCAAAACTAGCTTTGCACTAACCTTCACCACATTTTAAAACTTTTTCCTTTGCTTTTATGCTGTCCCTGACTTCCCTTATCAGACTTTGCTGCTCTATCTCCTTTAATATGTTTATTCTTCCTTGGATTGAATTTTCTGCTGTGCCTCCCAAATTACCCCCAGAAAACTGCTCCACCATCTTCCCTGTTAGGCTCCCCTTCCAGTCATCTCTGGCTGGCTGCTCTCTCATGTCTTTGTGGTTACTGTTACTCAATTATAATATCGTTACGTCAGATTCCAGCTTCTCCCTCTCAAACTGCAGGGAGAATTCTATTAGGTTATGGTCACCTCCCTCGAGAGGTTCCTTCACCTTTAGCTCCCTCATCAAGTCTGCCAGTTACACATCACCAAATCAGAATTGCCTGCTCCTTCACGGGCTACACCACAAACTGCTCCAAAAGTCTATCTTGTAGATATTCCATAACTTCCTTTTTTTGGATCTGCAACCCATCCTGATTTTCCCAGTCCACCTGCATATTTTCCCCCATGATTAGTGTAGCAGAGCCTTTGCTGCTTTTTCTCGCCCACATTCTAACCACTGCTAGAAGCCCTGTACCTGACTCCCATCAGGGATTTTTTTTTTTGCCTTTGTGGTTCCTCAAGTCTCTATCATGATGGAATGTTTATGTTTGATGTTTTGAAGGGGTATAATTCAAGTTGCACAGGACTACATTAGGATTCCTCTCTTTCCACCGCTCATGTTATGTTACAATCAATTGTGCTCTTTTTCTGTTCCTGATGAAACCTGGTGTGAATTACTTTTGTCGTGAGTAACATTCGGTCAAACAGATTTGCGATTTCTGTGATTTCATTGGGACTTTACTGATTATTGACATTGTGTGATGGTTTGTAGAGCAATGGGGCATGACTGTCCAGGCACTCTTCCCAGTTAATTTGTGACAATTAATTTTAACTGTAATTATGTCAAAGGTCATGTCTCACTCACTGACGATGCTGAGCTGATGGCTAATTTCCTTACCTTCTTTTCTTCTAATTCATTCTGCATCCGAGTCTGCTCTTCCTCGTCCAGTATCTTATTGTCATCAGAATCAAATCTCGAGAAAGTATCATTGATTTCTTCATCAGAGTGACCCAGGCTAAAAGAAAAACTTTGAATTATTTTCACAAAATCTTCAAATAAGTCAGAGCTGCAATGACACTCGGCTGCTCAGATCTCAGAGCTGACAATAATGCTCTGGAAATCATCAGGAATGTACAACTCCAGCTTTCCCAAGAAGCATTGTCAGAATCACACCAAACTGTTCTAAAAACTCAAACCAAGAGATCTCGACTTCTATTTGTTCCCCAGGAAATCCATTTCAATATGTTAAGATCTGTGAAAACAGCAGGACATGAAGATAAGGTGGTTAAGAAACCATACGGGATACTTGACTTTATTAGTCAAGGCATTGAATACAAGAGCAGGAAGGTTATGATGGAGCTGTACATAATGTTAGTGAGGTCACAGCTGGAATACTGTGTAGAGTCCTGGTCCCCACATTGTATAAAGGATGTGATTGAACTGGAAAAGGTGCAGAGGAGATTTATCAGGATGTTGCCTGGACTGGAACATCTCAGTGACAAAGAGAGGATAAGCTCAGGTTGTTTTCCCTTGAGTGGAGAAAGGTAAGACGGGGACATGATGGAGGTGTATATGACAATGAGAGGGTAGGTAGGGAGAAACTTCTTCCCTTAGTAGAGGGGTTAATAACCAGGATGCACAATCTTAAGGTAATGAACAAGAGATGCAGAGGGATTCAAGGATAGACGTTTTCATCCGGAGGGTTTTAAGCGTCTGGAACTCGGTGCCTAAAAGGATGGTGGAGGTAGGAACCTCCAAGACATTAAAGAAGGATTTAAGTAAACTCTTGAAGCTCCGTGTCATACAAGGCCATAGGCCAAGTGCTGGAAGTTGAGATCAGAATATTGACCATTATGGATACAATGGGCTAAAGGGCTTCTATGACTCTTAGTACAACTCTCCGACATCAAATCTGGTCATTACCTGCCCCACAACAGGATATAGAATGCTATCAGACAATTTACGGTTAAGATCTGTGTATACATTTTACTGTCCACTATAATAACAGAGCTGAAGGCAATGGGTTTTTATAGCAATTGTGACACAGTCACCATTAAACTAAATTTTAATCCCAGGCTTACATGGATTGAAGTTTCACTATCTGCCATGGTGGTGTTTGAACCATGGGCCCAAAATGTTAGCCTGGGGACAGCAGAAAGCAGGTCCAGGCTCCAATAACTCCTGGATGGGGTGCTGGAAAAGCACAGAGGGTTAGGGAGCATCCGAGGAGCTGGAAAATTGACATTTTGGGCAAGAGCCCTTCATCAGGAGCCCTTCAGTTCAGGTCCTTCAGCCACTGTTACCTCAGGGAGATTGCTTGTGTCTTCCCCAGTGAACACAGATCTGAAGTACCAATTCAACTCTTCTGCCATTTCTTTGTTCCCCGTGATATATTCCCCTGTTTCTGTCTTCAAGGGCCCAATTTTAGTCTTAACCATTTTTTTGCCTTTCACATACCTAAAAAAACTTTTAATATCCTCCTTTATATTATTGGCCAGTTTACCTTGGTACCTCATTTTTTTCTCTGCGTATTCCCTTCTTAGTAATCCTTTGTTGTTCTTTAAAAGCTTCCCAGTCCATCGTTTTCCCACTTATCTTTGCTATGTTATACTTTTTCTCTTTTAACTTTAGAAACATATATGTTTCTTAACTTCCCTCATCAGCCACGGCAACCCCTGCCTCCTCAAAGGATTTTTCTTCCTTTTTGGAATGGACTGATCCTGCAACTTCTGCATTATACACAGAAATATCCGCCATTGTTCCTCCACTGTCATCCCTGCTAAGGTATTGTACCATTGAACTTTGGCCAACTCCTCCCTCATAGCTCCTTACTGCTTTGAACAGCTGTGGTGGAGAGTGGGGTTAAAATTGCACATTCTTGGGCTCTCAGGCTGGTATTTGAAGCATTATTGGATAGTTTCTGCATAAAAAGTTTAGTTTAGAGTTGTCCCCCTGGAAATCAGAAACAAAAACAAACAGCATCTGTGGAGAGAAATCAAGAGTTAACATTTGGAGTCCAGTGACCCTTCCTTGAAACGTATTGTAGTTCTGAAAAGGTTGGTGTATCAGCTGAAGATAGAGTGGGTGCAGGGCGGAGGAGTAAACGATAGGTGAAGATGGAGCCCAGGGAGAGAGAAAAACAATTGGACAAAACAATGGGTAAAGGTCAACCTGAGGGATTTGATGACTGCTAATGGGAACCAGTCATAGCCGACAATGGATTGGGTTGTGGCATAAGCCCGTGTGATGACAAAGCCTGGTGCGTGGGAGGGTGTGTTGAGGACAATGGGAGAAGGTGTTCAGGCTCTAAGGTTATTGAACTCGATATTGATTCCTGAAGACTACAGGGTCCCCAAGTGGAAAATGAGAGGCTCTGAGCTTTGCTGGAGCACTGCAGCAGTGCAGGGAGAGAGATATTGACCAGGGAACATGGTGGTGTATTGAGATGATAGGCAACAGGAGGCTCAGGGTCATTTTTGCATACAGAACATATGTAACTCTGTTTGTTTGTGTTTCAGGTTTCTGGTATCTATAATGTTGTTTCTCTTCTATAAATAAGAGAAGGATTTCTGCTCACAAATTCTCCCAATTAGTGCGCATCCAGGAAATTCAGCTCCAGTATTTATTCCCCAGCTATTCAGAAAACTGGATTGTTCTCGCTCAGACATATCCTGGAACCAATTACTGAACTTCAGATGTAGAGCGATTACATACGTACTCCTTTAGATTGCTTCTGAAATCCTCAAAATCCAGCTTTTTGGATCCATTCTGAAGAGTCTTCTGCACATCAGATATTCGCTCCTTCTTCAGCTTCATTTTCATCAAAGCTTTATTATATCCCTGTCAATTCACACAGCATACAGCAGGAGTTAATGACAGTGAGTTAGGATCACAAAACAGAAAGAGGCCATTCAGTCCATCGTATCTGCATAATCCCACTTCCAGATCCCCTCTAACCTTCCAGCTGATCACCTTAAATGTCTGTCCCTAGTAACTGATCTCTCCTCAAGGGGAAACAGACCTTCCCTGTTCCCTCTATCAAAACCCCTTGGTATTTTGTCCATCTGGATTTAAGTCACCCCTCGGCCTCCTCTATTCCATGAAAAACAACCTTAGCCTATCCAACCTTTCCTCACAGCTGCAACTTCCAAACCAAGTTTTGTAAATCTCCTCTGTACTTTCTCTGTGCAATGATATTCTTCCTGTGATCTGGTGACCTGAACTGTACACAAATCTCCAGCTCCAGCCTAACCAGTGGCTAATATCATTGCAGCACTACATTCCTGCTGTTGTATTCAATAGCTCACCACTTGTGTAGTGAGGAATTGGAAAAGGGTCACCATTTCCTCCATGACTTCTTTTAGCAGCCTCAGATTCAGTCTATCCAGCCCTGGGTATTTGTCCATCTTTAAGCCAAGTTTCTATTATAGCAATGGCACCATACCACTGGTGTCAATCTGTACCCTCAGCTCAGCAGTTTTATTGAGTATACTCCTTTTGTTTACAGATATGCATTTTTTAACACTGCCACATTCCTGTGCTGGACACTTTTAATCCCTACTTCCTCTGTCTTTCAGAGTCACTCACTAGATATCCGCCTCCCGTTCCCTGCTCGAAATTTACTCCCAGGTTCCCATTCCTCGCCAAATCTAATTTCAACTTTCTCCAATACCACTACAAAACCTTGTATCTTCCTCAAAAGTGGCAGTTTGCCCAAATTCGATGCCTCCCACCTCCACCAGTTTCTCAGTCATGTGTTCAATTACTACTTTCTCCAGTTGTTTGGGCATAACATGTGGGTTTGGGGCAGGGGGTGGGGGGGGGAGGGGGGTGCATTCCTGACACTAATACTTCAGGGTCCTGTTTTTCCACCCCCTGCTTAGCTCCCTGAAATCGGCTTTCAGGACCTCATTACTTTTGCTATCGAAGTCATTGGCACCAATACTCCTGGCATGCCGTCCTGCACTGTCCACTGAACCAGGATTGATCAGCTGGCTTGATGGTAATGGTTGAGTGGGGGATATACCGGGTCATGAGGTTGCAGAATGCGTTGGAGTGCAATTCTGCTGCTGTTGATGTCCTACAGCACCTCATGGACACCCAGTCTTGAGTTGCAAGATCTATTCACAATCTGTCCCATTTAGCACGGTGATTAGTGCTACACAACATGATAAAGGGTATTTGCAATATGAAGGTGATACATCATCTCCACAAGAACTGTGCAGTGGTCAATCTTACTGATACTGTCATGGACAAATGCATCTGCAGCTGGCAGATTGGGAAGGATGAGGGTCCACCCTGTCGCAGACCCTGTCTAGCAGCTGTGTCCTTTCGGACCTGACCAGTTCAATCAGTAGTACTGTGTCCAGGCAACTCGATGGTGGACACTGAGATACCCCACCCAGAGTACATCTAATGCCACTCTCAGTGCTTCCTCAAGTATTGCTCAACATGGAGGATTATGCATTCAATAACCAAGGGAGGACATTACGTGATATTCAGAAGGAAGTTTCCTTGCCCATGTTTGAACAGATCAATGATGAGTCAATGTTGAAGACGCAAGTTCTACCTGACTGTACAGCACTGTACTGCCATCTGTGATAGGGCAGGATATGTTGATGGATGTTGATGGGCATTGGCTGTAAGTTCTGACTCAGACGGTGTCGGTTTGGTGTTTGACCAGGTCTGTGGGAGTGTTCTCTCAGCCTCAGGCAGTTATGAAAAGAGGGTCCCCTGGACAGAGTGTGTCTATATTACAGGGTCCCCCGGATAGGCCGTGTCTATGATACAGGGTCCCCCGGATAGGCCGTGTCTATGATACAGGGTCCCCCAGATAGGCCGTGTCTATGATACAGGGTCCCCCGGATAGTCCGTGTCTATGATACAGGGTTCCCCGGATAGGCCGTGTCTATGATACAGGGTTCCCCGGATAGGCCATGTCTATGATACAGGGTCCCCTGGATAGGGCGTGTCTATGATACAGGGTCCCCCGGATAGGCCATGTCTATGATACAGGGTTCCCTGGATAGTCCGTGTCTATGATACAGGGTTCCCCGGATAGGCCGTGTCTATGATACAGGGTCCCCCGGATAGGCCGTGTCTATGATACAGGGTTCCCTGGATAGGCTGTGTCTATGATACAGGGTTACCTGGATAGGCTGTGTCTATGATACAGGGTCCCCCGGATAGGCCGTGTCTATGATACAGGGTCCCCCGGATAGGCCGTGTCTATGATACAGGGTTACCTGGATAGGCTGTGTCTATGATACAGGGTTACCTGGATAGGGCATGTCTATGATACAGGGTCCCCCGGATAGGCTGTGTCTATGATACAGGGTCCCCCGGATAGGCCGTGTCTATGATACAGGGTTCCCCGGATAGGCCGTGTCTATGATACAGGGTTCCCCGGATAGGCCGTGTCTATGATACAGGGTTCCCCGGATAGGCCGTGTCTATGATACAGGGTTCCCCGGATAGGCCGTGTCTATGATACAGGGTTCCCCGGATAGGCCGTGTCTATGATACAGGGTTCCCCGGATAGGCCGTGTCTATGATACAGGGTTCCCCGGATAGGCCGTGTCTATGATACAGGGTTCCCCGGATAGGCCGTGTCTATGATACAGGGTTCCCCGGATAGGCCGTGTCTATGATACAGGGTTCCCCGGATAGGCCGTGTCTATGATACAGGGTTCCCCGGATAGGCCGTGTCTATGATACAGGGTTCCCCGGATAGGCCGTGTCTATGATACAGGGTTCCCCGGATAGGCCGTGTCTATGATACAGGGTCCCCCGGATAGGCCGTGTCTATGATACAGGGTTCCCCGGATAGGCCGTGTCTATGATACAGGGTTCCCTGGATAGGGCGTGTCTATGATACAGGGTTCCCTGGATAGGCTGAGTCTATGATACAGGGTTCCCTGGATAGGCCATGTCTATGATACAGGGTCCCCCGGATAGGGCGTGTCTATGATACAGGGTTCCCTGGATAGGCCGTGTCTATGATACAGGGTCCCCCGGATAGGGCGTGTCTATGATACAGGGTTCCCTGGATAGGCTGTGTCTATGATACAGGGTTCCCTGGATAGGGTGCGTCTGTGTTACAGGGTTCCCTGATTACAGTACATCTATGTTACAGGGTCCACTGAATAGGGTACGTCTATGTTACAGGGTTCCCCAGATAGGGTGTGTCCATGTTATAGGGTCCCCTGGATAGAGTGCGTCTGCGTTTCAGGGTCCCCTGAATAGGGTATGTCTATGTTACAGGGTTCCCCAGACAGGATGCGTCTGTTTACAGGGTCCCCCGGACAGGGTGTGTATTTGTTTGATATTTATGGCATTCATTTTTATAATTCACTGATTTTCCTGCAGCGGTTGTAAATTGAGCAGCTAGGTTAGGATCCCAACTGGGGAGGTGAGAGATTTCCTTCCCTTAAGGGGCTTTGCTAAACCGGATGGTTTTATTAACAAGATCAGTTCTCCATTTCTGATTCCATCAGCCCTGATGGGGGAGCTCACAGTGACTCTCAGTCACCTGAGGGAGGTGGAATCCTGCTCAGGGGGTTGCCACCGAAAGCCCACTCCCCCCATCCCCCTCAGGAATGTGAGGTCCATTTGCCTTCTCAGGCTTCTTGCTGCGTTCAGCCACCTCTGCTGCCAGCGCTGATGGGCAATCTCCCAGCTGGCAGGACCTCTGCCACTCAGACTCTCTGGTCTAAGACTCTCTGGTCTGTGTTCCAGGAACAAACAAGAACTAATTTAATGCCTCCTTGTTATAAACATAGGGTTGATATGTATAATCCCCACCAAATCTCAATCTGATCAGTGTTAATCATTCCCCAATGGAAGGCTTTCACTGGGACTATTGAGAAAGAGTGTTGTCACAGACAGGTTCACCTGTTTAATGAAGTCTGTAATCTGGAGTTCGCTCTTTTGAACAGAGAGATCAGCTTTCACCTCAGAATACGTATCATTTATAATCGCCAGGAACATGTTCTGAAAGAGAGAATAGTGTCTTGTAAAACAGTTGTACAAATTAATTACTGTAAATTTAATAATCATTAAACTGGATCAAAAATCTCAGATTGTAAACAATTGGTTCATTTCTAGAAATGTGTCGATTTCACTGCAGAAAAAAATCATCTTAACCCCACTTCTCGGCGTTTGAGGTGCCAGCCAGTAAATACTGAGTCATGTTTGCCTGTCCAGTTCTGGTATGACTTCCACAATATTATCCTTCAGCTGTTCATCGAATATTTGTGTCACCACCTGGGAGTTTTGTATCATTGTTTCCACAGCCTCAGGCCCTGGGAATGCATCGCAAAGCCTCACTCCCCTCACTCTCCATCCTAGTATTTTGGGACCTCACATTGCAGAGCCCTTAATCAAGAGTCTGCTTCTGTCTACTCTGCGCCATTCTTGCATCACTCTGCTGTTTTCCTGTCTTTCTTTGTGTTTGTATTTCCTTGTTCCAGGCAATATCTTAATGGGAAAATCAATTTTTAAAAAATTGCAGATGCTGGAAATCAGAAAAAAAAAACAGAAATTGCTGCAGAAACTCAGCAGGTCTGGCAGCATCTGTGGAGAGAAATCAAAGTTAATGTTTCGGGTCCAGTGTCCCTTATTTTTAAATGGCCTGAGTTGCAGCTTTTGACATCGCTTCAACCAATGCTGATGGTTGCTCATAAAACCCTCTTAATGATGTTGACCCATCAGCCACTTTCCCAGGCCCTCCCCAGCCTCTTATGTTTTATGCATTCACAGGATGTGGTGTTGCAGGCTGGAGCAGCATTTATTGCCCATCCCTAATTACCCAGAGGGCACTTAAGAGTCAACCACATTGCTGTGGTCTAGAGTCAAAGAGTGTGGCGCTGGAAAAGCACAGCCGGTCAGGCAACATCCGAGGAGCAGGACAGTCAATGTTTTGGGCATAAGTCTTTCATCAGGAATGAGGCTTCTGGGCCAAGGGGGTTGACAGATAAATGGGAGGGGGGTCTTGAGTCACATGTAGGTCAGACCAGGTCAGGATGGCAGTTTCTCTCCCTAAAGGACATTAGCAAACCAGATGGGTTTACCTGACTGTTGACAATGGATTCATGGTCATTGTTAGACTCTTAATTCCAGATTTTTTTATTGAATTCAATGTCCCCCATGGGAGAATTTGAACTCCTGTCCCTAGAACATTACCAGGTTCCCTGGAATAACAGTCCAGCGATCAGTCGTGCGATCCAAATCTAACTACACTTTCCTTAGGAATTCATAATTCCTTTTAAGTTCACAGGAGATCAATGAGGCATTCAGAGTGGGGAGAACATCCCACTTTTCCACGGCATGTTCTCACAAGCAGCTAAAGGGATAAAGTCATAGAGTTACACAGCATGGAAACAGACCCTTCAGTTCAACTCGTCCATGCTGACCAGACATCCCAATGTAACCAAGTCCCATTTGCCAGCATTTGGCCCTTATCCCTCTACACCCTTCCTATTCATGTACCCATTCAGACACCTTTTAAATGTTGGAATTGTACCAGCCTCCACCACTTCCTCTGGCAGCTCGTCCCATGAATGAATGCATGAATGAATGACTGGTCAAGCTATTGTTGACAATGAGGTGGATTGATGGCCAGGGCACTGCACGTTCTTCCTGCTCAGTGGTTGATACTATGTCTCAGCAGGTGAATCCCTCAGAAGTTGACCTCTGAGTTAATCTCTCAGGGTGACCTCTCAGGGGTTGACCTCTCAGGGTTATCTGTCTGGATTACCTCTCGGGTGATCTTCATGGGATGATCTCTCAAGGGGCAATCTCTTAGACTGGTCTGTCAGGCTGAAATCTCATGGGTGATCTCAGACTAATCTCTCAAGTGGTTTGCGATGGGTTCACTGAATTTGACTGGGCCTGGAGTATTTTGCAGGGCTGTATTCTCTTGTGCTGTTGAACAGTGTTGCTTCTATCTATGTCCCCTTACACTTGTCTGCCTTCAGCTACCCAGAAGAATGAGAAGAGAGCTCCTCGGACAGGGGGCTTGGACAGGGCAGAGGCTGACAGAGTGAAAATGTTCAATCATGAGGGGTACAGACTCAGGATAAAGAGCCAAGCATTTCAGGCTGCAATAAGGAGAAATTTGTTCATTTAAAGGGTTTGACATTTTGAAATTTTCTATCTCAGGAAGTTATGGATGTTCCATTATTGAATTGATTTAAGGCCAGGACAGAGAGCGAGAGAGAGACTTTAGTCTGTCAGAGAATGGATGGATATGGGAGAAGGGGAGGAAAGTGGAGTCAAAGCTCAAGATTGGCCACAAATGGCAGAGAAAGCTCAATGGGCTGACTGGTCTGTCTGCTTCTATTTGTTATGTCCTTAACATGGATGTCCTGCCAATGGGAGTAGCTGAGATCAACAGTATAAACACATTTACAACTGAGGAGGCTTCATTTGAATGACTGAGGAGGCTTCATTTACTCACTCACTGACTGACTGCAATATTAAAATATAACACTTAGCACCAACCTCCTAGAATATACCTGGCTAAGCCTTTGTCTTACTTTAGCCTAACAAGATCACTGAGAAAAACATGCATTTTTATTATCAGCTGGCTCTGAATCACTTTAGAATTTGTCCATCTCTCTTTCTGCGTCAGCAATCCCACCATTAAATAAAGACTTGCCCCATTTGTTGACTGTCATTAGAAAATCAACCTCCAGTTGTACACAAACTGAAACTTACAAGCAGAACGAAGAAGACAAAGAAAACGTAGGTGACAAAATAAATTGGACCCAAGATTCTGTTGGCATTATCTATCTCATCGAAGTTGAAGTCACCAAGGATTATTCGAAACTGAGTGAAGCTGCAAAGACATCAGAGCAGTGTTAGAAATAGTAAACCATGTGACTGACTGCAAGTACATTGAAAACTTTGAAAGGTCCTGTTGCCACTTGCTGAATGATGGATTCCAATGATTGATATCAGTCGAAGTGGCCCCTAATTGTCTTTTCTCTCTTCCTCTTTCCGGGATTAGTTTCCACCTGTTTGGTGATGATACCCAGCTCTCCATCACCACCCCCTCTCTCTTGCCCCTGTTGCTCATTGATCAGACTGTCAATCAGGAATTCTTCCATTGGACCAGTTTGATTATGACCCCCATTCCCCCTCCATTTCCTAGCAACTGACCTCCTCCCCTTCCATACCAATCTTCTGAGACTAAACTAGTCCATTAGCAATCCTGCTGATATATTTGACCCTGAGATTAGCTAATTGCCAAGCTATCCATTCCATCACTCAGAATGTACAATTTGGCCTCCACATGTAGCGTGAGTTTGCCTGTAATTTGCTTATCTGCTGCTGAAACCTCTTCCATGGCTTTGCTGCCTTAACTCTTGTAGATCAACAAGCACATGGGTGGTAGGGGGAATGGGACTTGGTGCCAGTAAGGACATAGACAGACAAGTTTCCATTCAACACCCCAACTGTGGAACTTTTCATCCAATCTCAGCATCTACTGATTGACTGGACTGCAGCCCTAATCACCTTTGATACGATCTTTTATTTTATTTTTCTACATTTATAAGAATAAGATTGCAATGCTAAACTTCTTAACTTATTTCTTTATTCTTCTACTTCTGTAATTAAGATTTTGTACCTAGACACTTTGTACCTAAGAAGGTGTCATGTGTGATGACATTGTTACACTGTCATCTTGTACCCTGTACTTGAGCACATGTGACAATAAAACCTAAATCTAAATCTCCAGTAAAACCATTGCCCTCCCTCATCCTGCTCATTTCCACCAATGTGGCCCTCATACCAATTCCCTCAAGTGCCAGGGACACTGAATTGAAAGTGTATTGTGGATAACTGGTTCAGCTATTCACCACATGAAGTCCTGCTCTCCCTTGGTCAAAGAGCTCATAAACCCAGCATCATCCACCAATTCAGAAATAGTCCCTGCTGTAACCATCTTCTTAAATCCCTCTCCTGTATCTTCTTCACCCTCACTTCCAACAAACCAGAGGAACTCATGAGCTTCTTTGTCACAAAAATAAAAGTCATCTGATGAGCTTCCCCTGTCACATCACCTCCTCCCCCTTCACCTTGCCAGCAGGTCAAACTTCTTCTAACACCCCTCCTTCCTCTCTTCCTCCAGGTCAAACCTCCTCCATCACCTCCCTCTTCCCCTCTCCCTCCAGGTCAAACCTCTTCGAACACCCACTCCCCCTATCCCTCGAGGTCAAACTTCCTCTAACAATCCCCTTCTTCTCTCCCACCAAGTCAAACTTTCTCTAACACCACTCTCCCTTCTCTGCTTGAACCCTGACTCACACCTTCCTCTCGAGTTTTAACAGAAATTCTTTCATGCAATATGGCTGTCACTGGCAATATGGCTGTCACTGGCTGGGCCAATATTTGTTGCCAGTCCCTAACTGCTCTTGAACTGAGTTACTGACTGGGATGTTTCAGAGGGCTCTTAACAGCTAACGGAGTGACTTATATTTTAGGCTGGGCAAGGATGACAGATTTCTTTTCTGAAAGGGTTTTCACAGCAATTGCTGGTAGTTTCAGTGATGGTGAAACTAGCCTCACGTTCCAGATCTTATACATTCAGCAGCTGCCCTGGGATTTGAACCCAGCTCTCCACAGCATTAGACTGGTCCTCTGGATGCTTCTGCTCAGGCAGTCCCTTCTTGTGAGTCCTGTGGAGAGTAAACAGTCCAACACTGGATCCTCACAGCCCGTCACAGGTAGGGGAGGAGGTGTTTGAATGAGGTGGTTCAGATTGTCACTGGATTTCTGTTCCAGAAATGCAAGCCCTATTCCATCATTACCCTGGCTTTGTCTCCTTTCCCCCTGATTTTTTTATTTTTTTTAATTTTCAAAAATATACTTTATTCATAAATATTTTGATGATCTATACAACTGGACATGCCATACATATGTAAACATTCCATTTCCTTGCATACCGAAACAGAGTAATCATTCCTATTTACAGGTCAGTACGATTACATTTTAAGCTGAGGCGTCAGCAGAGCCCAAATGACTGCATGGGCCCCCTGTTCTTCTTTAGGCAGGCAGACGTTACACGGTGGTCTTTCCCCACCGCGCCGTGGCGACAGTTGCCCCAAGCTTCAGCGCGTCCCTCAACACATAGTCCTGGACCTTGGAATGTGCCAGTCTGCAACACTCAGTCGGGGTCAACTCCTTCAGCTGGAAGATCAACAGGTTTCGGACCGCCGTCTCCTCTCCCCCTGATGCCCTCCAAACTTGGCTTATCCAAGAGACCCACTCCTGATCCTATTCCCACTTGAACAGCTCTCCCCTCCTGGCCACCACATTAGCTAGATTGTTAACAGTTTTCTCCCTTCGGGCAATGTTGCTTATCTGTCATTGCCTCTCTCTCTCTCTCGCCAAAAACATGACCCCACTACCCTGACAAAACTTTAACCAGTCTCCAATGACCTCTTTTCTTTCTCAAGTTACGACTGAACATACAAATTAGGAGCAGGAGTAGGCTATTCAGATCCGTGAGCCAGCTCCACCATTTAATAAGATCATGGGTGATTTGCTTACTCCATATCCCTGCTCCTTCCCATTCTCCTTATTGAAGGAAGGACGTAAATAGTTTTGGAATAAAGTCAGAGAAAGTTTACTGCAGTAATACCTGCAATGGGAGGATGGTGAACAGGTTAGCTTTGTATTCTCTGGAATTCAGGAGAATAAGAGAAGACTTTGATTGAAATGTAAAACCCTGAGGGGACTTGACCAGCTGGATGTGGAGAGGTCACCCATTTAAAAACAGGCAATTGTTTTTTTCTCTGGAAGGAGACTCTTTGACTATTTTTAACACAGAGGTGGATAGGTTCTTGTTAAGCAAGTGTGAGGGGGCTACATTTATTGGGGTGAGGTGGATTTGAGGTTACAATTGGATCTGCTATGATCTTACGGACTGGTCGAGCAGGGTCAAAGAGCTGAATAGCCTACTCCTGTTCTTGATCTGTGTGCTCATATGTTCCACAGCCACTGCTGGATGAGAAGAAACATTCTCTCAATAAACAGTTGGAAGACAGAAGCCATTGTTTTAGTTTCCACTCCAAACTCTGTTCCCTAGATTCTGATTCCGTCCCCCTCTGTGGAAACTGCCTGAGATTACATCACTCTGTTCTCAATGTCGGTGTCATGTTTGATCCTAAGTTGAGTTTGCAACCTCTCCATCAAGACCACTTACCTCAATCTGCTGACCATCACTGACTTTGCCACAGCTCAGCTCATCTACTGCTGAACCCCTCACCTGTGCCTTGTTAATATTCTAGCCTTGAATATTCAGTGCTCCCCTGCCCACAGTATTCTCTGTTAACTTATCTTCACCTGAAACTCTGCTGTCTGTGTCCTCACTCACAAACTCTGTCCCACTATTACCCCTGTGCTCAATCACCCACACTGGATCCCATTTAAGCACCGTTTTGATTTTAAAATGCAAATCTTTGTTCTCAGTCCTCCCGGTGTCTTGTCCCTCCCTATCTCTGTAATATCTTCCAGTCCCTGCAAGATATCTGTATGTATCTAATTCAGGTTACTAGAGCACCCCTTCCTTTATCCACTGCATCATTGGTGGCAGAGCCTTCAGTGCCAGATCCCAAAGCTTTGGAATCTCCTCCATAACATCTCTCTCTCACTTCCCTACTTTAAGACAGTAATTAAAACTTCGACAGGCTTTTGGTTACCTGACCTAATATTGCATTAAATGGCTCAGTATATTATTTTGTTTTATAATGCTGTAATGCTTTATTACTTTAAAAGATAGAACCCAAATATAAGATGTTGTTGTTCTATTTGTGATGTTCTAATCCATTGGGATTTCTTTAGAATTTGTTTTATTATTCATTCATGTGCGTGTCACTGTTCGGGCCAGCATTTATCACCCATCCCTAATTACCCAGGGGGCAATTAAGAGTCAATGACACTGCTGAGGGTCTGGAGTCACATGTAGGCCAGACCAGGTAAGGATAGTAGATTTCCTTCCCTAAAGGACATTAGTGAACAAGCTGGCTTTTTCTGACAATCGGCAACGGTTTCATGGTCATCAGTAGATTCTTAATTCCAGACTTTCATTGAATTCAATTTGCACCATCTGCTGTGACAGGATTCAAACCTGTGTTCCCAGAATGTGACCTGGGTCTCTGGATTAATAATCCAGTGATAATACTACCAGGCCCATCCCCCTCCCCATAAGGAATTGAGGGAATTTTGGAAGATCACAATGATGCATGTGCTAGTTGTGTCATCAACTCTTTCAGGACCCAACAAACAGGCTCTCCTCTTCAGTGGATTGTCAGCTTTCAGACCCTGGACTCTGTTACTTAACATTCCTCACCCTTAGCAGGGGTAATAGAGACATTTCTGGTTCATTTTTGTGTCTATTCCCATGGGAATCAGGGCCAGAGGAACGGGGACCTGAGAGCACAGCAAGAGCAGAAACAATAAACTGCGTTGGGTTGATTTGTTACAATAGCTGTGAGATGCTTTCTTTCTGTTATCATATAAATGATCGGGAGCTAGGAAGTACTCACATGCATTTGAGGAAAGTGCTGAAGTTCGCCACTTGAGTTCCAAAAAGAAGATATCCCAACTGAGCATAGGCGAAGAAAACAATGAAGAACATAATCGCAAAACCGAGGATGTCTTTAGCACATCGTGCTAAGGTTGAGGATAACTGGGTCATCGTCTTGTTAAAACTAATATATTTGAAGATCTGAGCAAAACAGAGAAATATTAAAACATGAAATTTATAAGAAAGATACTAGTGATTAAAAAGAGAACTATTAATTGAGTAATCATTATAAAAATATGCACCACAAGAACACACTGCCGCAAATCATACAGTACTAAGCCCTGCATGACATAATTGTATAATTGTGACGTGAATGCTGACTGCTCTCACTGCGAAGGACCTGTCCTGTTTCTAATACTCCCCACACAGCTTCACTAGGACCGTGACCAATGGATCCAGCCCACAGCAAGGGTTACTGTCACTGTGGCTGCGGTGCAACAAAGGCCCTGACAAAG
Source organism: Chiloscyllium plagiosum (assembly GCF_004010195.1). Taxonomy (NCBI): domain Eukaryota; kingdom Metazoa; phylum Chordata; class Chondrichthyes; order Orectolobiformes; family Hemiscylliidae; genus Chiloscyllium; species Chiloscyllium plagiosum. Next base: position 1,728,912 of record NC_057731.1, on the reverse strand, counting down.
TGAGGAGGATCAGATACTCCAGCAAGCCCAGGACCAGCAGCTTCCTCAGGAAGCAGGAGGTGGAGAAACTACAGGAGGCCCAGAATCGATTGTCGTCAATGCCATTTCCTGCAGCCGAGTGAGGCACAGAGTCACTGCAGACTCTGTCACAGGGTTGCCACAGTGGGACCTGGGACTCGAGTCTGGGGATGGGATAGGTGACCTTTCTATCCAAAGTGACAACTGCACTAATTTTTTATGTAGACAAGCAGGAGGCTGGAAGAACACAGCAAGCCAGGCAGCATCAGGAGGTGGAGAAGTCAACGGTCCGGGTATAACCCAAAACACTGATTTCTCCACCTCCTGATGCTGTCTGGCTTGCTGTGTTCTTCCAGCCTCCTGCTTGTCTACCTTGGATTCCAGCATCTGAAGTTTTTCTGTCTCCAACTATTTTTTTAATGTGGCTGGTTCCTTCCAAAGATCCACTGGGTACATGTGTGGGATCTCCCAATCCTTGTATCAAGGCTGTTCCTGATGTGCCAGAGCATGCCCACTTCATCTCATTTCTCTGTGCCGAGGACAGTGCTGTAGCCTGGGCGGAGGCTTTGCCACCCAGGAGCAGGACACATAGACCATGCACATGTCACACTGAGAAGGTCATATCATAACATGACTGTGTTCATCAATAAAAAAGGTCTCTATTCCTTCACTCTGCAGATCATCTGTAATCACCGGTACGGCATCTCTAAAGTCTGTTTCAGGTATCCTGGGAACTGCGATGAAGCCTAAATCCTTACAAATTATCATGTTACTGCTCTGTTTCATCTTATAAGAATAGTTACTGGGAGACAAGGGCTATCATCTGCAGCCAGGCCTGATGTCTCTGTTCCACAACCCTTTGACTGATGCTGTGCGAGGATAAATGTTCCCCATTCTTCCACCAGGCCCAGGGTGGAATAGACGCTAGACCTGAAAATGATGTTTTACTGTTTGCAATGGTCTGGAGGGGGGAGATTTGTGGTACATTCCAGACAGAGTGTGCTGCATAATTCCAGCGTGCTGTACTCTGCACTACTGAAGCAGGCAGAGGGGGAATGTAATAGATGCTGAAGAGTTGCGAGAGTGTCAGCAATCTTCTGAGGAGGAAGGTGGGGACAATGAGACGGAGAATATCACCCCCACCTGGATACAGTGCTGCAGTGACTTGCACAACAAGCCAGACAGGATTTCATGAACGCCCAGGTCCAATAAACATGGAATAAAAACAGAACATGCTGGAGAAACTCAGCAGGTCTGGCAGCATCTGAGGAGAGAGAAACAGTTAATGTTTCGAGTCCTTTGACTCTTCTCCAGGTCCGTTTCTCTTTCAGATTGTCATTATCTGGAATATTTTACTTTAATCACGGGATGAGAGTTGGTTGAAATGTTCATTGAGGAGAAAGTGAGGACTGCAGATGCTGGAGATCAGAGCTGAAAATGTGTTGCTGGAAAAGCGCAGCAGGTCAGGCAGCATCCAAGGAGCAGGAGAATCGACGTTTCGGGCATGAGCCCTTCTTCAGAAAATGTTCATTGACTCAGTTTGCGGTTGGAAAGCAGCTCCTGTCCATTCCCAGGAACAAATGCAGTGTTGTTGAATACATTAACAACGCATTAACAATTGTGTGAAGACTTCACGTGATGCTCCACCAGTTAATAACGATGATAGGTTTATATACAGGGTGTTGTAGGAAGGCTAGTGGTGCTAAGGATGAGTAACTACAGCTACAGTGACAGTCTATCGGACACGTAACGGTTTACAGTGCCAATATATTCACTAATATTAGGCGATTTTTACAATGATGTGCCACCCATGCTACCAGAAGTTTTTCTGTCCTTTTTTTGTTTTCGTCCCACTATATGTACCATAAAGAATTAATCGTGGCTGGCAGCTTTTGAGCTGATGCCCAGTGTGGCTTTGAAAGGTTCCACAATGTCCTGGCACCAGTGAGCATTTCTGCCATTGCTGAGCAGCCAACAGCAGAGGAGCTGCTCTGTAAAAGGCAATGTGATTACTGAATGAGAGGAACAATTCTGTAAAAGGCAGTGTGTAGTGATTGGAACCAGGTGGACCTCATTGAGTACAAAGTCCTTGATTGGGGTTGTTAACCTGGGCTAAATCAGCAGATACTGGGGGTTCCCTCTGAGAAGGACACTGCTTGTCACTGGCCACTCAGGTGTTTCCTCTTCCTGGTGGTGGAATGTAAACTTGTTGTTTTTCACTGTGTCCGACACCTGCACACATGACAGAAAAGAACAGTAGTCCCAGACATTCTGTTCATTCTAGAAACAAAACAGGTATGAGAGGGATTCAGCTCACTTTGAGAGCTGGCTCTGAGGGAACTGGATCAGTGTCAAGGGCTCTGCACCAGTAAATAAAGGGTGACTTGGGAACAGGATACCTGTGGAGTTATTTCAGGAGACATCTTTGACAAAAAAAACAGAAGCATCAGAGATTCTGTTAAAGAAAAAATACAGAAAATAAAAATTAACAGGGGGTTTAGAAACTCCTCAGTTTGAGGGGCTGACTGAGTTGGCTGGTTACAGCTAGTGTACTGTGCATTAGTGAATAAAGGATGACTTTGTGATGGGATAACGACCTCTATGCAGTTGTTGCAATGGTGATGGGAGAAAACAATAGGTACCTGAAGAACACTTGCTTGCAACAGTCAACTTGGAGTTGAGAATATCCATTTCAGGCATCATGCCTTTGTTTGACTTGTTTAACCCTACGTTTGAATACTGGGCCCAGTATGTGGAAAGAACGTGACAGTTTTTTCAGGCAAATGACATTGGGACAGATGAAAAACAAAGAGTAATTCTTCTGACTGTTTGAGGACCCACAGCATTTTTGGTTATAAGGGGCTTAACTTTCTCAAAGGTGCCAGACGCTGAAACCTTCCAAGAGTTGATGGAGTTGGTTAAGGAATATTACAACCCCAAACCTCCTTTGATTCTGAAATGTTATCAGTTTTATTCGGCTGTTAGAGAACTGGGGATATCCGTATTGGGATTTTTGATGAGCGTGAGATGACTGGCAGAGGCATGTGATTTTGAGTTAAGCCTGAAAACCAGATCCCTGAGTCAGCACAGTTTTACAGCAGCAGTTATCCATTTGAGTCTCCAACCCTACAGGGGCCTGAATCCCTTAACTAGCCATCTCCAAGTCAGGAGTGCCACCAATGGAAGCAAACTAACAGCTTCTTTATAAAGGTTTGGTATTATGACGCATGAAGATCAGCTGGGTATGGGTTTCTGTTGGGAGTGTGGTGCTGGAAAAGCACAGTAGGTTAGGCAGCATCCAAGGAGCAGGAAAATCGACATTTTGGGCAAAGTCAGGCATTTTGCGCAAAACGTTGATTTCCCTGCTCCTCGGATGCTGCCTAACCTACTGTGCTTTTCCAGCACCACACTCCCAACAGAAACCCATACCCAGCTGATCTTCACACTAACCTGTTGTGCTTTTCCAGCACCACACTTGTCTCTAATCTCCAGACTCTTATCTGCAGTCCTCACTTCCATCTGGGTGTGGCTTCCTGTTCAACTCCAGGACCTGAGTAGATAGCCCAGGCTGATGCAACTGACTATCTGTTGCTCTTTTGAACGTACTGTCTTGCAGATGAGACATTACATCATGACGCAATTTAAAATGCTGTGTGAAAGTGAGCAAGTTTTGATTTGAATAAGTGTCGTGAGTTCTCCAATGTTCCAATACCTCACTCTCCATCAGGAATCTCATTTCCAGCCTGTGGGGCTGTCCAGCTCTCTGTCAATGAGTTGAAAAATTGTCCTATAGACAGTTATTCCTCATGTAGCCTAGGGGAGACAACAGCCTGATGGTATCATCTCCGGATCACTAATCCAGAGACCCAGGTACTCTTCTGGACTTGGGTTCAAATCCAGCCATGGCAAATGCTGGAATTGTTATTCATAAAAATCCATGAAGCAATTATCATGAAAAACCCATCTCGTTTACTTATGTCCTTTAGGGATGGAAATCTGCTGTCTTTACCTGGTCTGGCCTACAAGTGACTCCAGACGCACAGTAATGTGGTTAACTCTTAACCAAATACAAAGTGCACCCTCCATCCTGATGCCATGTTGTTCTCCTTCTCTGACGTAATGTGGATTCACCCGTACCAGGATTTCTGATATGATCCGATGCTGGATTTCTGATATGAGTTATGGCTGGCAGGGAGAGGCAGGAGCTCTCTCAATAGTGAGAAAGAGAACCATGGAGTAGGCCAGCTGTGGAGCATCAGCACACATGCTCAAGAATGGAAAGTCTGGTAATGCTGAGGGACAGAGTCCCAGCAGGTTAGTTGACAGCGTGGCCACTGGCAGTGGAACAGGAAATAAGCTGGCACTGGAGGAGATGACTGATGACTGGCATGGGCACAATGGGCCAAAGAACCTCCTTTCAAAATTTCTCTGACTGTCTTTGACTGTAAAAGGTGCACCCAGTTTGTCAGGTCAGAGTGACCTGATGAACCTCTCAACAGACAGAACCATTAAGTGGAAAGCTATTTTTTTTTTCTTTTATATATATTTTTAAATGTATTTTAGTTTAGAAGTTATTTCATTTAGCAATGGATTTATCATTGTAATTTCAACTCACAGGTTTTAATATTTTATTTTCTGAAAGTGAAGATCCTGCAAAACCTAACTCAAGCTTTAACATTGATTTTCGATGATACACCCAATTCACATTTCAGCAGTGAAACTATAAGGTGAAGTGAGAACAACCTGTGAAATGATTAGAAAGTAATCAATTGACTGTAAAGTCTGGTATCAAAAAATTACAGGTGCTATTTCTTATTGATTTATTATCTATGAATAAGAAATTATTTACCTTAATCCAAGCAAAAAATAAGTTGACAGCATTCATGTTATTATACTGTGTCTGCCAAAAAGCCAAGAACTCAAAGTCAGCATAGGATTCGGGATCTGTCAGCAGTGCTCCCATCAGGATGTTCACCTTAATCGTACGGAAAATGTGGAAACCTATCGAAAGAAGAGAGAGCTGCAACAGAGAAACCAGAGGTTGGCCTTTTGTTCACTGCAATCAAAAAAGTATGTAAACTAAACTTGAATAGGAAGTAAGGCTTTTATAGTTTTTACAGTTTCTGGCCAAATATCTGTCAAATATTATTGCATTTTGATCATATTACAATAACCTTTGTGCCACAGAAAAAGGGAAGCATGGTGGCTCAGTGGTTAGCACTGCTCCCTCACAGCGCCAGGGCCCCAGGTTTGATTCCCGCATTCGGGTGACTGTCACTGTGCAGTTTGCACATTCTCCCCATGTTTACATGGGTTTCCACCCACAATCCAAAGATGTACAGGTCAGGTGAACTGGCCATGTTAAATTGCCTGTAGTGTCAGGTGTCTGAGTCAGGGGTAAATATAGGGTAGGGTAGGGTAGGGGAATGGGGCTGGGTGGATTACTCTTCAGAGGGTCATGTGGACTTGTTGGTCCAAATGGCCTGTTTCCTCACAGTAGGTAATCACATCTTTTAAAAAAAAAGGAAGTAGGAGCAGAACATGCCATTCAGTCTGCTCCACTATTCAGTGAGATTCTGGCAGATTTGAGAATCCTCAGCTCTACTTTCCTTCCTTTTCCCCTGTAATACTTGGTTCCTTTCCTGATTAAAATGTCTATCTCAATCCTAACTGTACGTAATGACCAGACACGACAGCCCTCTGCAGTGAAGAATTCCACAGGTTCACCACCCTCAGAGAGAAGAAATTCCTCTACATCTCTTTTAAATGCACAGCCCCTTATTCTGAGATTATCCCTTTGGCCATAGACTCTCTCATGGGGAAACAACAGGAGTAGGCCATTCAGCCCTGCTCTGCCATTTAATGTGAACATGGTTGATCCTCTAACTCAGTCCCCTGTTCCCACTTTCTCCCCATACCCTTTGATCTCCTTCACCCTAACTAACTCCTTCTTGAAACATTCAATGTTTGGCCTCAACTGCTTTCTGTGGCAGAGAATTCCCCAGGCTCACTGCTCTCTGGGTGAGGACATTTCTCCTCATCTCAGTCCTAAAGAGCCCACCCCTTATCCTTCGACTCTGACACCCTGATTTCTACTTATGTATCTGGGAATGAATACACATTTTCTTTGTAAATGCATTTGCCTGGTGCGCTGTAATTTGTCAAACTGATTTTACACATATAACATACACACATACATAAAATATACTTTGATTGCACACAGTGAACAGCTGCAAATTGAACTAAATATATTACTCCAAGCATCTGGAACTGGGTACATCTATTCTATTTATAAAGGAAAACAGTAAGTTGCATGATTGTACGTGATATTTATTCAGAGTGAGAACCCAGTGACATGTCACATAACATGGATGTTTCATTTTTGTCAGAAGAATTGACAGCACATGCCTTTTAACAGTTTTAAACACAACCAAAGCCAAGGCCCTCAGGGGCTGGTAATGAGGACACAATGTTTCCCAAAGAGAAGCAGTAAATGCATTGGCCAGTGTCAAGTCTATAGTTGGTGATGAGATGAAAAATCAAACACTTACCAAAATTACCACCAGGTCCAAACAATTCCAGATGCATTTGATGTATTGCAGTTTGTGAATTCTGATTTCTAATATCTCCTCCACAATGTAGTAAAGGATGAAGACGCAGAAGATCACTTCACAGCCAATAATAAAATAATCCCAGTTATTGACATAACGGATGAGTTTCACAGTACGGAACTGTGATGAGGGGATCGCACCGCCTGTAGCCGGGAATTCTACAACAAGCCTTGAAAAGAAAGTAATTCAAACTGATTACGGATAAATGTCCCACCACAGCTGTGAGGATATAATTGTAAGCTCTGCATGGAGGTTTTTCCCTTTATTTATTCACAGGATGAGGGTGTTGCTGGCACTTATTACCCATCGCTAATTGCCCAGAGGGCAGTTCTGAGTCAACCACATTGCTGTGGGTCTGGAGTCACATGTAGGCCAGGCCAGGTAAGGATACAGGCAGGAGGTTGGAAGAGCATAGCGAGCCAGGCCGCATCAGGAGGGAGAGAAGTCAACGTTTCAGGTGTAACCCTTCAGTCCTGAGGAAGAGCTACACCTGAAATGTCAACTTCTCTACCTCCTGATGCGGCCTGGCTTGCCGCGTTTTTCCAGCCTCCTGCCTGTCTACTTTGGATTCCAGCATCTGCAGTTTATTTTTGTCTCAGATGGCAGCTTCTTCCCCAAAAGGGACATGAGTGAACCAGATGGGTTTTTCCTGACAATCGACAATGGATTCATGCTCATCATTGGATTCTTAACTCTGGATATTTATCAAATTCAAATTCCACCACCTGTGGTGGCAGGATTCAAACCCAAGGTCCCCAGGATGTTATCTGGGACTCTGGGTTAACAGTCCAGGAATAATATTGCTAGGCCATCACCTTCCCCATGTCTATTATTAAATATTCAAACGTTCTTCAATTGTCATGTATTCCCATCACACAATCATTGTCAAGTTTTTACAAAGCCAATAGCAATTCTGGTACAAAAGCAAGATACCACAGAGGCAAAAAACCTGAAACAAGAAAGGAAAATACTGAGAAAACTCAACAGGTCAGGGAGCATCCATGGGAGAAAGGGACAGAGTTAATGTTTCACATCAATGATCTTTCCTCTTGAAACCTGACACAATCTGTTCTGGGAATGAAACTAATCATTGGTTTGTAAAACCACAAACTAATCAGTTAAAGGTTTTACGTTATAGTGCAATGGAAAGCCACAGAGCTACTTTAGCTGCATGTCACTCAATAACACTGTCACTGATCTTTACAAGAGCTTAATTTCTTCACCCATACATATCCCTTGATTCCCATATCCCTTGATTCCTCCTGTACTCAAAATGTCTCAATCTTAATTATGACCAATAACGGAACATCAAAAGGTTTACTAAATGGGGCTAAACCTCCTCATGTCAGTCCTAAATGACTGGCCCATCATCCTCAGACTGCGGCTCTATTTTCCAGACTCTCCACCCAGGGGAAATATTGCCTCAGCATTTCCACTTGTTGATGAAATCCACGATTTCTCAGAGTGAGGAAGGGAAGAATGTGTGAGCTGTTGTCTGCGCTAATTTTGATTTCAAATCCTGTATTTTGTGAGGCAACCCCTAACTGAAAGGGACACCAGAACAGTAGTTTTTTGACTCCTGAATGTGACATCAGATTTCTGGCAAACCACACTTCAGGGTGCTAGGCAAACGGACGCTAATTGAGAAAAACGCAGAAAGCGCTGAGAGATCAGATTTCAGCAGGAGGTTTTGTGTTGTGTGTGTGACTCAGCTGCTAAGAATAGAAACTGAAGACTGGGGGGTAGCCACAGGGATAGTGAAGTAAAATTCTTGTCCTTGTTTCAGCTTTTACCAGAGCTGGTCAGTGTATGACGGTGTTAATAAGGTGACGGTGACTCTGAGTAATCTGGCATGAACTGAGCTCAGGAGATTCTGCTGAAGCGCCCGCTTTTGGTGATGACTGTACCAGTGGAGCCCAAATGGATTAAACATTCTATTGGAGGGGAGTGGACTGTCAAGGTGTGTGTAAGGAAAAAATGAAGACAGAGTTGAGAAGGACCCTTTGGATCAATCCATAAGATCAATTATTCAGCTATTTTAACTATAATTAACAGCTTCTACTAACTAAAGTTTGCTTGTTGATTTATTTTTAATTAATGTTAGTTTTGGTTTGTTTGTTAAAGTAAAATAAACCAAAAGCCGACCTTCTCCAGTGGTTTCTTCTGTTAGGATCTTTCAGGAACTTTGTTTCTCAGCTTATCGGTTTTCACTGGGATCATAAAACCTTTATACATTTCAGTGAAGTCACCCCCTACCTACAAATCTCTAGATAATCTAGGACCATTCTCTTTAGTCATGCCTCATAGAACCTGCTAATGTCAGGGATTAATCTTGTGAGCCTCAGTGTGCTATCTCTAAGGCAAATGTATCCTTCCTTAGGCAAGAAGGCCAAAATAGTACACAATATTTCACCACAGTTTCTGGATTAGTGGTGCTGGAAGAGCACAGCAGTTCAGGCAGCATCCAAGGAGCAGTGAAATCGACGTTTCGGGCAAAAGCCCTTCATCAGGAATAAAGGGAGACAGCCTGAAGCGTGGAGAGATAAGCTAGAGGAGGGTGGGGGTGGGGGTGAAAGTAGCATAGAGTAAATGACCTGGGAGTTGCAGTGGGAGAGGGACTCCCTGAGATTCTTGTAGAGAGAGGAGGAAAACTTCTTCAAGGTAGGCATCCTTGCAAGAGGATTCGCAGTAGGGTTAAAATCAACGAGGTAAAAACAATGACTGCAGATGCTGGAAACCAGATTACCTCGATGATTTCAACACAGTCCTATACAACTGCAGTTATTATAGTACTATCTTACTGTAATAAAGGCTAACACACCATTTAACGTCCCAATAGCTTACTGTACCTGCACTTGAACCTTATGTGATTCATCTACAAACCCCTGATCACCAACACTGACCAGTGTCTCACTTGTATAAAAATTACTTGACTGCTATATTCTTCCTATCAGACTGAATGATTTTCTGCACATTATGGTATGCATAAGGGAAACTATTAAGGACAAATTTATTGGAATCTTTTCTTGGGTGTAGATACGAGATAAAGAGGAGTCAATAGATGTGGTCTTTTTGAATTTGGAAAAGTCACTCAGTAAGATGCTATACCCAAGGTTCATATACAAAATAAAAACTCCTCGATTTGAGGCTATAAATACTAACGGAAGGAGGACTGTTTAACTGTCAGGAAGCGAAGAGGAGAAACTGGATATTTTAACATTGCCAGGCTAATTAAGTTCTGCAAGGATCAGTGTTAGGAATTATAATCGGTATTAATGACTGAGAGTATGCTGATAGGAAAGAAATAGGCACAGTGAGGAGAACACAAAGAGATTGTGAGGAGACATACCTTATAACACAGAAGAGATTAATGTTTGCGTTGTAAACGGTGAAATCAATGAAGACTGCACGGGTCCCTCTGTCCAGCCAGAGACTCTCCTTAAGGTTTTGTAGAATTGCAGCACTTTCAACCATATCTGTCTTGAGGTCTTGATAATAGCCACCACCACCGTAGACAGTTAGCTTACCCCAGTGTGCAGAGCCTCCGAGTTCGGACTCTGAGTAATATGTCCACCTACACACGAAGACCACAGTCACAGTTAATGACAACAGACCTGGATTTCTACAGCATCTTTAACACAGAAATCTTTTATGAGATGCTTCACATAGATAGAGTAAGTAGATTAGATTAGATTAGATTACTTACAGTGTGGAAACAAGCCCTTCGGCCCACAAGGCCCACACCGTCCCGCCGAAGCGTAACCCACCCATACCCCTACATTTACCCCTTTACCTAACACTACGGGCAATTTAGCATGGCCAATTCACCTGACTTGCACATCTTTGGACTGTGGGAGGAAACCGGAGCCCCCGGAGGAAACCCACGCAGACACGGGGAGAACGTGCAAACTCCACACAGTCAGTCGCCTGAGTCGGGAATTGAACCCGGGTCTCTGGCGCTGCGAGGCAGCAGTGCTAACCACTGTGCCACCGTGCCGCCCACAAAGTGGACATTAATAGGAGAATTATGCAAAATGGGACAAAGCCTGCTGCAACCAAGGGGAAGAGCTGCTCTCTATTCACCCTGTCCATAACCCTGGAGGAGGCTACAGCACCTGGGTTTAAATCCCACCACATTACATGGTGGAAGTGAATTCACCTCTTAACCGAGGACAAAATCTAACTCAGCTGTAGACGGGATGAGCTGACTGGCTTTCCTGTAATTCATGAATAATTTGCTTAGATCAAAAGCCTGATGCTGATGAAAATACAACTCATTTGTTTGATTTAAATCAAAAATTCAACCTTGGCCAAATAAACACGATCTTGCTCTCTCAGCTGCTTTAGGTAATTGCTGGATCAATGTAAATATCAAAATACAATTGCTTTAACCCGCCATGTTTACCAGCTCAAACGTGCAATATCTATAGATTAAGCAGTCAATCTTTAATGCCATAATTAGCTTTTTAAAAATTAATCCTGGTTTGTATTTTATTGATAATGACTTTCCAAGACAATGTTCCTGTTGCAGACAGGAAGCAGCAGTGTTCAGAGGTCTATCACTTCATGACTGGGGCTCTACACCAACACGAGAAACCTGCCCCCACAACGATGGAAGAACAGGTCATTTATTTGTGGGCCATCCTTAAAACGAGAATGTCCAAGCTCTCCTTAGCACTTAGCAGATGTGTCAGATGACGAAACCGGAGAAGATGAAGAGTCAAAATTAAAGCACATGGACTGAACTGAGCTCACCTGGAACAATAACACAGGCTTTTCAATTAACCTTAATGGTGTCGGGATCAAGAAGAGAAATGAAGGCTAAAAATCGAAGCAGTCATAGAGTCATTGAGGTATACAGCATGGAAAGAGACCTTTTGATCCAACTTGTCCATGCTGACCAGATATACTAAATCAATCCAATCCCATTTGCCAGCATTTAGCCCATATCCCTCTAAACCCTTCCTATTCATATACCTATCCAGATATCTTTTAAATGTAGTAAATGTATCAGCCTCCACCACTTCCTCTGGCAGCTCATTCCATACATGTACCATCTTCTGTGTAAACAAGTTGGCCCTTAGATCTCTTTTATATCTTTGCCCTCTCACCTTAAATGTATGCCCTTAGTCTTGGACTCCCCTAGCTAGAAAAAAAAAACTTTTGGCTTTTCATCCTATCCATGCCCCTCATAATTTTATAAACCTCTATAAGGTCACCCCTCAGTCTCCGATGCTCCAGGGAAAACAGCCCCAGCCTATTCAGCCTTTCCCTACAGCTCAAACTCTCCAATCCTGGCAACATCCTTGTAAATCTTTTTGGCACCCTTGCAAGTTTAACATCTTTCCTAAAGCAGGGGGACAAGAATTGAACGCAGTATTCCAAAAGTGGCCTAACCAACGATCTGTACAGCTGCAACATGACATCCAAGGTCTGAGTTCAATGCACTGACCAATAAAGCTTGATGTATCAAACACCTTCTTCATTACCCTGTTTCTTCTCCAGTGTCTTCACCTTCAAGGAACTATGAACCTGCACATTCTTTGTTCAGTAACTCACCCCAGGACCTCACCATTAAGTGTATAAACCCTGTCCTGGTTTGCCTTTCCAAAATGCAACACCTCACATTTATCTGAATTAAACTCCATCTGCCATTACTCGGTCCATGGCCCATCTGATCAAGGTTCAGCTGAAGTCTGAGCTAACCTTCTTTGCTGTCCACTACACCTCTGATTTTGGTGTCATCTGCAAATGTACTAACCATGCCTCCTATATTCACATCCAAAACATTCATATAAATGACAAAACCCTTTTTGTCATTTGATGCAGTACACTTTGGTTGAAGAGCCCTAAGGTTGCTTGCTGTGATGCAGACCTCCAATCAAACATGCTGTCTGACTGAACCGTCAATAATAGTCATACACCTTGTGCACTTAAAGCAGGGGAAGGAAGAAGGCAGAATGATCTGTAGTATTGCTTGCAGTTGGCAATCCCTTTGGAAAGGAAATAGATCACACTCACGCAGACTCGTTCTTGATGGAGAATTTCCTCTCAGTGTCAGATGTATAGACATCATAGCACCCACTGATGTCTTTTTGAAAGTCCTTGTGAACCACGCAGGAATTATTCGTCACTTTGATCTGCCGGATACGGGGGACCCCCAGAAGAATGTTTTCGTAGTAAATAAACGAATGAGGTCCATGTGAAAATGAATCTCCATTGTACCACTTGGTCCAATACAGTCCATTGAGCAAGGGACCCTGTGCATACTGAACAGAGAATAACAGTGCTCCATCAAACAGGCAAAGGACAGAAATCAACAAAATATAATGTCAAGAATACTGATGTCTCAAAACCTCATTTACATTATTAGCTCTGTTTCTGCTTGTACCCTTAAACAGTTCTTTCAGCAGACAGCCCTGTTTGTTTAACAAAAAAGCGGGGTTCAGTATTTACCTCCATGTGTGATGCAGAAGGTGAGGGTCAGCAGCTCGAAGACTGGGGTGACAGCAGAGCAGTCACTGCTGACTGTACTCTGCTGGTGAGGTCCACAGAGCTACAGAACTCTCAGTGACATAGAGTTTCTGTTTCTGAGATGGTCAGATCAGAACTCATGATTTGGAGATGCCGGTGTTGGACTGGGGTGTACAAAGTTAAAAATCACACAGCACCAAGTTATAGTCCAACAGATTTAATTGGAAAGCTAGTGTGCTTCCAATTAAACCTGTTGGACTATAACCTGGTGTTGTATGATTTTTAACTTAGATCAGAACTCAGTGGTGTAATCCTGCAGGAGTTTCAGCTCATTTCCACAACCTGCACTTAGGATGGTCACTACCCTTAATCATAATTTCAGTCAGAGAGTCAGTCAGACAGACAGTTAGTCAGTCAGTCAGTCAAGCAGTTAATCACACAGTCACACAGTCAACCAGTCACAGTCAGTTAGCCACACAGACAGTCATTCTGGCACAGTCAGTCAGTCAGTCAAACAATTAGTCACACATCCAGTCAGTCTGTTAGTCAGACATCAGTCAATCCATCAGCCACACAGTTAGTCAGTCACACAGTCAGTCAGGTAAGCAACAGTCAACTAGTCAACCAAGCAGTTAATTTAGTGTAACAGAAATGTAAGTAAGCATAAAACTTTGACTGTATGTAACTTGGGACCATATCAGTGTGCATACTTGTTAATAAATTTCCAGATATCTGTCTCACAAGAATCTACTCTCCACGGTCCATGTTTGTATGGCTAGCACATAGGAAATCACTCTGACCATATCATACTCAGCAGGAGGGTTTGACCCTGAGGAAACCGCATTATCCAGTGTTTACTCAACTCGCAAAGAGTTTCACTCTCCACATGCCCAGCTGATACGCTCTTGCTAGCAGCAGATTCTGGAAGTGTAGGATTGTTTTCCAGGCAGCTGCTACCCACCTTACATCCTACGACAGTCTAAATTTCCTCATCCCTTTAAAAAAGGAGCAGCAGAGTAGAAAGTGGTAAACAGAGACAAGGTATATGTCTCTCTAGACTTGATTGCAGCCAATGATCTATGTTTGCAATTCACCTCACTTCACCTGACCTGCTGCTTCTCCCAAACCACCTCCATCTCAACCAATTCATCCACCCTTCAATAAAGGACTGAAGTGTGTACCTTATCTTTGCCAGTCCTTGATGGATTTCAGTAAGACAGTGATCTCTATAATCTGATCCCTTTCAGTCTTCAGCTGGAATACCCTTCAATGAAACAGTTAGTTTGCATTCACTGGAAATGTAAACGTCTCTGCCTGTTTCATTCACCTCACGTGACTCTAGTTCCAAATGGACTGCAGATGTTCCCTAGGTAAGTGCTCTTGATCCAAGTATCTTTTCAGACCTACAATATTGGGAATGACTTGCTTCTCCTGGCCCATGGGTTTGGAGCTGGCTGCTTAGTCCAGTGATTGATCTACTCCCTCTACCCCATATGGTGGTGCTTGAAGGATTCGGATGAATTGGGTCAATGTGTTTGTGCACATTCCTCCACTCCACACCATCTCGACTTCACCTCTGCACTTGCCTGCTGCAGTTTCTCGATGCGTTTGGAATCAGCCTTCTCCATTTTCGGTGACCTCGGGCCAGATACTTCCATGAGACAGCAGGGATGTTTGATCAGAGTTTTTTCATGGACATCCTGAAAGTGTTCCTGCTGACTTCCCGGGAGTCTAGCACTGGGACCATGTTCCAAGTCGAAAACCTTCAGGAATCTGGTGTCAGATATTAGAAACAGTGTGCCTCACCTGGCAGAGTTGGGTTTTGTCAGATTACTGCCTCGATGCTGTCCTGGAGTAACCTTAAGACAGGATGTTATTCCAGGACAGCCCTTGCTACCAGGCTGTGCGAATCTTGTGAAGTCATGTCTGGTAGCATTTCTCCATGATTTTGACAGAGGTGTCTGCTGTAGATTGTCCAATCCCCAAACACTTGGAGCATGGGATCGCTCCTACCCAGAAAACCATGACCTTAGTCGAGAGCTTGACATCCTGGCCCTCAAAACTGCTTTTCCTCAGGTGGCCAAAGTTTGAGCTAGCACACTGAAGAAGTTCACCATCTATACCTGCCCTAGGCAAAGGAAGCTCCCAGGATATAGGACATGGTCCACATTTTCTAGGGTCTCATCATTGATCTTAAGGCATGGGAAGAGGTCTTGTGCTTTGTGAGTTGGTCAGAAAAGGACCTGAGTGTTTAGTGAGAGACCTATTTTCTCAAACACTTCAGAGGTGGAATTGACAATGACCTAACAGTCAGTTTGAGAGTGAGTGCACACACAAGCATTATCAGAATTGAGCAACACGTTGGCTCAGTGGTTAGCTCTGCTGCCTCTCAGCACCAGGCACCTGGGTTTGACTCCCCCTCCGGTGACTGTCTATGTGGAGTTTGCACATTCTCCCCGTGTCTGTGTGAGGTCCCTCCTGGCGCTCTGCTTTCATCCCACAGCCCAAAGATGTGCAGGATAGGTGGGTTGGCCAGGCTAAATTGCCTGATGAAGGGCTTATGCCCAAAATATTGACTCTCCTGCTCCTCGGATGCTGTCTGACTTGCTGTGCTTTCCCAGACACTAACTTTCCAATATCTGCAGCCCTCACTTTCTCCCAGGCTATATTGCCTATAGTGTCCAGGGATGTGTAGTCTAGGTGGATTAGCCGTGGGGAATGCAGAGTTACAAGGATAGGGTGGGTCTGGGTGGGATATCCTTCAGAGGGTCAGTGTGAACTCAATGGGCTGAATGGATCAGTGGTGCTGGAAGAGCACAGCAATTCAGGCAGCATCCGAGGACAGGCAAAATCGACGTTTCGGGCAAAAGCCCTTCATCAGGAATAAAGGCAGAGAGCCTGAAGCGTGGAGAGATAAGCTAGAGGAGGGGGGGGGTGGGGAGAGAGT
>NC_057731.1:1692339-1712129 GCF_004010195.1 Chiloscyllium plagiosum | reverse complement strand
GAACAGATACGGCGGAGGCGGAGGCTCTCTGCCTTTATTCCTGATGAAGGGCTTTTGCCCGAAACGTCGATTTTGCCTGTCCTCGGATGCTGCCTGAATTTCTGTGCTCTTCCAGCACCACTGATCCAGAATCTGGTTTCCAGCATCTGCAGTCATTGTTTTTACCTCAATGGGCTGAATGGCCTGTTTCCACACTGTAGAGGTTCTATGAATATTAGAGCTCAGCAACTATGCGAATAATCATCACTTTATCTAATCTACTATTTCCATCTGACTGGCTCTCAAGCAGTGGGAACAATTCCGTAAGACAATTAACATCAAAACGTTCAAAGAGTCCCTCCAATGTGGTACTTCTAGTCACTGCCAGTCTCTCAATTTCCAGGAGTGCCACGTACAGCCTGCTGAAGCCTAAAGTTAACGGTAGCAGGCAAGACATATGAAGAGTTCCTTGGTCTCTCCACCTCGAAGCACTATGACTACTTTGACAAAAACATGAGTAAGAAATTCAGAACCTCATCAAGCAAATGTGCAAAGCCTCTGCTGGATTGAAACCTCGCTGTAGCTCAAGAGAAAAGCAGGCATCCCCAAAGGCCCGAGAAGGTAGCAGCATCAGATAAAACCTGAGACACAAAGTGACAAATGGTCAACAGCGCAGGAGATCGAACAGCTGTGCACACCAACAAAGTGCTTCATTCCCTCAGCCTGTGTACACCAGTAAATCAATCTTTCTAAACAGGTTCCACATTCACACTTACCCCATTGGTTCCCTCTGTTTACACAACCAATTCAAACTCGTACTAAATATATTCGTCAGCTGTTCCCTTGTTCCATTAGATGGCAGACATTCCTGCAGAATGTATTGGGATGGTCACTGTATCATATGAAGACAATCTATGATCCAAACTCAAGGACCCATCGCCTCAGAGTCAAGCATTGGAGGAGAGCTCATCAAGGTCCAAAACAAAGTCAGTGCTCATTGGACAGGACATTTTCTAACAGTTTGGCTCGAAGCTGCTTAACTCCATTCCTTAATTCCCCCTTCCAGATCATTCTCAGAGTTACTCCAGTTTGTAGGAGAAATCCAACAGCTGGAAAAGCCTCTGGAGCAGTTGGACTACTTACCAAACTTCCGGTCATGACTCTATTTAAGGAGGAACATCAGTTTAATTGCTGTAACTACAGTTAATCTACAAAATAGGCAGGAAACAGTGCCTTCGATCCAAAACCAAACTCACTTCAATCATCTTCAGTTGCTTCATCAACGGCTCTCCATTTGGAGTATTCCGATTCATTTGAGGAAGAGAGTTCAAAAACAGGAATATCTCACCGCAGTTATACAGGGCCCTGCTAACACCCGGAATATTGTGTACAGTTTTGGTCTACCTACCAAAGAAAGGATACAGCTTCCATAGAGGGAGTGCAGCAAAGGTTTATTAGGGATATAGGATGTGGCAGGACTGTCCCATGAGGAAAGCTTGGTTCAACTAGGCCTGTGCTCACTAGGGTTTAGAAGAATGGGAAGGGATCAGATTGAAATACATAAAATTCTGATCGGGCCGGACAGACCAGATATAGGGTGGATGTTTCCCCTAGTCAGGGAGTGTAGAACCAGGGGACACAGTCTCAGAAGGTTAAGATTGAGATGAGGAAAACTTTCTTCACTTAGTGAACCTGTAGCATTCTCTGCCATAGATAGTTGTGGAGCCAAAGCCACTGGATAAATTCAAGAAAGAGATAGATACATTTTTAGATGTTAAAGGGATCAAGGAGTGTAGAGAAAACAAAATATGGCAGTGAGATATTGGATTAGTCGTGATCATATTGAACAGTGATGTGGGCTCGAGGGGCCAAATGGCCTACCCTGACTTTAAATGTTTCCTTCACAACTGCTTCGGAGTGAAGATGCCTCCACTGACCAACAGGAGGAGCTGGCGAGCAAGTGACAGGTCACATTCAAATTTTGTCAGCACTAAGTAAAGCCCAACACAGAAACATGTAAACCCAACTCCACCATTCTGAGTCATCATCATCATCATCATCTTGGGACTCACTGTTAACCAAAAGTTTAATGACAAGGAATCACATCAACGCCGTGTCACCATCGACACAGCTTAAAACATAAAAATCATAACACAACCTTTGCCCATGGGGATACCTGATCTAGAACGGGGGTAGACAGCAATGGATCTGTAACAGCCTGGACATGTTCAAATCCTCGATCTGCACTTACTCTTGGATAAACCACATTGATAAATCTACCGTGAGAGGTTTCAATCCCCTTGACTGATTCTAAGGCAGTTGACGAAACTATGGCTCTGTAATTGAATGAGGTTTATTGTCACATGTACTCACATGAGTACAGTGAAACGTTTGCAAGTTACCACTTACGGTGCGATGATACCTTGGTACCTTGGTGTAGATTCTTAGTTACAAAACAGAAAAAAAAGGAAAACAAAGCTAAAACATTAATCACTACAATCCTGCTTACTAAAAGATAGAAAAACAAAGAAACCGTTAACAGTTCAACAGCACAGTCCATAAGGCCTTGGCCATGCTCCTCACAGCGGCTTGACCTCCCCTGATCAGATGGAACAGCACCTCCATCGCCACCTCAGGCTCCCTGCTCCCACTCTCACCACTGGCCGCTCCCTGCTCCCTGATCCCACTCTCACCACCGGCTGCTCCCTGCTCCCTGCTCCCACTCTCACCACCGGCTACTCCCTGCTCCCACTCTCACCACCGGCTACTCCCAGCTCCCACCCTGCTCCCACTCTCACCACCGGCTGCTCCCTGCTCCCACTCTCACCACCGGCTGCTCCCTGCTCCCACTCTCACCACCGGCTGCTCCCTGCTCCCACTCTCACCACCGGCTGCTCCCTGCTCCCACTCTCACCACCGGCTGCTCCCTGCTCCCACTCTCACCACCGGCTGCTCCCTGCTCCCACTCTCACCACCGGCTGCTCCCTGCTCCCACTCTCACCACCGGCTGCTCCCTGCTCCCACTCTCACCACCGGCTGCTCCCTGCTCCCACTCTCACCACCGGCTGCTCCCTGCTCCCACTCTCACCACCGGCTGCTCCCTGCTCCCACTCTCACCACCGGCTGCTCCCTGCTCCCACTCTCACCACCGGCTGCTCCCTGCTCCCACTCTCACCACCGGCTGCTCCCTGCTCCCACTCTCACCACCGGCTGCTCCCTGCTCCCACTCTCACCACCGGCTGCTCCCTGCTCCCACTCTCACCACCGGCTGCTCCCTGCTCCCACTCTCACCACCGGCTGCTCCCTGCTCCCACTCTCACCACCGGCTGCTCCCTGCTCCCACTCTCACCACCGGCTGCTCCCTGCTCCCACTCTCACCACCGGCTGCTCCCTGCTCCCACTCTCACCACCGGCTGCTCCCTGCTCCCACTCTCACCACCGGCTGCTCCCTGCTCCCACTCTCACCACCGGCTGCTCCCTGCTCCCACTCTCACCACCGGCTGCTCCCTGCTCCCACTCTCACCACCGGCTGCTCCCTGCTCCCACTCTCACCACCGGCTGCTCCCTGCTCCCACTCTCACCACCGGCTGCTCCCTGCTCCCACTCTCACCACCGGCTGCTCCCTGCTCCCACTCTCACCACCGGCTGCTCCCTGCTCCCACTCTCACCACCGGCTGCTCCCTGCTCCCACTCTCACCACCGGCTGCTCCCTGCTCCCACTCTCACCACCGGCTGCTCCCTGCTCCCACTCTCACCACCGGCTGCTCCCTGCTCCCACTCTCACCACCGGCTGCTCCCTGCTCCCACTCTCACCACCGGCTGCTCCCTGCTCCCACTCTCACCACCGGCTGCTCCCTGCTCCCACTCTCACCACCGGCTGCTCCCTGCTCCCACTCTCACCACCGGCTGCTCCCTGCTCCCACTCTCACCACCGGCTGCTCCCTGCTCCCACTCTCACCACCGGCTGCTCCCTGCTCCCACTCTCACCACCGGCTGCTCCCTGCTCCCACTCTCACCACCGGCTGCTCCCTGCTCCCACTCTCACCACCGGCTGCTCCCTGCTCCCACTCTCACCACCGGCTGCTCCCTGCTCCCACTCTCACCACCGGCTGCTCCCTGCTCCCACTCTCACCACCGGCTGCTCCCTGCTCCCACTCTCACCACCGGCTGCTCCCTGCTCCCACTCTCACCACCGGCTGCTCCCTGCTCCCACTCTCACCACCGGCTGCTCCCTGCTCCCACTCTCACCACCGGCTGCTCCCTGCTCCCACTCTCACCACCGGCTGCTCCCTGCTCCCACTCTCACCACCGGCTGCTCCCTGCTCCCACTCTCACCACCGGCTGCTCCCTGCTCCCACTCTCACCACCGGCTGCTCCCTGCTCCCACTCTCACCACCGGCTGCTCCCTGCTCCCACTCTCACCACCGGCTGCTCCCTGCTCCCACTCTCACCACCGGCTGCTCCCTGCTCCCACTCTCACCACCGGCTGCTCCCTGCTCCCACTCTCACCACCGGCTGCTCCCTGCTCCCACTCTCACCACCGGCTGCTCCCTGCTCCCACTCTCACCACCGGCTGCTCCCTGCTCCCACTCTCACCACCGGCTGCTCCCTGCTCCCACTCTCACCACCGGCTGCTCCCTGCTCCCACTCTCACCACCGGCTGCTCCCTGCTCCCACTCTCACCACCGGCTGCTCCCTGCTCCCACTCTCACCACCGGCTGCTCCCTGCTCCCACTCTCACCACCGGCTGCTCCCTGCTCCCACTCTCACCACCGGCTGCTCCCTGCTCCCACTCTCACCACCGGCTGCTCCCTGCTCCCACTCTCACCACCGGCTGCTCCCTGCTCCCACTCTCACCACCGGCTGCTCCCTGCTCCCACTCTCACCACCGGCTGCTCCCTGCTCCCACTCTCACCACCGGCTGCTCCCTGCTCCCACTCTCACCACCGGCTGCTCCCTGCTCCCACTCTCACCACCGGCTGCTCCCTGCTCCCACTCTCACCACCGGCTGCTCCCTGCTCCCACTCTCACCACCGGCTGCTCCCTGCTCCCACTCTCACCACCGGCTGCTCCCTGCTCCCACTCTCACCACCGGCTGCTCCCTGCTCCCACTCTCACCACCGGCTGCTCCCTGCTCCCACTCTCACCACCGGCTGCTCCCTGCTCCCACTCTCACCACCGGCTGCTCCCTGCTCCCACTCTCACCACCGGCTGCTCCCTGCTCCCACTCTCACCACCGGCTGCTCCCTGCTCCCACTCTCACCACCGGCTGCTCCCTGCTCCCACTCTCACCACCGGCTGCTCCCTGCTCCCACTCTCACCACCGGCTGCTCCCTGCTCCCACTCTCACCACCGGCTGCTCCCTGCTCCCACTCTCACCACCGGCTGCTCCCTGCTCCCACTCTCACCACCGGCTGCTCCCTGCTCCCACTCTCACCACCGGCTGCTCCCTGCTCCCACTCTCACCACCGGCTGCTCCCTGCTCCCACTCTCACCACCGGCTGCTCCCTGCTCCCACTCTCACCACCGGCTGCTCCCTGCTCCCACTCTCACCACCGGCTGCTCCCTGCTCCCACTCTCACCACCGGCTGCTCCCTGCTCCCACTCTCACCACCGGCTGCTCCCTGCTCCCACTCTCACCACCGGCTGCTCCCTGCTCCCACTCTCACCACCGGCTGCTCCCTGCTCCCACTCTCACCACCGGCTGCTCCCTGCTCCCACTCTCACCACCGGCTGCTCCCTGCTCCCACTCTCACCACCGGCTGCTCCCTGCTCCCACTCTCACCACCGGCTGCTCCCTGCTCCCACTCTCACCACCGGCTGCTCCCTGCTCCCACTCTCACCACCGGCTGCTCCCTGCTCCCACTCTCACCACCGGCTGCTCCCTGCTCCCACTCTCACCACCGGCTGCTCCCTGCTCCCACTCTCACCACCGGCTGCTCCCTGCTCCCACTCTCACCACCGGCTGCTCCCTGCTCCCACTCTCACCACCGGCTGCTCCCTGCTCCCACTCTCACCACCGGCTGCTCCCTGCTCCCACTCTCACCACCGGCTGCTCCCTGCTCCCACTCTCACCACCGGCTGCTCCCTGCTCCCACTCTCACCACCGGCTGCTCCCTGCTCCCACTCTCACCACCGGCTGCTCCCTGCTCCCACTCTCACCACCGGCTGCTCCCTGCTCCCACTCTCACCACCGGCTGCTCCCTGCTCCCACTCTCACCACCGGCTGCTCCCTGCTCCCACTCTCACCACCGGCTGCTCCCTGCTCCCACTCTCACCACCGGCTGCTCCCTGCTCCCACTCTCACCACCGGCTGCTCCCTGCTCCCACTCTCACCACCGGCTGCTCCCTGCTCCCACTCTCACCACCGGCTGCTCCCTGCTCCCACTCTCACCACCGGCTGCTCCCTGCTCCCACTCTCACCACCGGCTGCTCCCTGCTCCCACTCTCACCACCGGCTGCTCCCTGCTCCCACTCTCACCACCGGCTGCTCCCTGCTCCCACTCTCACCACCGGCTGCTCCCTGCTCCCACTCTCACCACCGGCTGCTCCCTGCTCCCACTCTCACCACCGGCTGCTCCCTGCTCCCACTCTCACCACCGGCTGCTCCCTGCTCCCACTCTCACCACCGGCTGCTCCCTGCTCCCACTCTCACCACCGGCTGCTCCCTGCTCCCACTCTCACCACCGGCTGCTCCCTGCTCCCACTCTCACCACCGGCTGCTCCCTGCTCCCACTCTCACCACCGGCTGCTCCCTGCTCCCACTCTCACCACCGGCTGCTCCCTGCTCCCACTCTCACCACCGGCTGCTCCCTGCTCCCACTCTCACCACCGGCTGCTCCCTGCTCCCACTCTCACCACCGGCTGCTCCCTGCTCCCACTCTCACCACCGGCTGCTCCCTGCTCCCACTCTCACCACCGGCTGCTCCCTGCTCCCACTCTCACCACCGGCTGCTCCCTGCTCCCACTCTCACCACCGGCTGCTCCCTGCTCCCACTCTCACCACCGGCTGCTCCCTGCTCCCACTCTCACCACCGGCTGCTCCCTGCTCCCACTCTCACCACCGGCTGCTCCCTGCTCCCACTCTCACCACCGGCTGCTCCCTGCTCCCACTCTCACCACCGGCTGCTCCCTGCTCCCACTCTCACCACCGGCTGCTCCCTGCTCCCACTCTCACCACCGGCTGCTCCCTGCTCCCACTCTCACCACCGGCTGCTCCCTGCTCCCACTCTCACCACCGGCTGCTCCCTGCTCCCACTCTCACCACCGGCTGCTCCCTGCTCCCACTCTCACCACCGGCTGCTCCCTGCTCCCACTCTCACCACCGGCTGCTCCCTGCTCCCACTCTCACCACCGGCTGCTCCCTGCTCCCACTCTCACCACCGGCTGCTCCCTGCTCCCACTCTCACCACCGGCTGCTCCCTGCTCCCACTCTCACCACCGGCTGCTCCCTGCTCCCACTCTCACCACCGGCTGCTCCCTGCTCCCACTCTCACCACCGGCTGCTCCCTGCTCCCACTCTCACCACCGGCTGCTCCCTGCTCCCACTCTCACCACCGGCTGCTCCCTGCTCCCACTCTCACCACCGGCTGCTCCCTGCTCCCACTCTCACCACCGGCTGCTCCCTGCTCCCACTCTCACCACCGGCTGCTCCCTGCTCCCACTCTCACCACCGGCTGCTCCCTGCTCCCACTCTCACCACCGGCTGCTCCCTGCTCCCACTCTCACCACCGGCTGCTCCCTGCTCCCACTCTCACCACCGGCTGCTCCCTGCTCCCACTCTCACCACCGGCTGCTCCCTGCTCCCACTCTCACCACCGGCTGCTCCCTGCTCCCACTCTCACCACCGGCTGCTCCCTGCTCCCACTCTCACCACCGGCTGCTCCCTGCTCCCACTCTCACCACCGGCTGCTCCCTGCTCCCACTCTCACCACCGGCTGCTCCCTGCTCCCACTCTCACCACCGGCTGCTCCCTGCTCCCACTCTCACCACCGGCTGCTCCCTGCTCCCACTCTCACCACCGGCTGCTCCCTGCTCCCACTCTCACCACCGGCTGCTCCCTGCTCCCACTCTCACCACCGGCTGCTCCCTGCTCCCACTCTCACCACCGGCTGCTCCCTGCTCCCACTCTCACCACCGGCTGCTCCCTGCTCCCACTCTCACCACCGGCTGCTCCCTGCTCCCACTCTCACCACCGGCTGCTCCCTGCTCCCACTCTCACCACCGGCTGCTCCCTGCTCCCACTCTCACCACCGGCTGCTCCCTGCTCCCACTCTCACCACCGGCTGCTCCCTGCTCCCACTCTCACCACCGGCTGCTCCCTGCTCCCACTCTCACCACCGGCTGCTCCCTGCTCCCACTCTCACCACCGGCTGCTCCCTGCTCCCACTCTCACCACCGGCTGCTCCCTGCTCCCACTCTCACCACCGGCTGCTCCCTGCTCCCACTCTCACCACCGGCTGCTCCCTGCTCCCACTCTCACCACCGGCTGCTCCCTGCTCCCACTCTCACCACCGGCTGCTCCCTGCTCCCACTCTCACCACCGGCTGCTCCCTGCTCCCACTCTCACCACCGGCTGCTCCCTGCTCCCACTCTCACCACCGGCTGCTCCCTGCTCCCACTCTCACCACCGGCTGCTCCCTGCTCCCACTCTCACCACCGGCTGCTCCCTGCTCCCACTCTCACCACCGGCTGCTCCCTGCTCCCACTCTCACCACCGGCTGCTCCCTGCTCCCACTCTCACCACCGGCTGCTCCCTGCTCCCACTCTCACCACCGGCTGCTCCCTGCTCCCACTCTCACCACCGGCTGCTCCCTGCTCCCACTCTCACCACCGGCTGCTCCCTGCTCCCACTCTCACCACCGGCTGCTCCCTGCTCCCACTCTCACCACCGGCTGCTCCCTGCTCCCACTCTCACCACCGGCTGCTCCCTGCTCCCACTCTCACCACCGGCTGCTCCCTGCTCCCACTCTCACCACCGGCTGCTCCCTGCTCCCACTCTCACCACCGGCTGCTCCCTGCTCCCACTCTCACCACCGGCTGCTCCCTGCTCCCACTCTCACCACCGGCTGCTCCCTGCTCCCACTCTCACCACCGGCTGCTCCCTGCTCCCACTCTCACCACCGGCTGCTCCCTGCTCCCACTCTCACCACCGGCTGCTCCCTGCTCCCACTCTCACCACCGGCTGCTCCCTGCTCCCACTCTCACCACCGGCTGCTCCCTGCTCCCACTCTCACCACCGGCTGCTCCCTGCTCCCACTCTCACCACCGGCTGCTCCCTGCTCCCACTCTCACCACCGGCTGCTCCCTGCTCCCACTCTCACCACCGGCTGCTCCCTGCTCCCACTCTCACCACCGGCTGCTCCCTGCTCCCACTCTCACCACCGGCTGCTCCCTGCTCCCACTCTCACCACCGGCTGCTCCCTGCTCCCACTCTCACCACCGGCTGCTCCCTGCTCCCACTCTCACCACCGGCTGCTCCCTGCTCCCACTCTCACCACCGGCTGCTCCCTGCTCCCACTCTCACCACCGGCTGCTCCCTGCTCCCACTCTCACCACCGGCTGCTCCCTGCTCCCACTCTCACCACCGGCTGCTCCCTGCTCCCACTCTCACCACCGGCTGCTCCCTGCTCCCACTCTCACCACCGGCTGCTCCCTGCTCCCACTCTCACCACCGGCTGCTCCCTGCTCCCACTCTCACCACCGGCTGCTCCCTGCTCCCACTCTCACCACCGGCTGCTCCCTGCTCCCACTCTCACCACCGGCTGCTCCCTGCTCCCACTCTCACCACCGGCTGCTCCCTGCTCCCACTCTCACCACCGGCTGCTCCCTGCTCCCACTCTCACCACCGGCTGCTCCCTGCTCCCACTCTCACCACCGGCTGCTCCCTGCTCCCACTCTCACCACCGGCTGCTCCCTGCTCCCACTCTCACCACCGGCTGCTCCCTGCTCCCACTCTCACCACCGGCTGCTCCCTGCTCCCACTCTCACCACCGGCTGCTCCCTGCTCCCACTCTCACCACCGGCTGCTCCCTGCTCCCACTCTCACCACCGGCTGCTCCCTGCTCCCACTCTCACCACCGGCTGCTCCCTGCTCCCACTCTCACCACCGGCTGCTCCCTGCTCCCACTCTCACCACCGGCTGCTCCCTGCTCCCACTCTCACCACCGGCTGCTCCCTGCTCCCACTCTCACCACCGGCTGCTCCCTGCTCCCACTCTCACCACCGGCTGCTCCCTGCTCCCACTCTCACCACCGGCTGCTCCCTGCTCCCACTCTCACCACCGGCTGCTCCCTGCTCCCACTCTCACCACCGGCTGCTCCCTGCTCCCACTCTCACCACCGGCTGCTCCCTGCTCCCACTCTCACCACCGGCTGCTCCCTGCTCCCACTCTCACCACCGGCTGCTCCCTGCTCCCACTCTCACCACCGGCTGCTCCCTGCTCCCACTCTCACCACCGGCTGCTCCCTGCTCCCACTCTCACCACCGGCTGCTCCCTGCTCCCACTCTCACCACCGGCTGCTCCCTGCTCCCACTCTCACCACCGGCTGCTCCCTGCTCCCACTCTCACCACC
Organism: Chiloscyllium plagiosum; assembly: GCF_004010195.1. NCBI lineage: Eukaryota > Metazoa > Chordata > Chondrichthyes > Orectolobiformes > Hemiscylliidae > Chiloscyllium > Chiloscyllium plagiosum. Next base: position 1,701,576 of record NC_057731.1, on the reverse strand, counting down.
GGCTGCTCCCTGCTCCCACTCTCACCACCGGCTGCTCCCTGCTCCCACTCTCACCACCGGCTGCTCCCTGCTCCCACTCTCACCACCGGCTGCTCCCTGCTCCCACTCTCACCACCGGCTGCTCCCTGCTCCCACTCTCACCACCGGCTGCTCCCTGCTCCCACTCTCACCACCGGCTGCTCCCTGCTCCCACTCTCACCACCGGCTGCTCCCTGCTCCCACTCTCACCACCGGCTGCTCCCTGCTCCCACTCTCACCACCGGCTGCTCCCTGCTCCCACTCTCACCACCGGCTGCTCCCTGCTCCCACTCTCACCACCGGCTGCTCCCTGCTCCCACTCTCACCACCGGCTGCTCCCTGCTCCCACTCTCACCACCGGCTGCTCCCTGCTCCCACTCTCACCACCGGCTGCTCCCTGCTCCCACTCTCACCACCGGCTGCTCCCTGCTCCCACTCTCACCACCGGCTGCTCCCTGCTCCCACTCTCACCACCGGCTGCTCCCTGCTCCCACTCTCACCACCGGCTGCTCCCTGCTCCCACTCTCACCACCGGCTGCTCCCTGCTCCCACTCTCACCACCGGCTGCTCCCTGCTCCCACTCTCACCACCGGCTGCTCCCTGCTCCCACTCTCACCACCGGCTGCTCCCTGCTCCCACTCTCACCACCGGCTGCTCCCTGCTCCCACTCTCACCACCGGCTGCTCCCTGCTCCCACTCTCACCACCGGCTGCTCCCTGCTCCCACTCTCACCACCGGCTGCTCCCTGCTCCCACTCTCACCACCGGCTGCTCCCTGCTCCCACTCTCACCACCGGCTGCTCCCTGCTCCCACTCTCACCACCGGCTGCTCCCTGCTCCCACTCTCACCACCGGCTGCTCCCTGCTCCCACTCTCACCACCGGCTGCTCCCTGCTCCCACTCTCACCACCGGCTGCTCCCTGCTCCCACTCTCACCACCGGCTGCTCCCTGCTCCCACTCTCACCACCGGCTGCTCCCTGCTCCCACTCTCACCACCGGCTGCTCCCTGCTCCCACTCTCACCACCGGCTGCTCCCTGCTCCCACTCTCACCACCGGCTGCTCCCTGCTCCCACTCTCACCACCGGCTGCTCCCTGCTCCCACTCTCACCACCGGCTGCTCCCTGCTCCCACTCTCACCACCGGCTGCTCCCTGCTCCCACTCTCACCACCGGCTGCTCCCTGCTCCCACTCTCACCACCGGCTGCTCCCTGCTCCCACTCTCACCACCGGCTGCTCCCTGCTCCCACTCTCACCACCGGCTGCTCCCTGCTCCCACTCTCACCACCGGCTGCTCCCTGCTCCCACTCTCACCACCGGCTGCTCCCTGCTCCCACTCTCACCACCGGCTGCTCCCTGCTCCCACTCTCACCACCGGCTGCTCCCTGCTCCCACTCTCACCACCGGCTGCTCCCTGCTCCCACTCTCACCACCGGCTGCTCCCTGCTCCCACTCTCACCACCGGCTGCTCCCTGCTCCCACTCTCACCACCGGCTGCTCCCTGCTCCCACTCTCACCACCGGCTGCTCCCTGCTCCCACTCTCACCACCGGCTGCTCCCTGCTCCCACTCTCACCACCGGCTGCTCCCTGCTCCCACTCTCACCACCGGCTGCTCCCTGCTCCCACTCTCACCACCGGCTGCTCCCTGCTCCCACTCTCACCACCGGCTGCTCCCTGCTCCCACTCTCACCACCGGCTGCTCCCTGCTCCCACTCTCACCACCGGCTGCTCCCTGCTCCCACTCTCACCACCGGCTGCTCCCTGCTCCCACTCTCACCACCGGCTGCTCCCTGCTCCCACTCTCACCACCGGCTGCTCCCTGCTCCCACTCTCACCACCGGCTGCTCCCTGCTCCCACTCTCACCACCGGCTGCTCCCTGCTCCCACTCTCACCACCGGCTGCTCCCTGCTCCCACTCTCACCACCGGCTGCTCCCTGCTCCCACTCTCACCACCGGCTGCTCCCTGCTCCCACTCTCACCACCGGCTGCTCCCTGCTCCCACTCTCACCACCGGCTGCTCCCTGCTCCCACTCTCACCACCGGCTGCTCCCTGCTCCCACTCTCACCACCGGCTGCTCCCTGCTCCCACTCTCACCACCGGCTGCTCCCTGCTCCCACTCTCACCACCGGCTGCTCCCTGCTCCCACTCTCACCACCGGCTGCTCCCTGCTCCCACTCTCACCACCGGCTGCTCCCTGCTCCCACTCTCACCACCGGCTGCTCCCTGCTCCCACTCTCACCACCGGCTGCTCCCTGCTCCCACTCTCACCACCGGCTGCTCCCTGCTCCCACTCTCACCACCGGCTGCTCCCTGCTCCCACTCTCACCACCGGCTGCTCCCTGCTCCCACTCTCACCACCGGCTGCTCCCTGCTCCCACTCTCACCACCGGCTGCTCCCTGCTCCCACTCTCACCACCGGCTGCTCCCTGCTCCCACTCTCACCACCGGCTGCTCCCTGCTCCCACTCTCACCACCGGCTGCTCCCTGCTCCCACTCTCACCACCGGCTGCTCCCTGCTCCCACTCTCACCACCGGCTGCTCCCTGCTCCCACTCTCACCACCGGCTGCTCCCTGCTCCCACTCTCACCACCGGCTGCTCCCTGCTCCCACTCTCACCACCGGCTGCTCCCTGCTCCCACTCTCACCACCGGCTGCTCCCTGCTCCCACTCTCACCACCGGCTGCTCCCTGCTCCCACTCTCACCACCGGCTGCTCCCTGCTCCCACTCTCACCACCGGCTGCTCCCTGCTCCCACTCTCACCACCGGCTGCTCCCTGCTCCCACTCTCACCACCGGCTGCTCCCTGCTCCCACTCTCACCACCGGCTGCTCCCTGCTCCCACTCTCACCACCGGCTGCTCCCTGCTCCCACTCTCACCACCGGCTGCTCCCTGCTCCCACTCTCACCACCGGCTGCTCCCTGCTCCCACTCTCACCACCGGCTGCTCCCTGCTCCCACTCTCACCACCGGCTGCTCCCTGCTCCCACTCTCACCACCGGCTGCTCCCTGCTCCCACTCTCACCACCGGCTGCTCCCTGCTCCCACTCTCACCACCGGCTGCTCCCTGCTCCCACTCTCACCACCGGCTGCTCCCTGCTCCCACTCTCACCACCGGCTGCTCCCTGCTCCCACTCTCACCACCGGCTGCTCCCTGCTCCCACTCTCACCACCGGCTGCTCCCTGCTCCCACTCTCACCACCGGCTGCTCCCTGCTCCCACTCTCACCACCGGCTGCTCCCTGCTCCCACTCTCACCACCGGCTGCTCCCTGCTCCCACTCTCACCACCGGCTGCTCCCTGCTCCCACTCTCACCACCGGCTGCTCCCTGCTCCCACTCTCACCACCGGCTGCTCCCTGCTCCCACTCTCACCACCGGCTGCTCCCTGCTCCCACTCTCACCACCGGCTGCTCCCTGCTCCCACTCTCACCACCGGCTGCTCCCTGCTCCCACTCTCACCACCGGCTGCTCCCTGCTCCCACTCTCACCACCGGCTGCTCCCTGCTCCCACTCTCACCACCGGCTGCTCCCTGCTCCCACTCTCACCACCGGCTGCTCCCTGCTCCCACTCTCACCACCGGCTGCTCCCTGCTCCCACTCTCACCACCGGCTGCTCCCTGCTCCCACTCTCACCACCGGCTGCTCCCTGCTCCCACTCTCACCACCGGCTGCTCCCTGCTCCCACTCTCACCACCGGCTGCTCCCTGCTCCCACTCTCACCACCGGCTGCTCCCTGCTCCCACTCTCACCACCGGCTGCTCCCTGCTCCCACTCTCACCACCGGCTGCTCCCTGCTCCCACTCTCACCACCGGCTGCTCCCTGCTCCCACTCTCACCACCGGCTGCTCCCTGCTCCCACTCTCACCACCGGCTGCTCCCTGCTCCCACTCTCACCACCGGCTGCTCCCTGCTCCCACTCTCACCACCGGCTGCTCCCTGCTCCCACTCTCACCACCGGCTGCTCCCTGCTCCCACTCTCACCACCGGCTGCTCCCTGCTCCCACTCTCACCACCGGCTGCTCCCTGCTCCCACTCTCACCACCGGCTGCTCCCTGCTCCCACTCTCACCACCGGCTGCTCCCTGCTCCCACTCTCACCACCGGCTGCTCCCTGCTCCCACTCTCACCACCGGCTGCTCCCTGCTCCCACTCTCACCACCGGCTGCTCCCTGCTCCCACTCTCACCACCGGCTGCTCCCTGCTCCCACTCTCACCACCGGCTGCTCCCTGCTCCCACTCTCACCACCGGCTGCTCCCTGCTCCCACTCTCACCACCGGCTGCTCCCTGCTCCCACTCTCACCACCGGCTGCTCCCTGCTCCCACTCTCACCACCGGCTGCTCCCTGCTCCCACTCTCACCACCGGCTGCTCCCTGCTCCCACTCTCACCACCGGCTGCTCCCTGCTCCCACTCTCACCACCGGCTGCTCCCTGCTCCCACTCTCACCACCGGCTGCTCCCTGCTCCCACTCTCACCACCGGCTGCTCCCTGCTCCCACTCTCACCACCGGCTGCTCCCTGCTCCCACTCTCACCACCGGCTGCTCCCTGCTCCCACTCTCACCACCGGCTGCTCCCTGCTCCCACTCTCACCACCGGCTGCTCCCTGCTCCCACTCTCACCACCGGCTGCTCCCTGCTCCCACTCTCACCACCGGCTGCTCCCTGCTCCCACTCTCACCACCGGCTGCTCCCTGCTCCCACTCTCACCACCGGCTGCTCCCTGCTCCCACTCTCACCACCGGCTGCTCCCTGCTCCCACTCTCACCACCGGCTGCTCCCTGCTCCCACTCTCACCACCGGCTGCTCCCTGCTCCCACTCTCACCACCGGCTGCTCCCTGCTCCCACTCTCACCACCGGCTGCTCCCTGCTCCCACTCTCACCACCGGCTGCTCCCTGCTCCCACTCTCACCACCGGCTGCTCCCTGCTCCCACTCTCACCACCGGCTGCTCCCTGCTCCCACTCTCACCACCGGCTGCTCCCTGCTCCCACTCTCACCACCGGCTGCTCCCTGCTCCCACTCTCACCACCGGCTGCTCCCTGCTCCCACTCTCACCACCGGCTGCTCCCTGCTCCCACTCTCACCACCGGCTGCTCCCTGCTCCCACTCTCACCACCGGCTGCTCCCTGCTCCCACTCTCACCACCGGCTGCTCCCTGCTCCCACTCTCACCACCGGCTGCTCCCTGCTCCCACTCTCACCACCGGCTGCTCCCTGCTCCCACTCTCACCACCGGCTGCTCCCTGCTCCCACTCTCACCACCGGCTGCTCCCTGCTCCCACTCTCACCACCGGCTGCTCCCTGCTCCCACTCTCACCACCGGCTGCTCCCTGCTCCCACTCTCACCACCGGCTGCTCCCTGCTCCCACTCTCACCACCGGCTGCTCCCTGCTCCCACTCTCACCACCGGCTGCTCCCTGCTCCCACTCTCACCACCGGCTGCTCCCTGCTCCCACTCTCACCACCGGCTGCTCCCTGCTCCCACTCTCACCACCGGCTGCTCCCTGCTCCCACTCTCACCACCGGCTGCTCCCTGCTCCCACTCTCACCACCGGCTGCTCCCTGCTCCCACTCTCACCACCGGCTGCTCCCTGCTCCCACTCTCACCACCGGCTGCTCCCTGCTCCCACTCTCACCACCGGCTGCTCCCTGCTCCCACTCTCACCACCGGCTGCTCCCTGCTCCCACTCTCACCACCGGCTGCTCCCTGCTCCCACTCTCACCACCGGCTGCTCCCTGCTCCCACTCTCACCACCGGCTGCTCCCTGCTCCCACTCTCACCACCGGCTGCTCCCTGCTCCCACTCTCACCACCGGCTGCTCCCTGCTCCCACTCTCACCACCGGCTGCTCCCTGCTCCCACTCTCACCACCGGCTGCTCCCTGCTCCCACTCTCACCACCGGCTGCTCCCTGCTCCCACTCTCACCACCGGCTGCTCCCTGCTCCCACTCTCACCACCGGCTGCTCCCTGCTCCCACTCTCACCACCGGCTGCTCCCTGCTCCCACTCTCACCACCGGCTGCTCCCTGCTCCCACTCTCACCACCGGCTGCTCCCTGCTCCCACTCTCACCACCGGCTGCTCCCTGCTCCCACTCTCACCACCGGCTGCTCCCTGCTCCCACTCTCACCACCGGCTGCTCCCTGCTCCCACTCTCACCACCGGCTGCTCCCTGCTCCCACTCTCACCACCGGCTGCTCCCTGCTCCCACTCTCACCACCGGCTGCTCCCTGCTCCCACTCTCACCACCGGCTGCTCCCTGCTCCCACTCTCACCACCGGCTGCTCCCTGCTCCCACTCTCACCACCGGCTGCTCCCTGCTCCCACTCTCACCACCGGCTGCTCCCTGCTCCCACTCTCACCACCGGCTGCTCCCTGCTCCCACTCTCACCACCGGCTGCTCCCTGCTCCCACTCTCACCACCGGCTGCTCCCTGCTCCCACTCTCACCACCGGCTGCTCCCTGCTCCCACTCTCACCACCGGCTGCTCCCTGCTCCCACTCTCACCACCGGCTGCTCCCTGCTCCCACTCTCACCACCGGCTGCTCCCTGCTCCCACTCTCACCACCGGCTGCTCCCTGCTCCCACTCTCACCACCGGCTGCTCCCTGCTCCCACTCTCACCACCGGCTGCTCCCTGCTCCCACTCTCACCACCGGCTGCTCCCTGCTCCCACTCTCACCACCGGCTGCTCCCTGCTCCCACTCTCACCACCGGCTGCTCCCTGCTCCCACTCTCACCACCGGCTGCTCCCTGCTCCCACTCTCACCACCGGCTGCTCCCTGCTCCCACTCTCACCACCGGCTGCTCCCTGCTCCCACTCTCACCACCGGCTGCTCCCTGCTCCCACTCTCACCACCGGCTGCTCCCTGCTCCCACTCTCACCACCGGCTGCTCCCTGCTCCCACTCTCACCACCGGCTGCTCCCTGCTCCCACTCTCACCACCGGCTGCTCCCTGCTCCCACTCTCACCACCGGCTGCTCCCTGCTCCCACTCTCACCACCGGCTGCTCCCTGCTCCCACTCTCACCACCGGCTGCTCCCTGCTCCCACTCTCACCACCGGCTGCTCCCTGCTCCCACTCTCACCACCGGCTGCTCCCTGCTCCCACTCTCACCACCGGCTGCTCCCTGCTCCCACTCTCACCACCGGCTGCTCCCTGCTCCCACTCTGGCTGCTCCCTGCTCCCTGCTCCCACTCTCACCACCAGCTGCCCCCTGCTCCCTGCTCCCACTCTCACCACCGGCTGCTCCCTGCTCCCTGCTCCCACTCTCACCACCGGCTGCTCCCTGCTCCCACTCTCACCACCGGCTGCTCCCTGCTCCCACTGTCACCACCGGCTGCTCCCTGTTCCCACTCTCACCACTGGCTGTTCCCTGCTCCCTGCTCTCAACACCAGCTGCCCCAGGCTCCCTGTTGCCATTCTCACCGCCAACAATATTTGTAAAATAGACAATTGCACTTTCCACAGATTGTGAGCGATATAATAAACATGCATTTGGAAAGACTGGGTTTGACTAGGAATAGTCAGCATGGCTTTATGCGTGTGAGATCATGCCTCACAAATTTGTTAAGTGTTCTTTAATGTCGTGACCAGGAAGGTTGATGAGGGTGGGGATTGGACGTTGTCTGTAAAGATTTTAGTAAGGCTTTTGATAAGGTTCCACTTGGTAGGCTGCTCTGGAAGGTTGGATCATATGGAATCCAGGGTGAGCTGGCAAATTGGATACATAATTGGCTTGATGGTAGGAAGCAGAGGGTAATAGTGGAAGGATGCTTGTCGGATTGGAGGCCTGTGACTAATGGTGTGCTTCGGGTTGGTGCTGGGCCCATTGCTGGAAGCAGAGGCTAATAGTGGAAGGATGCTTGTTGGACTGGAGGCCTGTGACTAGTGGGGTGCCTCAGGGGTCGGTGCTGAGCCCATTACTGTTTGTTGTCTATATCAATGACTTGGATGAGAATGTACAAGGTATGATTAGTAAGTTTGCAGATGACACTAAAATAGGTATTATCATGGACAGTGTGGAAGGTTATCAGAAATTGCTGCAGGACCTTGATCAGCTGGGGATGTGGGCTGAGAAATGGCAAATGGAGTTTAATATAGATAATTGTGGGGCCTTGCATTCTGGAGTCAAATCAAGGTAGGAGTTTCATGGTGAACGGTTGGGCTTTAAGGAGTGTAGTGGAACAGAGGGACATTGGTGTTCAGGTGCATGGTTCTCTGAAAGTAGAGACACAGGTAGACAGGGCAGTGAAGAAGGGTTTTGGCACACTGGCCTTCATCAGTCAGGGCATTGAGTATAGAAGTTGGGAAGTTATGTTGCAGTTGTACAGGACATTGGTGAGGCTGCACTTGGAGTATTGTGTTCAGTTTTGGTCAGCTTGCTCTAGGAAGGATGTTGTTAAACTGGAAAGAGTGCTGAAGAAATTTACAAGGATGTTGCCAGGACTGAATGGGTCTGAGCTATAGGGAGAGATTAGACAAGCTTTGACTTTTTTCTTTAGAACATAGAAGACTGAGAGGGAATCTTATTGGAAGTATATAAGATCATGAAAGGCATGGATAGGGTGAATGCACTCAGTCTTTATCCCAGGGTTGGGGAATCAAGGACTGGAGGACGTCAGTTTAAGGTTAGAGGGGAAAGAATAACAGGGAACCTGAGGGGCAACTTCTTTACACAGAGGATGGTACAAGTATGGAATGAGCTGCCAGTGGAAGTGTTTGAGGCGGGTACATTGACAACATTTAAAAGGCATTTGGACAAATACATGGATAGGAAAGGATTAGAAGGATATGGGCCAAGTGGAGAGTAATGAGGTTAGTGTGGATGGACATTTTGGTGAGCATGGACCAGTTTGGGCTGAAGGGCCTGATTCCGTGCTGTAGGACTCTGTGACTCAATGACTCCTTTGTGTCTATGTTCACTGAGGAAGATACAAGAATCTTCCAGATCTAGAGATCCAAGGGGTTGAGCCAAATGTAGAGTTGAAAGAAATTAGCTTCAGTAAAAAGCTTCAGTACTAGACAAATCAATGGAGCTGAAAGTTGATAAATCCCAGGGCCCGATGGTCTACGTCCAGAATGTTGAAGGACATTATCACCGAGATAGTTGATGGTTGAAGATTCATGTTCAAAATTCAATAGATTCTGAAATGCTTCCTGCGCATTGGAAAGTAGCAAATCTAACCTCACTATTTAGATTAGATTAGATTAGATTAGATTA
>NC_057731.1:1685446-1692232 GCF_004010195.1 Chiloscyllium plagiosum | reverse complement strand
CGGGAATTGAACCCGGGTCTCTAGTGCTGTGAGGCAGCAGTGCTAACCACTGTGCCACCGTTCCGCCCAAAAGAAGGGAGTAAGTGAGAAAGACACAATGACCTTACATCAGGAGTAGGGAAAGTACTAGAATCTATTGAATAAACATTAGCGAAACAGAAGAGAAGCAAATTGCTGATACTTGGTAACTGGGTCTCCTATGACACAAGAGATAAAACCTTCTGAGGTAGAGAGAGAGAGAACCTTCTGAAAGGGGAAAAAACGGGGGATTCAGTGATGGTAATGACAAAGGCAATAGTTGGAAGATGATCATTGGTCTGGTTCACAGGGTGTCCTGGGTGACATGGAGAAAATTTCAGCAACTTCTGAAAAACGCCTGTGAGTGGAGCCTCCATTGGCTGAATCGGTTGCTCATTCCCATGGGATTCCTACTCAGAAGTGGAACAGGATCTGGGAATTGTCCTGGTCTGCAGCTCCCCGAATTTCCCCAGCTCTTCACCTCTAAAGCCCCTTTGGTGGGCTGACTTAAGTTCTAAACCAACTAGTGACTATGCTGCAAAAGTGAATTTTGGAATGTCCCAGATATGTAATAAGTATTATCTAAATACACATTCATTCTTTAACACAATACATACACTTCCTTGAGCATGTTGAGCAACAGTACAAGAATAAGTTGAAGACTTTACTGATCTCCTACATTAACTCTTTCCATGTATTGGGGAGCTGTGTGGAGGGAAATCCCTGCTCTGTACTCCCTGTAAAAGGATACAATTACACGCTGGGAGTTTGCTTTCTGGAAATCTAATCAGCATTTGCTGGTTAATGTTGTCAGTATGTTTGAAAATTCATCATCATCTTCCTGCATTTAGCAGAAACTTTGCCTTATCAGCGCATTACTCTTCTGTCAGATGGGCAGCTTTCCCTTTCCTTAGCAAAGTATAAACAAAGTATAAACTAAGGAAGACATTATTGCAACCTTTAAACTGGCGTGTGAATATAATCTCTATCAGTTTCTATGATGTAACTGCCACCTGGTGCCGAGGGTTGGACATGACACAGCTTGCTCCCGACCTCAATGTGCTCTCACAGGCATGATGCATGTGTCAATAAAATGCCTTGCATTTCGCAACTGAGTGCATGAAAAATCCAGAGTGTAGCGGGACTGTGAATCAGAGCGGTCTCTTCCCCCCCCCCCCGATAACTTTCTGTAGATTTTTTGATCCAACAGGAATCTCAGTGGGATCATTGTTGGGAGGGTTGAGAGAGGCCCATCTCAGTCCTCATTCACCAATGCTGCTGCAGGGTTATCACCACGATAATAATTCTGACGGGCTGTATTTCTGGTCAGATAATTCAATTCAGGCTGGCTGGGGAGAACAGCAGGAGGATGTGTTGTATTTAGTCATTTTGCAATTGCAGAATTAATACAGTGCAGAAGAAGGCCATTCACCCCCTCCTGAGTGTGCTGGTTCCCAAATGAGAAATTCATTTATGCCATTTCCCCATCATCTCCCTGTAACCCTGCACATCCTTTTCAGATAACTGCCCAATTCTCTCTCGATTGCCTTAACTGAACCACCTCCACCACACTCTCGCATTCCACTCGCTGCATGAAAAAAATATTTTCTTCTGTCACCATTGCTTCTTTTGCCAATCACATTAAGTCTGTGGCCTCTCTCCTCGATTTCCCCCCCCCTCCCCCCAATGGGAACAGTTTCTTTCATTTAACTTGGTCCAGAGTGCTCCTGATTTCAAAACATCTTGGTCAAATTTCCTCTCAGCGTTCTCTTCCTCACAGAAAACAGCCCAAACATTTCCAATCCATTTGTCTGAAAAATATACAGACTTTTATTCCTGTTTTACTTAGAAATACAGAATGTCATGAATGCTGTGATTTTCATTTCACCTAGCACCACAAACAAGTTACAACACAACGTCAGATAACACTTTCCTGCTTTTCTTAACATTTAAGGAAACCAAGAACTAAGCAATCCCAGCTTTCTCTCCTTAATTCAGTGCTTTCCAAGATAAATTGTTCCAGCTCAGTCAATATACAGACTGGACAATGTTCCTGTCTGTTTCAAAATGCAAAGTTTGTGACAGAATACTTTCTAGGTGCTAGCATTGGTTGTTTGTTTTAACAAAGTTGCTGAAATTTTAGTTGAAAGCACCTTACTGACAAAACAGGTCAAACTGTTACTCAAATTTTTAATTAATAAACATCAGCTCCCAGTCAGTTATTACATCAGTAAAACTCTCACAGCAATCAAAAATCTATTATGTGCTTCACTCTTTCATTTGTGTGCAAACATATCAAGTACACATTCACACACTCAACTCAAACTCTGGCGTAACAGGTCAAATTTGAAAAGGTATGGTAAAACAAGGGGTTCAGACGAGGCAGGACAGAACTGTGTTAATGTGGGAAATAACAAACTGACCAGGGCAGGAAAGAATAGACAGAACAAACCTATGAATGCATTGACAGATAAGGTTAGAGGTTACAAAAGTTAATAAAAGGACCAGATTAAACCAGCTAGAGACTTTATATTTGAATGTCCTCAACATTCAAAACAAAGAGATGTACTGAAAAGTGCAAATAGAAATAAACAAACAAAAGTAAAACACTTTAGATGCTGGAGATCTGAAACAAAAACATTCACTGTTGTTACCATCACTGAATCCCCCATTACCAACAGCCCTGAGGTTAACATTGACCAGTAACCAGTATATAAATAGCAAAGCTACAAGGGCAGGTCAAAGGTTGGAAATCCTGCAGTGAATAACTCCCCACCTGACTGTCCACAGCCTGCCCACCATCTAGAAGGAGAGGTCATAGTTTTACGCTGAGGGGGTGGCAGCTTTCAAACAGAGCTGAGAAGGAATCACTTCTCTCAAAGGGCTGTGAATCTGTGGAATTCACTGCCCCAGAATGTGCTAGGAGACTGAATAAATTTAAGGAAGAGATGGACAGATTTTTAATTAGTAACGAGTGGAAGAGTTACGGAGAGTGGGGAGGAAAGTGGAGTTGAGACTGCAATGAGATCAGTCAGCCACGATCGTATCCAATGGCAGAGCAGCCTCGGGAGGCTGAATTGCCTATTCCTGCTGCTAGTTCTTATGGTCAAAGCACAAGTGTGATGGAATACAATACTCCCCACCTGCCTGGATGGGTGTAGCTCCAATACCTCTCAAGAAACTTGACACCATTCAGCACAAAGCAGCCCGCTTGATTGGCACCACATCCACCACCTTTTCTTCAAAACTCACTCACAGTGGCAGCAGTGTGTACTATTTACAAAGTGAACTGCAGAAAATCACCAAGGCTCCTTAGTCATCATCTTCCCAATGCACTTCTATCTAGGAGGACAAGGGCAGCAGGTACATGGGAACACTACCCCCTGCAGGTTCCCCTCCTAGCCAACCACCCTGACTTGGAAATATATTGCCGTTCCATCAGAATTCCCTGTCAGGGGGCATTTTGGGGTCAACCCACAGCACACAGGATGCAGCAGTTCAAGAAGGCAGCTCACCAACACCTTCTCAAAGGATAGAGAATAAATGCTGACCTAGACAGCAACACATACAGCCAACAGACTAATACAAAGAGGAGTTAATCAGAATGAAGCCGATGTGTCTGTTTGACCTAAACTCAGGGAGGAGATCGTTTTGGTTATTAATGTAATGGCTGTTGCCCACCACACAGCTGCACTTACCAAAGATGTCACTTTCCTCAGAGATATTCATGAAATCAGAATCACAGAATCCCTACAGTGTGGAGAGAGGCCATTCAGCTCATCAAGTCTGCTCCAACCCTCCGAAGGACATCCCAATCAGACCCAGACCCTATCCCCGTAACCCCCCATTTTCCATGCTAACCCACCTAACCTGCACATTGCTGGACTGTGGGAGGAAACCGAAGCACCCAGAGGAAACCCACACAGAGAGAATGTGCAAACTCCACACAGTCGCCCAAGGCTGGAATTGTCATCCCTATTCATCCCTCATCTACAACCTCTCCTCTTTGCAAATTGCAGCTGGTAGCAGGCTGTTGCTATGTCCAACGGTAGAGCATCATCAGCTGATTTGACAGAGGCACCAGCAGTTTAGACTTAGCCTGTGGGTCAGGGTGAGGGGGTTAGATTATAAAGGACATTAAAAAGAGGCGAGATCCTGGGCAGGAAAATGGGCAGCTGCCAGGATACTAAGCAAAGCTGTCAGTTTTTCAGGGTGCAAGAGGACTAATCTGAGGCTTGAATTTAGAGGCACAGAGCAGAACTCTGATAGATGTGGATTGTGAAGAGTTTGACAAATCAGCCAGAAAACTTGTCATCAATGTGTTAGAGCACATTTATAAATACAGGACCAATTTGCTGCAGGAATTTTCTCAGAACCTGGAGTCTAACACCTTAACACGGAAATGCTCATGTTACAAAGATGCTGTGGAAGCAACATTGCTGGAATAGTTTAATCTTTCATAAGATTGTGGTATGACCATACCATTGCTTTAATATATGTACTTTGTCCATTTTTTGTATGAAAAGATGCAGAGATAGAGGTGCCAAGTGGTTTGTTCCAAGTCAACAAAATAAGGCCTCGTGTGTTTTTATTTAAAGTAGGAACAATAGAAGCACCCTGAATGGGTGGAGTCAAGTTCACACAGAACCAGGATTTTATTTTAATTTTCAGTAGCTGTTGGAGTTTGGAAGCTGCTATACATCTCTCCCTGCTACAGCAAAATACTTGAGTTCTCTCTCTCTCTTTCTCAGAATTTTCTCTTGATGTCTGTCATGGAAATTAAATTGACTCAACTCAACTGTTAGCAAGAGCAAAGAAAAGAGCTTTATTCAGATTCTGCAGAATCGACCCAATACATTCGGCCTGATGCCTCTTGTAAGGGGCACTTGAGCATAATTCAGATACTCTTCTCATACCATTCTTATCACGCTCTCAAGGGCAAAAGACTGGCAAAACTTAAGTTGTTATTTTCTCATCCCCTGGTCATGGACATAACTGTTCTTATGCTTTCCTCAGCTTTCGCTGAATTTGACTGTCGCAAGCTCAAGTTGAATGTTTACAAAATTCAAGCAAAGCCAAGCTGTCTCCTAGCTGCAGCACTCAGCAAAGTATTGTTTGTAAAGCTCAGCACAGCGTTAAATTTAGAAAGGCATTCTCTTTCAGATTTCACAGTAAATGTTAAATTTGTTAATTTTCCATTACAATGTCCTTTCCTCCTGGACTGGAGAAATGTTGCATGTGAGAAAATCTATTTTCCTGAATTTCCCTCTGCTGAGGGTATCTTCATGGGATGTTACTATCTTGGAACAGCTAATCAGCGGTAGTTAGGATATATCATTCTGTTAAGTATTTCAATAGAGTTACAGTTAAGCTAATTTTTCTATTCTTATTTAGTCTGTATTTTACCTATAGTGTAAGAATAAATTGAGTTTTGCTTTAAGTGTGGTGGTCTGACCAATCGACTTGCATCTGGAACACAACATTTTGCACTTGCCTTTAAAAATAAAAAAAAAGTTGGGTCCAGCCTATCTTCTTAATGAATTTTGGAGGTGTTTAGCCTAGTCCATAACACTGGAAAATTGATTTATTTTCAATTCACAAAAAGGTATATTTAAAAGAGGTCATTAAGAGTTCACAGTGGACACTAGAGTTTTGGTTTATAAGAGAGCTTCCTGTAAATCACATGGCTGGTAATAACTGTCTGCTCTGGTCTAGGCTCCATCCTTTGCTGGGTACTTTTTTGTTTGAACAGTAACTGTCTTGGAGTGATTTAATTGAAGAAAAACCTGCTAAGGACAAGCTGCTCAGCTGATCACTCTCATTTCTGAAAAGAAAACATTCTTTTTAGATTAGATTCCCTACAGTGTGGAAACAGGCCCTTCGGCCCAACCAGTCCACACCGACCCTCGTTGAATTCAGAATGAAACCAACTTGTTCCTTTAAAACTGATTGAAGAAACACTGCAAGATTACATTTCCTGAGCATGTCTGAAAGACTCAGGGACAACTGCGCATGATTAGTCACAACACCAGCTAGAACATCGCAGGAACGGGTTCCGTAAAGTTCTATTCTTTATCCTTTTGCATTCCAAAACAACCTATTGGCCAAAGCAATTTTGTTTTCATACAGTCATTTTCTGCAGAGAATTCCATTTTTTCCATCATTTCTTGAAGTGTGTGTGTGTGTGTGAGAGAGAGAGAGACTAAGCATGTGTGTGTGTGTAAGAGTGAGAGTGTGCATACGTGCATGTGAGAGTGTGTTTGTGTGGGTCTGTGATGTTTGTGTGTGTGTATATGTGGTATGTGAGACTGAGCATACATGTGTGTGAGTGAGAGTGTGAGTGTGCAAGCACACATGTGAGGCTGAGCATGTGTGTGTGTGTATGAGAGTGACAGTATGTGTGTGTGAGAATATTGGTGCATCTGTTTGAGAGTGGGTGTGCGTGCATGTATTTACAGAAGAGTGAATGTGTGTGAGAGAGTGTATGCACGTGAGAATGTCTGGGGATGTATGAGAGTGAGAAAGTGTGTGTGCATGTGTGTGAGAGACAATGACTGTGAGAATTTGTGTGTGTGAGAGTGTGTGCATGTGTGTGGGAGTGTGTCTGTGTATGCATGTGGGCCAGAGTGTATGGCTGTGTGAGACTGTGTGTCTGAGAGTGTCTTTGTGTGACAGTAGAAGAGTATGTATGTGAGAGAGACTGTGTGTGAGAAACTGTGTGTGAGAATGTATGTGGATTTATGAGAGTAGGAATGTCTGTCTGGGAGA
>NC_057731.1:1654347-1685418 GCF_004010195.1 Chiloscyllium plagiosum | reverse complement strand
TGTGTACACATTTGAGAGGGAGTATGCGGGTGTGTGAGAGAGAGTGTGTGTGGATGGAAGTGTATGTGTGGTTTGTGTGTGTATACATGTGTCTTTCTGTGTGTGCATATGTAGTTGTGAGAGTGATAGTGCATGCTTGTGAGAGTGTGGTTGTGTCAGACTGGAAGTACATGTGTGTGTGAGAGAGCGTGTGAATGTGTGTGTGTAGGTGAGTGAGAGTGGGAGTATGTCTGTGTGCATGTGTGAGAGGGTGTGTGTGGGTAGTAAGTGAGAGAGTGTGTGTGTGTGCGTGTGTACATGTGTGAGTATGTGAGACAGAGTATATGTGTTTATAAGTATGTCAAAATTATGTGGTAAGCTGTGAAGTGGTGGAAGAAGTGTGAGAAAACCCTCACCCCTCCAGCCTCAGATGTGACTCTGGTCAACTCCGTCCTGACATCTGTGAAGCTAACCTGATGTAGCATTTTATTACAATGACTCTCTTCCTATTGTAGCAACTGACCATTGTCTAACTGCTGCAACAGAAACTCTGAAGGTGATGGCAACTGTTGAAATACATCTTTATTGAATATTATAAAGTATTTGCAGCATCTCAATTTTATAAGGAAACCAACAATTAGCAGCTCCTTAGGTTTGTTAAGTACATTCAGGGGATATACAGATCTCATTGGTTCATTACAAAGAACTTAGTCAGTTATTTACACTTTGTTACAATATTAAGTTCAACTGCTCATTCAGACATTCATTTCTCAGTACATTATCACTGAAAACATGGGGCTCCTCAAACTTTTGCAAATTCATCAAATGTCTATTATGAATACTATGCTGCACTCGCTGTGATTAATAAAGATGACACAATACATGAGGCATTTTAGAAATTCATTGAATTGTACTCACGCTCCAGAAGTCAGCCATGCTGTGTATGGTTTGAAAGGTAACCCCTGAATCTACTGCAGTCGACAGGAAGAGGTTTGACATGACCTTAGTGTAGTAGTAGGCATTTGAACTGGTCATTCCATAGGTCACTGGAAAAGGAAAGGTCATAGGTTACCAGTATCACATGTGATCAATCGTAATAGAACTGTAAAAACTCTATATTTCAGATAGTAAAGATGATAAGATAAGAAATAACCTGCTCCACTATTCCATAAGATCATGGCTGATCATTTTGTGGAGTCAGCTCCACTCACCCACTCGCTCACCATAATCCTTAATTCCCTTACTGTTCAAATGTCTATCTATCGTTACCTTGAAAACATCTAATTTTGTAGCTTCAACTGCTTCCCTGAGCAAGGAATTCCACAGATTCACAACCCTTTGGATGAAGAAGTTCCTCCTCAACTCAGTCCTAAATCTGCTTATTTTGAGGATATGCCCCTAGTTCTAGTTTCACCAACCAGTGAAAACCACCTCCCTTGTCTATTCCCTTCATAATTTTATATGTTTCTATAAGATCGCCTTTCATTCTTCTAAATTCCAATGGTTACAGTCCTAGTCCACTCAATCTCTCCTTGTAAGCCAACCTTCTCAACTCTGGAATTAGTGGGCGGCACGGTGGCACAATGGTTAGCACTGCTGCCTCACAGCGCCTGAGACCCGGGTTCAATTCCCGCCTCAGGCGACTGACTGTGTGGAGTTTGCACGTTCTCCCCGTGTTTGCGTGGGTTTCCTCCGGGTGCTCCGGTTTCCTCCCACTGTCACAAAGATGTGCAGGTCAGGTGAATTGGCCATGCTAAATTGCCCGTAGTGTTAGGTAAGGGGCAAATGTAGGGGTATGGGTGGGTTGCGCTTCGGCGGGTCGGTGTGGACTTGTTGGGCCGAAGGGCCTGTTTCCACACTGTAATGTAATCTAATCTAATCTAGTGAACCTCCTTTGCATCCTTTCTCAAGTAAGGAGACCAAAACTGTACACAGTACTCCAGGGGTGGCCTCACCAGCACCCTAAATGGCTGCAGCATGACCTCACTATTTTTAAACTCCATCTCTCTAGCAATGAAGGACAATATTCCGTTAGCCTTCTTAATTACCTGTGTCTGCAAATCAGCTTTTTGTGATTCATGCACAAGGACAGCCAGGTCCTTCTGCACAGCAGCATGCTGCAATGTTTCGCCATTTAACGAATAGTCCATTTTGTTGTTATTCCTACCAAAGTGGATGACCTCACATTTACCAACATTGTACTCCATCTTCCAGACATGTGCTCACTCACCCAACCTGCCTATATTCCTTTGTAGACTTACAGTGGCATCTGCTCACTTTGCTCTACCACTCACTTTAGTCATGATACGGAGGTGCTGCTGTTGGACTGGGGTGGACAAAGTTAAAAAGCACACAACACCAGGTTATAGTCCAAAAGGAAAGGATGTTCCCCAATGACTGGGGCGAAAAAAACTGGGAGTCACAAATGAGCATAAGGATACGTGGCCATTTAGCATTGAGATGAGGAGAAATTTTGAACTCCAATATGAATTCTGAAGAAGAGTTATACTGGACTCAAAACGTTAACTTAGTTTCTCATAAGTCTTCATAGATATTACCAGACTTGCTGAGTTTCTCCAGCATTTTCTATTTTTATTTCAGACCTCTGGCTTATACAGTATTTTGTTTTTGGTTTGGCTGATACCATACGCCAAATGTGAATTAAGTCCCTCTATGGAACAATGAAAAATTATGTATTTAAAAGGAAACCCGTGGTCTACCAAGCTGAAAGAGGCTTAAAATGCAATATCAAGCAAATAGACACTATTATAATTGTGCAGAGAATTGTGAAAAGCTGTGAAAACTCTTTGTGAAGAAGGACTCGTGTCAAGAAAATTGGAAAAATAGCAGTATAACACAACTAATGGGTGTGAAAATTGAAGGCAGAAAAGTTTATTAAAATGGAACTGCAGGATGTGAACCTTAAAATTTAGATTGCATTTACATCAACACATACACGTTTTACACTTCATTGTATAATGATGAAATGAATGCTTTAAATGAGGGTAAATTCTTATTACACCTTTGAAGGGTGTAGAGAGATATTGGGCAGGCAGTATCCAATGTAATTCTGTAGTTTTGGATGGACAATGTGGGTGTTCTTTGAGTGAATGAAACCCTGTTTTCTGTCAGTTTGAAGATTAGATTAGATAGATAACTTAGTGTGGAAACAGGCCCTTCGGCCCAACAAGTCCACACCAACCCTCTGAAGAGCAACCCACCCAGACCCATTGCCCTACATTTACCCCTTCACCTAACACTATGGGCAATTTGGAATGGCACATTTTTGGCTGTGGGAGGAAACCGGAGCACCCGGAGGAAACCCACGCAGATGCGGGGAGAATGTACAAACTCCCCCTCTGGCACTGTGAGGCAGTAGTGCTAACCACTGTGCCACCGTGCCGCCCATGAAAGGTGATAGTCCCAAAATAAAAAAAAAGAGTTAATTCATTCAGTACTTTGTCCTGGTGACTTGCTTCCCATTTATGATTTTAAGGACAGTGTTAGGATTTTTTTTTAAATCCCTGAAAATGAGACTGATGATCCCATTCATTGCTGATGAATGTTTGAAGCCAGGGTTGAGAGAAGCATGGGTTTAACAGGGAACCCTTCAGGGTGGGATAAAGAATCTGAAAGCAACAAACAAAATAAAATTAAAACTTAAGGCAGTCTTACAGTCATCAATTAAATCGTAAAGACAGAGATATCACCCAACGTCAGACTGCATTTCTTCATTCATCTGGTTGGAAATGTCAGCCTTAAAAATACTGCTAGCTGCTTCAGTCAGGAAGGTTTCTTTATCAGACACCTTCTGTTCTGACGTGTCAGATAGTCATCTCATTTGTTTTACTTCGGACCTTCTAAATTGCTTCAGTAACACCAAGTACACAATCCCCAAATATTTGTTACTGCATTAGATGCATGAATCATAGGTTAATTCCCTTTTATTAGAATACAAAGGTTTAGCAGTAAATGTTAAATTATTACACATGTCTGTCAGAGATAGCAAATTAATGGTTTTGTGGAGACATGATACAAAAGTGCTATTTAGTGTGTTTTACTATCAAATATAATGCATCACCATCACCATTAATTTTGCCCATAAGTAAAGGATGTTTCAAAACATGAACACAAAGTGTGTACACATATCACCTCCTTGCAGATAGACATTAATTCAATAGTAGATTACAATAGACATTATTGTTTGAAAAAAAAGCACACACACAGTTCTGCTGTTTTGATGCTTGGGTAATATAGAAAATCATCACCCTGCTGTGTATAAAGTCAAAATTGTAATCTGAAGCCATGATTAATTATAATGAATGGATCATGTTTAGCATATAGAAAAATTTAAAAGCAATGAACAGATGGTGTTTGTTCAGCTTCCGCTTGTACACACGACAAACAATAAAGCAATGTGTCTCATTGACAACAGCAGAATAACCAGCAGGACATTCAACTTTCCTGAAGTTATACACTGCAAACTGCCCATAAGGCTCAGGTGATCATTGCTTTTAGGGTGAAATTCCTTTGTTTATTTTCTCCTCTTTCTTAAGAGTGCAACCTACTGTCAGGTCTCACCCACAGACACAAGTAAACTCCATCGGATAAACAAGAGTAATTTTCTGAATTATGCACTCGCTTCACAAAGCTAAGACCGGGTTTCTACTCAATACCTTGGCCTGTCTCCTTAATTCCCTCTCTCTTGCAAGGAATGGATGGAATTCTCTTGGATCTTGGACATTATGAGATCATTCTTTCAGCAGCCTTCGCTGCAACATGCCACCCATGCCCAGTTTACTCCGATGAAGCCAAGCTTCCCTGCACCTCCCCGACCTTGCCTACAGTTGAACCCCTGCCTTTATTGAGTTTTTCTCCAATTTTCCCTTATGCCCACTCCAAGCTCACCTTCCTGATGAGATCTACTTCACACTTTATTCCTGCAAAAATATACTTCTTCCTCCTCAATGCTTGCTGGCTGAATTTCACAGTTTTCTCAGCTCATGTGCTGCCTCCTCCCTAAAACTGACCTTACCCTGACTTCAGAAACCAGTCAGCGTTCCTCCTGCTCTCTGACTCCAACTCAAACCCCATTCCCTTTCCAAAATCCCAAACTATGTTGTTGCTTGCAAAATCCACATGCACTTTTCCTGCCGCACATCTGATACAAGCACAAAGCCCAATGAAGTTCCCACTCACCCCCATTGAAAGAGCTGCCCCTATCTATCTGAAATCCTGGCCACCTGACCACCTCCCTTCCACAGCAGACTTGCCCAACAAAGCCATCCCACTTATCGAGATATCCAGCCTTCTCCGCTGTTCAGGGGCTGACTGCAGTCCCAGTAACCTCAATCATCTCCCCCCCCTCCAAACCAATCTGATCTCTTGTTATAGCTCAATGTCTCCATCCCAGATGTTTCAAAAGGGATAGGGAGGGAAGCAAAAGAAGTGAGGGAGTGGCATTGCTGATCAGGGATAGTATTACAGCTGCAGAAAGGGAGGTTGTTGAGGAGGGTCTGTCTACAGAGTCAATATGGGTGGAAGTCAGAAACAGGAAAGGAACAGTCAATTTATTGGGAGTTTTCTAGCATGCTGGCCTTCATAACAAGAGGAATTGAGTATCGAAGCAAAGAGGTGCTTCTGCAGCTCTACAGGGCCCTGGTGAGACCACACCTGGAGTACTGTGTGCAGTTCTGGTCTCCAAATTTGAGGAAAGACATTCTGGCTATTGAGGGAGTGCAACGTAGGTTCACGAGGTCAATTCCTGGAATGGCGGGATTACCTTACACTGAAAGACTGAAGCGACTGGGCTTGTATAAGAGGGGCCCAGTCTCTGGATTCATTTTAGAAAGAGTTGGATAGAGCTCTCAAAGATAGTGGAATCAAGGGTTATGGAGATAAGGCAGGAAGAGGATACTGATTAGGAATGATCAGCCATGATCATATTGAATGGTGGTGCAGGCTCGAAGGGCTGGATGGCCTACTCCTGCACCTATTGTCTATTGTCTATTATCACCCTAATAGCAACAGAGGCACGGAGGAGCAGATTGGGAGGCAGATTTAGGAATGATGCAGAAGTAACAAAGTTTTTGTCATGGGTGACTTTAATTTTCCTAATATTGATTGGAACTTTTTTAGTTCAAATCGATTGGATGCAGCAGTTTTTGTCAGGTGTGTCCAGGAAGGCTTCCTGACTTAATATGTAGATAGGCCGACTAGAGGGGAGTCGAAAGTGTGGTGCTGGAAAAGCACATCTGGTCTGGTTGTCCTGTTCAAATCCAAATCATGTTGGTCTGAATGTAGTTTGGAATCCACGCAGGATCAGACCATTCCGTAGGCAGGCCCTGTGGAAGGAGATGCAGCTGTGGTAGCGAGTCTGCTTCCGGACGTGGTTGAAGAGCTTCAGGGCAGAGGAGATGACCTGGGGGGGTGCAGTGAGACACGGACTCACCAAGGTCCTTGTAGAAAGAGAGGAGAACTTCTCCAAGATAGGCATCCTTGGAAGAGGCTTTAAGTAAGGTTAAATCAACAAGGTAAGAGTGAGGACTGCAGATGCAGGAGATCAGAGTCAAGAGAGTGTGGTGCTAGAAAAGCACAGGAGGTCAGGCAGCTTATAGAGAGAGGAGGAGAACCTATTCAAGGTAGGCATCCTTGGACTCACTTTCTTCTAGAGGGGAGGCCATATTGAATTTGGTGCTTGGCAACAAACCAAGCCAGGTGTCAGATCTCTCAGCGGGAGTGCAGTTCAGTAATAATGATCACAATTCCCTGACCGTTACCAATCTTATGGAGAGGGATAGGAGCAGACGCTATGAGAAAGTGTTTGATTGGGAAAGGGGGAACTATAATGCTATTGGGCAGGAATTCAAGCACCTAAATTGGGAACAGGTGTTCTCAGGTAGATGCACAACAGAAATATGGAGGTTGTTTAGGAAGCACTTGCTGATTGTGCTGGGCAGGTTTGTCCCACTGAGGCAAGGAAGGGGTGGTAGGTTGAAAGAACCTTGGGTGACAAGAGATGTGGAACATCTAGTCAAGAGGAAGAAGGAAGCTAACTTAAGGTTGTGGAGGCAAGGATCAGACAGGATTCTAGAGGGTTACAAGGTAGCCAGGAAGGAACTGAAGAGCTTGAGGGGGGCATGAGAAAGCTTTAGCAGGTAGATTTAAAGAAAACCCTAGGGCATTCTACACTTTTGTAAGGAAGAACAGAATGGCCAGAGTGAGGGTAGGGCCAATCAACGATAGTGGAGGGAACTTGTGCCTGGAGTCAGAGGAGGTATGGGAGGTCCTTAATGAATACTTTGCTTCAGTATTCACTGAGAGGGATCTTGACATTTCTAAGGACAGCATGAAACAGGCTGATATGCTCAAAACAGGTTGATGTTAAGAAGGAGGATGTGCTGGAAATTTTGTAAAACGTAAGGATAGATAAGTTCCCTGAGCCAGACGAGATATACCTGAGGTTACTACAGGAAGCGAGGAAAGAGATTGCTGTGTCTTTGGCGATGATCTTTGCATCCTCACTGTCACTGGAGTCATGCCTCCAGATGATTAGAGGGTGGCAAATGTTATTCCCTTGTTCAAGAAAGGGAATAGGGATAACCGTGGAAATTACAGATCAGTCAGTCTTACATTTGTGGTGGGCAAATTATTGGAGAGAATTCTGAGAGACAGCATTTATGATTATTTGGAAAAGCACAGCTTGATTAGAGATAGTCAGCATGGCTTTGTGAGGGGCAGGTCATGTCTCACAAGCCTTACTGAATTCTTTGAGGGTGTGACAAAACACATTGATAAAGGTAGAGCAGTGGATGTGGTGTATATGGATTTTAGCAAGGCATTTGATAAGGTTCCCAACAGTATGCTCATTTAGAAAGTAAGGTGAAATGGGATACAGGGAAATTTGGCTATCTGGGTACAAAATTGGCTGGACCATAGAAGACAGAGGGTGGTAGTAGATGGAAAGTATTCAACCTGAGAGGTGGCTTGATGGAGGTGTACAAGATGATGAGATGTGCAAAGTGGATAGCCAGAGACATTTTCCCCATGGTGGAAATGTCTATCACGAAGGGGTGTAATTTTAAGGTGATTGGATGAAGGTTTAGGGGAGATGTCAGAGGTAGGTTCTTTACTCAGAGAGTGGTGGGTGTGTGGAATGCACTGCCAGCTGTGGTAGTAGAGTCAGATTAGGGATAATTAAGTGACTCTTGGATAGGCACATGGAAGATAGTGCAATGAAGGGTATGTAGGTTAGTCAAATCTTAGAGTAGGATAAAAGGCCAGCACAACACTGAAGGCCGAAGGGCCTGTATTATGCTGTACTGTTCGATGTTCTAACATCCTAGTAAATCTCTTCTGTATCCCTTCCAGTACTATCACATACTTCCTGCAGTGAGGTGATCAGTACTGCACTCAGTACTCCGGTTGTGGCCTGACCAATGCTCTATACAACTCTAACATTACCTCCTTGCTCTTGTATTTTATACTTCTCTCTTTTCCTTTAACCTAGAACTTTCAGCGAGCTTTCAGTCATCATCCTATCATCACCAGTTAATGCAGGTTCATAGTTCCTTGAAAGTAGAGTCGCAGGTAGAGAGGATAGTGAAGAAGGTGCTTGGTATGCTTGCCTTTATTAGTGAGTGCATTGAGTACAGGAGTTGGGAGGTTATGTTGCAGCTGTACAGAACATTGGTTGGGCCACTTTTGGGAATACTGTGTCCAATTCTGATCTCCATGCTATCGAAAAGATGTTGTCAAACTTGAAAAGATTTACACAGATGTTGCCAGGGTTGGAGCTACACGGAGAGGCAGATTAGCATGGGGCTATTTTCCCTGGAGTGTCAGAGGCTGAGGGGGTGACCTTATAGAGGTTTATAATATCATTACAGGTATAAATAGGGTAAATAACCAAGGTTTTTTCCCCAGGGTAGCAGAGACCAAAGCTAGAGGGCATAGGTTTTAGGTGAGAGGGGAAAGATTTAAAAAGGAGATAAGGGGCAAAGGGTGGTACGTGTATGGAATGAGCTATCAGAGGAAGTGGTGGAGGCTGGTACAATTACAACTTTTAAAAGACATCTGGATGGATATATGAATAGGAAGGGTTTACAGCGATATGGATGAAGTGCTGACAAAGGAGACTAGATTAATTTAAGGCATCTGGTCGGCATGGACAAGTTGAACTGAAGGGTCTGTTTCTGTACTGTACAACTCTATGACTCTATGAAGCACTTTCCTACATTAAAGGCACTACAGAAGTGCAAGGTGTCATATGTGACACTGAAGAAACTTGGGCTGATGGTGTCTGAAAATAAGTGCTTTAAGATTTCTCAGTGACGGGTAAAGAGAATCTGTAGTGCAGCCTGCAGACAATGTATTACAGTATCTGCAATATAGCGATGGTGGAACGTGCTGATATTAAACTACATGGACCAAGCAGGCTTTCCTTCCTGAAATTTGCTGAGCTTCTTGGGTGTTGGAGTGTCTTTACCCATTGAGGAGAGCAGTGCTATTTGTATCAGTTACTGGACAGAGGGATAAGAAGGTAAGTCATTCAACAAAGGTTACCTGCTCTCTGAACCTCCACAGTAGCTACAAAGTTCATAAGAGTGTTTCAGTGAAGAGCTGAGTAAATGTTGACCCCAGGATACCACTGATCCTCATGGTCTCAAGGTCAGTGGTTCCATTGAAAGGCACAGGCAGGGACTGAGCGGTCTCTGTCTATGTTCTCTGTTGTTATTTGCTGTCTCATTCACATTTAGCAATGCTCCTCAGCTGCTACAGCCTCTTGCACTTGCTGAAGCATCCCAGTTGTGCTTATGCAGAAATCAGATGGCTCCCACAAGGCTATACAGAAATACTGAAAAGTTCAAGCTGGAGCCCGGGTGTCTCACCTGGAAGTTACATGGTTAAAGTAGGTAAAGCAACCAAGGAGTACCGGCAGGTTCACTTGGTGCCTGTGTGAAGGGAATCGTCACCTTTCTAACACCACACGAGTTATTCCAGTCTCAGGTCATGTTATTTGGAGTCCAAAACTTACATCGTACCCAGGAAACACACTTAAAGTAACCTCTAGAAAATCCAGTTAGTTGACCTAGTGGTCAAGCTCAAAAAGAACAAGTTCATTAAAGTAGGACATACATCAAGGAGCTGTCAATCTACTTGCAGTAGCACTGATTCCCATTCCGACAACATGTGAAATCATGAGATTCTTGGGAATTCTTACAATCTTAGAACCCCTACAGTGTAGAAACAGGCCATTTAGCCCAACATGTCCTCCAAAGAGTAACCCACCTAGACCCATTCCCCAACCCTATTACTCTATATTTACCCCTGAGTGATGCCCCTTACCTACACACCCCTGAACACTATGGACAATTTAGTCTGGCCAATTCACCTAACCTGCGCATCTTTGGATGTTGTGTTGGAACCGAACAGATAATATTGACCAATGCTAGTGGATCTCATTTCATTCACGCTATGGGTGAAGAGCCACAACGATGGATCAGAACCCCTAAAAACTGCGGACTGTGTTAACTTTGACCACCAAGATAATTTTTAAATCAAGTCTGCTCCAGCCCAAAAAAATGACAGCAAATGTAAATTCAGTCACTTTGTGGCAAAATCCTGAATGGGACAAATGGATTGTCACTACCAAAGAGAGTCAGGGAATCCTCAAACAGAGAGGGAATCTCTCCTCTCAGCAGAAAACCACCTCTTGTAGAATTTTTGTGTTTGGGCCTTTGAGGATTATACAAAATACAAGTGTTTCAAAGGTAACTGCAATAATGACCTGTTTGGGTTAGTGACCTGGTGTGCTATTGTGTGGACAAATTTGCTGTGAGGGTCACAGCTCTGAGAACTACCATTTAAACACCCCAGCGCTGCTTGTTAAACCACGGGTTGAAGACTCTCTCTTGCACTGGTCAGCCACTGCCAAAGGAAGTGGGACCAAAAGAGTTTCAATCAACCTACAAAGCCAAGAATTTCAACATTGACTATTCAATTACCAACATTAATGCAAAGCATCCTTTCAGACTCAGCTCTTATTTTTAATTTGGGTATTAATGTCACTATTTCTTCTTGCATTGAGTAATGAATAAACTCATTCCTTTTATGAATCGAAGACAGCCTGATTGAATTAATTCCTGTTACATTTCCTGAGTCTGAGAAAGGGTCCTTTTAAAATTAACCTTGTTGATACCAAGCAAAAGGAAGGGTTGGGGGTGGGGATGGAATAGCTGTGATGAGCCAGTGCACACCTCCCCACCCGGAGGATTAAGGTTTAAAGTATCCTGTCTGGAACTGTAACAAATTGGGGAACCTGGCTGGTACACTTATCGAGCTGCTTTTCTCAATTCACTTCAGCAGTCAGATTATATCTGCGGCCTTTACTTCCTTTGGGAAGTTCCTATCCAGGGATATACAAAAGCACCTCCTGTACCCACCCTAAATTTACTTTAGGATTCTTACCATTTAGGGGCTGTTGCCTTTTCAACTTTTAAGATACATCTATACTTTTGTATTATTTACTTTTCGAGAATCGTCTTACCCGAGTGTTAGACCTTCTCTAGTTTGGGATTATGTTTGGCATGGACTGGTTGGACCAAAGGACTGTT
This sequence comes from Chiloscyllium plagiosum, assembly GCF_004010195.1. Classification (NCBI taxonomy): domain Eukaryota; kingdom Metazoa; phylum Chordata; class Chondrichthyes; order Orectolobiformes; family Hemiscylliidae; genus Chiloscyllium; species Chiloscyllium plagiosum. The sequence goes on along the minus strand of NC_057731.1, from coordinate 1,673,824 downwards.
TCCGTGCTGAATGACTCTATGCCACTTCTTATTGATTATTTCCCATTCTGAAAGCGGTCTTTGTTTCATATCCCTGCTAATACTTTCCCGTACTTGTCATTCTTTCTTCAAATCCCCTCTTCATCATTCTAATCCTTTCTTTCTGTTTTCTATATTTATCTCAATTACGTTTTGTAGAATTGCCCTCCTTTTGTTGCATGTGATTTTTTAAAGTCTCTTTTTAACTTCTTAAATCAATGACTCTTTAAAATTATACTTTTCACTCCAGTTCCTTCACTTCATTTTAGCCCATCCTAATCCATATCCCTTTGTCTCCATACTAACTGGAATATTTTCCTTTTTTTTGAGTTAGCGCCAGGCCTTTTTCACTAAAGATACACCCCCACACTTCTCCAAATGAAAATGAATCTCCACATAATTATATCCAGAAGCTTCTGCTCGCTAACATTTTCCTGTAAATCCATCCACAAACTTAAATCACACCTTTTACTCCAGAGATTTTGCTTGTTAATGGACTGGTGTTAAATTTCAGCAGAATAAGAAATTTGTTTTCACTGAACAAGTGTACTTGTTTATTCTAGGCCAGTTATACCTGGTTATGGAGCAATTGGTGGTGGCTGGTCTATTTCAACCTTATGGTGTGTTCACACAGAAACTGACTGAATCATTTACAAGCTGATACTAGGAAGTACTTCAGTACACAGATAGTGATCAAAACAAAGTCCAGGTAGAACAATGGAGGTGAAGTGAGGGTGGCATTCTGCTTCATTCTGAATCCACGAACCAAGATAGGCTAACAATCGTTCTCACTGAAATTATCTCCTGATCTCAGGACTCCGATCCAACTCTTGGATGGCTATGATTATCCATTTTTCTCCTCTTTCATGATCCTAGTCCCACTCAGCAGCTGCTTCAGTATTTTCTGAGGACTGTATTCTTGCTCAAAGATGTCTTATAAGGGCATCTGGGAATCTCACGCTGCCTCCCTTGTACTCTCGGTGTGGTGTATACTTAAGTTTCACCACGATAAACTGAAAGCACACTGTAGCCTCCTGAGGTGAAGGAAGGTTCTTTATAAGTTCAAGTTTTTCTTTTAACATGTCACAAGTATTGATGTGACCAACAAATATTAGCTCATTGATTTGAAATGATAATTTGCTTTTATTAAGGGTCAAGCTGATGTTTATAACTAACTTCAAGCATTTTCTAAAATTTCTTAGCATATTTCTGCTGTTAACTAGCTCCATACTATTAGATTACATTCTAATATAGTCAGGCAAGGTGTTTATTTGGATAAGGTAGCTGGTCTTTATGACATATTTTGAGGGAGTGTGCTCAGCATATTCTATCCTTTGAGGAAAGGAATCTGCCAGATTTACCAGATACTTACCAGGTCTAGTCTATATGTGACTCCAGACCCACAACAATGTTGTTGGCTCTTCACTGTCCTCTCAGCATTAGAGATGGATAATAAATGCTGGCCCAGCCAGTGATGCCCACATCTCATGAACACATAAAAGTCTTGCCCACATATTCATACTCAGTGGGGGAAACTACATTGTGAAATCCTGATACTCATACCCTGAAACTACAGCATAACATCACTAATCATTTTGTACATAACGCAGCAATGGATTTATATCTGAATCTTAAACCTATCTATTCACCTAACACACCGAAAAATCAAACCTTTTTAATTTTGGCCAAAATACATATGTGCTGTTTTAACATATCCAAGGTGTTTAAATGACTTGTGTTATAGAGTCAGAGCCATAGACTCTTTTCCCTAGGGTGGAGGATTTCAAGACTGGAGGCATTATAGCTATAGCTATAGAGTCATATGGCATGGAACCGGACCCAACCAGTCCATGCCGACCATAATCCCAAACTGAACTCAACATTTATTTTTCATGTACTTATCTAAATATCTTTTAAAATATTGTAACCGTACCCAAATCCACCACTTCCTTTGGAAGTTCATTCCACACACGAACCACTCTTTCTATAAAAATAGGTGCCCCTCATGTCCTTTTTAAGATTTTTATGTTTTTTTTTTAATCTTTCTCCTCTCACCTTAAAAATATGCCCCCGGTCTTGAAATCCTCCACCCTAGTGAAAAGACATCTGCCATTCACCGTATCTATACTCCTCATGATATTACAAACCTCTATAAGGTCACCCCTCAACCTCCGACGCTCCAGTGAAAAAAGTCCAAACCTATCCAGCCTCTCCTCATAACTCAAACCCTCCATTCCTGGCAACATCCTGATAAATCTCTTCTGAATCCTTCCAGCTTAATAATATCCTTCCTATAACAGGGAGACCAAAACCGGACACACTACTCCTGAACAGGCCTCACCATTGTCTTGTACAACCTCAACATGACTTCCCAATTTCGATACTCAAAGGTCTGCGCAATGAAGGCAAGCATGCTGAACACCTTCTTAACCATAACGTCTATATGTGATACAAACTTCAAAGAATTATGCACAGGTCATTCTATTACAATGTGTATTTCATTAGCATGAATTCGTTATAATACGACTAACTCATTGGGGACACTGTTTATGAAGCTAACTTTTAAAAAGTGTGTTGGCTATAATGCCAACACACGTTTTAAAAGTTAGCTTCATCACCAACACTTAAAGCACTAAGGCACTTTAAGTTTCTAAAGTGTGGTTTTTCTATAATGTAGGGTTGCACAAGATGTAACCATTGCATTGCAGAAGAACTAACAGTATTGGAACCCCTAAATCTCTTTGTTCTACATCACTGCCCAAGGCCCCACTTTTAATTGTATAAGCCTTGCCCAGGTTTGTTTTAACAAAATGCAATACCTCACATTTATCCATTGACTTCACTGACAAAAGGCACTGATGATACCCAGGTATTCACTTGCCACTCTTCAGCCCATTGGTCCATTGATCAAGATCTCTTTGTAATCTTAAATACCTTCCTTCAGTGTCCACTATACTATCAATTTTGGTGTCATCCACAAACTTACTAACCATGCTTTCTATATTCTCAACTAAATCAGCTGTTTTTCGCTCAATCTCACTTCTTATCCTCCCCTCAGGTTAGCTGTCCCGCTCTGGTGAATATTATTGGATTTATTTGGATGTATCAAATTTAGCAAAAAACAAGTTTCTCTTAAATCTTAAAGGGGACAAAATGAAACATATATGAGATGCAACTTAATCTAAACAAGATGTTCTTCTGACACTTACATACTGTCAAACTATTCAAATAGGTACATATCACAAGGAGTGGCACATGATTTCAATATATACATTTTTTTAAACGACTGAAAATAAATCATCACAAAACATTTTATAATTTCCCATTTTAACTGCAAACCACAGTAGAAACACTTCAGGGAGTAAATCCAACCTGATATTGTTCAGTTCAATTCCCAACAAAGATCCTTGAGATCTGATACTGATCATATTTCCAACACTGATCTGAAATTGTTCAGATTTCCAACATTGATTTGATATTGATCAGATTTCCAATACTGATCTGATACCGATCAGATTTCCAACACTGAACTGAAACTGATTAGATTTCTAACATTGATCTGACACGGATCAGATTTCCAATGACTAAACAGTCCTGGGACAGGGTTGACAGGAGGGTAGGAAGCTCGGTAAGTTTGGTTAGGAATGGTGGGGGTTATCACTGTGTTGATATTTACGTCAGGTGAGCTTGAAATTATGTTGGGGAAGGGGTTGTAATGAATGAAAATAAAGAGGTAGATTTCAGTGATAGTGGGACATGAAGAATTTAGAGACGCACAACACTGTGGAGGCTGGAATTTGTGGTGATAATGAGGGATATGAGATAGATAATTCAGTTCCAGGCCAAACACTAACCCAGAGTTGATCATAGATTAAAATATGACAAACAAGAAATGTATTTACATCATTGACTTCACTGACAAAGGCACTGATGATACCCAGGTATTAACAAACATAGCAGTCTCAAGATTTTTTGAAATTATTTTAAAATTTACTTTGAAAAACCTCACAGATCTAACAATTTAGAAATTGAGTTTTTTTTAAAAATAAATCCAAACCAGTGAATTGTATTTAGTGCAAATACTCCAAACTAGTTTGTTAAGGATTGATTTTGAATGTTACAATATGTTCTTTGCAGATTTCCTCTTTTCTCATGTATATCATAGATTGCCAACAAAAACTAATGGTCTGAGTGTTGCTTTCTGCATGAACCTATACCAATATGACCAAAGTAAAATCTCAATTCAATACCACAAAATGTTTAAGCTAACAACTGTCCCAGTTTTGTTCTGCAAATGGCTTGAGAATGGTACATTCATTGAAAATTATTGTCTGGGAATTGTCCATTAGTTGCAGTTGGAAAGATCTATTTTAAAGTCAATGGAAATTGATTATTGCTACATCTGCAATAGTGAAGATTTTTTTCTCAGAACACTTAGCAATCTAATATACTCCTGTTACTTTTTGAAAAATTAGCAAAGGAACCGGTGAAGAAAAATGGTTAAAAACAAATTACTTTTCAACATCTGAACACGTGAATATGGAGCAGCAGCAGGATCATTCAACCCCACCAGCCTGTTCCATCATTGAATAAAATGCATGACTGATCTGACTGCAACCTCAACTCTACTGTCCTGTCCTTTCCCAATACCCTTCCCTCACTTGTCAGTCAAGAATATGTCCAAGGGGAGAGAGTGAGGACATTCCTGAAGAAGGGCTCATGCCCGAAATGTCGATTCTCCTGCTCCTTGGATGCTGCCTGACCTGCTGCGCTTTTCCAGCAACACATTTTCAGCAAGAATATGTCCAACTCAATCATGAAAAATTTCAGTGATCTAGCTTCAACACACAAAAGCATTCCACAGATCAATAACTCTCTAACAGAAATAAGTTTCCTCAACTCCCTCTTAAATGGATGTTTCATTATTCTGAAATTGTGTCCCCTCGTTCTAGTTTCACCCACTGGGGGAAACATCCACTCAGCATGTGCCCTGTCAGGATTTTATGTGTCTTAGTAAGCACATCTCTCATTCTTCTAAATTCCAATGGATACAGACCCAATCTTAGAATCCCTACAATGTAGAAAGAGGTCATTCAGCTCATCTAGTCTGCACCGACCCTCCAAAGAGCATCCCACCCAGATCTACTTCCCTACAATGCTGTTTTTACAATGGCTCATCCACCTAGCCCACACATACTTGGACACTACAGGGCAATTTAGCATAGCCAATCCACCTAACCTGCACATCTTTGTACTGTAGGAGGAAACTGGAGCAGTAGGCAGAAACCCAGGCAGATATGGGGAGGACATGCAAACTCCACCCAATCGAACCTGGGTCCCTGGTGCTGTGAGGCAGCGGTGCTAACCACTGAACCTCTGTGCTAGCTTTTTAAGATAACCTCTTCAAGACAGGAATCAGTCAAATGAACTTTCCCTGAATTATTTCTAATGCAGTAATATCTTTTCTCAAGTAAAGACATTAAGGCTAATCACAACAGATGTAGTCTCACCAATGCTCTATTCAACTTGGCAGCAAGGCTTCCCTCCTATTATATTCCATTCCCATTGCAACAAATGGCTTCATTCCATTTGTTTTCCTCATCACTTACTGGACTGCATGCTATGTGATTCATTTCCCAGTACAGCCATATCCCTTAGTTCTGGAGTTATTATATGTAACTTACATAATATTCTGCTTTTCTATCCTTCTTTACAAAATGGTGAAGTTCACAGTTAATCACATGATATTCTATCTGCCAATTCTTTTGCCCACTCACTTCATCTAAGTCTTTATATCCTCCTCATAATTTACTTTCCAAATCTGTCTTGGTGTCACCTAAACTTAGCAAATGTAGCTTTTGCCCCTCTATTCATGTTCCAGATAGATTGTGGATAGTCATTGAGTCCTGTGACACCTTACCAACGTGAAAATCAGCTGGTCTCTGCTCCCAGTTAGCTGACCAATCCTATACCTATGCTAATTTGCTAATACTGTGCTTATTTTGCACAGAAACCTTTGATGTAGCACGTTTTAGACATCCAAGTACACCAAATATACAGCATAACCACCTGAAGGAGCAGCGCTCCGAAAGCTAGTGCTTCCAAATAAACCTGTTGGACTATAACCTGGTGTTGTGTGAATTTAACCACATATACAGGTTCCTCTTTATCCACAACACTTGTCAGTTCCACAAAGAAATCTCATGAATTAGACAAAAGTGATCACCCTTTCACAAAACTATGTTGACTCTGTCTAATTGCATTTAGATTTTCTAAGTCCCCTGCTATAGTAGGTTTGCATATTACCCTAATGGCAGACGTTAAGTTGTTGGGTTACTTACACAAACATATGTCCACTAGGAAAACTATGTAAACTACCAGTTCACGCAAAGTTCTCCTGATGTGTAGCTCTGGATTACTGGACAAGTTCTCAGTCAGTTTGGTGCCCCACAAACCTACAGAAAAGGAAAGAGACAAAGGCATAACATTGTTTCAGGACTTAGAAAGTCAACAGCAATAAATAGCTCAGTCCTATACAGTAATCTGGGGAGTTAGTCAACCCAGTTGGCTACATGACCACAGTATCATGAAGACAAAAGTCAACAATGCGAGTTCTCTCCTAATCCTGGCTGTGATAGTTCATGAAGATCAACCTCCTCACCCTACCACATGCTGATGGAGTGGTTACCCTCCAGCTAGACATGACCAATTGTTTCTCTCTAACTGAGAAAGATGCCTTTGGTCTTTTGTGAACCATAGCTCCATACACACAAACAGCGTAACCTTCAGAGAGACTTAAAACAGCAAGTTGTTCTTCACTGAATATTTTCTACTCATTTCTATGGTAATCAAAGGCATCCTTTTACCTCACTTTGTTCAGGGTCAGTGACCTTATATACCTTATAAAATCCTGAGGGGCATAGATAAGGTGAATAGCCAAGATTTTTCCCCAGGGTAGGGGAGTCCATAATTAGAGTTATAGGTGAGAATAGAAAGATTTAAAAGGGACCTAGGGGGGCTACATTTTCACACAGAGGGTGTTTTGTACATGGAATGAGCTGCCAAAGGATGTGATGGAGGTGGGGGAAACATGGTCAGCATGGACGAGTTGGGCGCAAGGGCCTGTTTCTCTGCTGTACAACTCAAAGAAACTAATAATCCTCACAGGAACCTGAATACAAAATACTTGGTGTGAGAAAGCACCTATTATTTACAAATTTTATACATCTATATGCAAATAACATATACATAGCATATATTTATAAATTCAAAGATGCTTTAAAGATTTAACACATTGCAAAATATCCCTTTTGTCCCAACATATCAGTGTAAAGCTCAAAATGTATTTTATTCTTGTGAAAACTGAAAGAACTGCAGATGCCGTAAATCAGAAACAGAACAGAAATTGCTGGAATAGCTCAGCAGGTCTGGCAGCATGTGTGGAGAGAAATCAGAGTTAACATTTCAGGCCCAGTGACCCTTCCTCATTTGATTCTTGTGAACTAGCTTATGGTATTTACTATTCCTAACACTGATGGGTGACCCTATAAACTACTATCACTGATAACCCTAATGTAATGAGATTCTGTCTCTGGTGATCTGACTGTTTTGTCCATCACACTATTATTGGTCTCTTGCTGCCTTTGGCAGTTTTACTGTTCTGAATAAATGTACTGTCCGGAGCAATGTTACGAGTGTTGGAGATCTCACTGTCACCAACAATACCAGCTCAGCTTTCTCCCAGTAAAATATCTTCAATGAGGGTTGTGATTACTCTGGGCTGAGATGGTTAGTGTTAGCGTTTTACTGACATAGTTGGGGAATGCTCACACTTGACATTGTGATCACACTCAAAGAGTGATATACATGCCTGGAGCTGTCAGGTTTGGAATACTGCACTTCCCAAAGGGATTTTCCCAATCATTGACCTTGATTTAGATGAGATCTTGGGAGCAATCACACATATGACAATTCCCACAGGCTTTCAATCAGTATGATAGTAGGAAGCTCCATGCAATATTCACTGTCCAGCAGCTTGTGATTATCCAAACGTGAAAACATTTCCCAGTCGTGTCTAACATACCCGCTAGGTCCAACTGCTCGCTTTCAGATATGGGGAGTTCACTGAAGTCCACTCCCCAGCAATGTGGAAAGGAAGTGAAGGAGAGAGAGAAGAGAGAGAAGAGAGGGAAGAGAGGGAAGAGAGGGAAGAGAGGGAAGAGAGGGAAGAGAGGGAAGTCACTCTGACATTCTGCTGTCACACAGACTGAAAAAGGACAATGTGCTGAATGAATTGTAACTGTGTTGCCCTGGGGAATGTCGCTGTCCTTCCTGCCTTTTACCAGCAGTACACAACCTTTGATCTGCCTGAAACTTGTTGGTCTTTCAGAACAAGGAGTTGACCTCGACTGAGTGTTGCAGACTGGCACATCCCGAGGTCCAGGACTATGTGCTGAGAGACGCACTAAAGCCTGGGGCAGCTGCTGCCAAGGTGCAGTGGGGACAGACCACTGTCTGAGGTCTTTCTGTTGAAGTTAAATGGGGGTCCATTCAGTTATTGGACCCTCGTGGTGCATCAAATATATGTAAATAAAATCCAGCACAAGTAAGAAATGCTGTTGTGTTGGATAGAGTAAAACTTGTTACTTTACATTCTACTTTACAGAACCAAACTGGATTTGTGACTATGTACATCAAGGTATTTTTGTAAATAAAGTATTTTTTGAAATTAAAAAAGAGCAGTACATGTATCCTCTTTCTCAATCCCACTTGTCCAAATAAAACCTCATCCAAACCTCACCCTATTCCCAAGGAATGACAAGACTTCCTGGCTCCTGGAATTATTGGCCATGCATGTGATCCTGGGGTGAACATTTACCAAAACTTTAGAATTTAAAAAATAGCTGAATACGTTACAGGGAAACTATAGACTGGGCTATTACAATATTCAAATATGTTCAGCACGGACTTAAACTACTTAGAAAATGATGAGTTGGAGGTGCCGGTGTTGGGACTGGGGTGTACAAAGGTGATGAAGAAGGACCTGAACAGCAACCACTGAGCAGCGCTCCGAAAGCTAGTGCTTCCAAATAAACCTGTTGGACTATAACCTGGTGTTGTGTGATTTTTAATTTAGAAAGTAAACATCATCAAGAATAAACGAACAAGTGACAACACTTTGTTTTCCTTTTCTGTTCATCCGCCCTCGGTTTTTACATGTAAAATAGTCAGGTCTCAATGGGCTTACTAATGCACCTGTCAGAACATCCATGTCTGGTTATAATGGAAGAAATATGTTCTGCCTTACCTCGAATTCCCTTCACTATAGTCAGGCAGCATCCCGGCGCAACTTTACTCTTGGGATACAGTGGGGGTTCCTCACATCCATAGGGATTGCTGGGCAAAGAGCTGGGATTGTAGATGGTCTGCACTTTCAAAGGGGAGCTGGGCGGGGAGCCCTCGTACGCTGCATTGTCCCAGGCTTTCCTATTCGGCAGACTGTCCATCTCGTGGACCTCCTGGATAGGCAGCTTCAGGTTGTTGTCCCGGACCGAGCTCATGTTGCCAGGCCGCGTGTGTGTGAGCTCTCTCCGGCCTGCCTGGCTTTCACTGACACTGGGTGGCTCTTTCAAGTCCGAGCTGTGGCTCTCTCTCCCTGCTTTATGGACAGTCCTCCCTCTTTTACACCAACCTCTGCTACCTGGGTGGTGCTAGAAAACGGGGCGGAACCAGGGGAGGATTGACAACTCCCAGCGGCAAACTTGAGGACTGGGACATCCAGCAGTGCCAGAGAAATTCCGGGTAAACTAGGGGACTCCTTCAGTCAAACAAGAGAAAGGTAAGACAGAAAGTGAGGGAGAAACTCAGCCAGTGAGGTTATCCGGCCTGCGTTTAAAATTGTTAACACCAGTAAAATTAGTCGTTTAACTAATAATGTTATTCCCTCGTTTTTTATTTCAAAAAACGTACTTCATTCATAAAAATATATTTGTATATACACATAGTCACAAAGGCAGTTCGGTTCTGTACAGCAGCACGTCAAGGAAACACAAACTTTGGAGTTTGAATGTAATCAAACAAACCAAACAACTTTCTTACACATATCCCCTCATTGTCCAAGGCAGCAGGAACATGATGCTGATAGACTAAGAGAGACCATACAGAATCTGCAGTGAGCCCTGAGCAGGTCTGACAACCTCAGTGTGTATGTGTGTCTGGGCTAAGGGGTGGATTTTAACCCCCCCATAAGCTGCCTGTGTTGCTAGAGTGGCTTTCCTCCAATCTGGTGACTGTGGCAGATTGATTTGTGAACTTTACAATGGTTTTGGTTTTGTTCATGATGGTGGTGAGGGGTGAAGCTCTGCAGCAAGGAAGTTTCACTAGTTCGGCATCAATATTTCCAAAACAAACAAAACCTGGAATTAAAATAAAACACTGCAGATGCTGGAAATCTGAAAGGAAACAGAAAATACTGGAGAAACTCAGCAGGTCTTGAGTTAATGTCTCCATTCTTGTCATAGGTAAGCTACTTGAGAAGATTCTGATAAGATATCTGTGCATTTGGAAAGACAGGGCTTGGTTAGGAGTAGTCAGCATGGCTTTGTTTGTGGGAGATCATGAATCACAAATTTGTTAGAGTTCTTTCATGAAGTGACCAGGAAGGTTGACGAGAGCAGGGCGGTAAACTTGGATTTTGGTCAGGCTTTTGATAAGGTTCTGTATGGTCGGCTGCTGTGGAAGATTGCATGGAATTCAGGGGGAACTGGCAAATTGGATACACAATAATAGCAGAAGGATGCTTGTCTGACCGGAGGCCTTTGACTAGTGGAATGTCTCAAGAGTCATAGAATCCTTACTGTGTGGAAACAGACCCTTCGGCCCAACAAGTTCACACTGACCCTCCGAAGCATATCCCATCCAAACCTATTCACCATTATTCTATATTTACCCCTGATTAATGCATGTATCCTACACATCCCTGAACACTATGGGCAATTTAGAATGGGCAATTCACCTGGCTTGCACATCTTTGGATTGTGAGAGGAAACCGGAGCACCTGGAGGAAGCCCACACAGATGTGGAGAGAATGTGCGAACTCCACACAGTCACCGGAGACTGGAATTGAACCCGGCTCCCTGGTGCTGTGAGGCAGCAGTGCTAACCACTGAGCCACCATGCCACCCCAAAGTTGGTGCTGGGCCCATTGCTGTTTGTTATCTACATCAGTGATTTGGATGAGAATGTACATGGCATGGTTAATAAGTTTGCAGATGACACTAAAATAGGCAGTATCATGGGCAGTGAGGAAGGGTATCAGAAATTACAGTAGGACTTTGATTAGCTGTGGACGTGGGCTGAGAATTGGTAAATTGAGTTTAATATAGGTAAGTGTGAGGTCTTGCATTTTGGAAGGTAAAATCAAGGTAGGAGTTTCATGGTGAATAGTAGGGCCTTAAAGAGTGTAGTGGAACAGAGGGACCTTGGAGTTCAGGTGCATGTTTCTCTAAAGTGGAGTCACAGGTTGACAGGGCAATGAAGAAGGCTTTTGGCACACTGGCCTTCATCAGTCAGGGTGTTGAGTTTGGAAGTTGGGAAGTTATGTTGCAGTTATACAGGACGTGGGTGAGGCCACGTTTGGAGTATTGTGTTCAGTTTTGGTCAGTTTGCTCTAGGAAGGATGTTATTAAACTGGAAAGAGTGCTGAAGAAATTGCCAAGGATGTTGCCAGGACTGAATGGGTCTGAGTTATCGGGAGAGGTTAGACAAGCTAGGACTTTTCGTTAGAGGGTAGAAGACTAAAGGGGGATCTTATTAGAAGTGTATAAAATCAGGAGAGGCATGGATAGCGTGAATGCACTCAGTCTTTTTTCCAGGGTTGGGGAATCGAGGACTGTAGGACATCGGTTTAAGGTTAGAGGGGCAAGAATAAATGGAACCTGAGGGGCAACTTTTTTACACAGAGGGTGGTACGCGTATGGAATGAGCTGCCAGCGGAAGTGGTTGAGATGGGTACATTAACAACATTTAAAAAGCATTCGAACAAATACATGGATAGAAAAGGTTTAGAAGGATATGAGCCAAGTGCAGGGAAATGGGGTTAGTGTAGATGGACATTTTGGTCGGCATGGACCAGTTTGGGCTGAAGGGCCTGTCTCCCTGCTGTCGGACTCTGTGAGTCTGTGACTCAATGACTCTATGAGTCTTGTATGTAGAAATAAATGTGGAAAGTGACTGAACAAGGAAGGAAGTAGAACTGAGAGAGGAAGAAATAGGTTCAGATGGGCAGGAACAGGCTAAGGGGATGGCTGTGCCAGGGCTGTCCACTTTATGGAATTTGGGAAGGAGGGTTGGGGTTAGGGGACTATGGGGTTGGAGATCTCCAGAGTAGATGAGGTCAGTTATGGTTCTGGAAATAACAGCCTGGTGTAAGAGTCATACTGGACTTGAAACATTAACTCTGTTTCTCTCTCCACAGATGCTGCCAGGCCTGTAGAGTTTCTCCAGAACTTTTTTTTTTATATTAAGTGTAAAAATCTTACTTTGTTTCTATTTTCTTTAAAAGGATTTATAAGATTTTAGACAGGACCCAATGTTACATTTGCTTCCTATCTAAATTCAGTTGATATTTTATTTCATTTATATTTAACACAATATATTCCACTCTATGGGAACAGAATGTACAAGTGTTCATGCCTGAGGTGACCACGTAGGACTGTCCTTCTCAACTTGCCTCCTTGCCTGAGGCGTGGTTACCCTCAGGTTAAACTACCACTAGTCATTTCTTTCTCTCTCTAATGAGAGCACGGCTGTATGGTCTGGTAAGACTGTGACAATCCGCATAGAATATGATTTTGTGGGCCTGGGGTATGAGATCATCACTATGCATTAATTTAAATTTGATAAGTTCCTTTGAAATGTTGTTTGTTTCAATGTCCCCTTGGAGGCTGCCTACACCATCTTTGTTTCATTTATTCATTTCCAAAATTGTAACTTTTTCACTGAAAGGGTGGTGCATTATGGAATGAGCTGCCATAGGAAGTGGTGAGGATGTTATAATTGCAACATACTAAAGGCATCTGGATGGGTACATGAATAGGAAGGGTTTAGAGGGATATGGGCCAAATGCTGGCAAATGAGGGATCGGATTTACATGTGTTTGGAATGACAAGGGCAGATTAGGTGTAGTCAACATGGCTTTGAGCATGGGAAATCGTGTCTCACTGACTTCATTGAGTTCTTTGAAGAAATAATGAAGAGGATTGATGAAGGCAAAGCTGTGGACATGATTGAAATATATCTCAGTAAGGCATTGGATAGGTTTCCTCATGGGAGACTGGTTAGCAAGGTTAGATCACATTGAAGCTGAAAATGTGTTGCTGGAAAAGCGCAGCAGGTCAGGCAGCATCCAGGGAACAGGAGAATCGACGTTTCGGGCATAACCCCTTCTTCAGGAAGAATCTTCTTCAGATCACATTGAATACAGGGAGAACTAGCCATTTGGATACAGAACTGGGCTGGAAAAGCGCAGCAGGTCAGGCAGCATCCAGGGAACAGGAGAATCGACGTTTTGGGCATAAGCCCTTCTTCAGGAAGAATCTTCTTCAGATCACATTGAATACAGGAAGAACTAGCCATTTGGATACAGAACTGGCTCGAAGGTAGAAGACAGAGAGTGGTGGTGGAGGGTTGCTTTTCAGACTGGAGACCTGTGACCAGTGGAGTGCTACAAGGATTGCTTTTAAGTCCACTGTTTTTCATCATTTATATAAATGATTTGGATGTGAATAGGAGGTATGGTCAGTATATTTGCAGATGACAGCAAAATTGGAGGTGTAGTGGACAGCAAAGAAGGTTACCTCAGAGTACAATGGGATCTTGATCAGATGGGTCAATGGGCTGAGGAATGGCAGATGGATTTTAAATTTAGATAAATGTGAGGTTTGCCATTTTGGAAAGGCAAATCAGGGCAGGACTTATACACTTAATGGTAAGGGCCTAGGGAGTGTTGCTGAACAAAGAGACCTTGGAGTGCAGGTTCATAGTTCCTTGAAAGTGGAATCACAGGTAGATAGGATAGTGAAGAAGGCATTTGGTACGCTTACCATTATTGGTCAGTGTATTGAGTTGGGAAGATCGTGTTGCAGCTGTACAAAACATTGGTTAGGTCACTTTTGGAATACTACATGCAATTCTGGTCTCCCTGCTATTGGAATGATGTTGTGAAACTTGTAAGGGTTCAGAAAAGATTTACAAGGATGTTGCCAGGGTTGGAGGGTTTGAGCTAAAATTAAAGGCTGAACAGGCTGGGACTGTTTTCCTTGGAGTGTCGGAGGCTGAGGTGTGACCCTATAGAGGTTTATAAAATCATGAGTTACATGGATAGAGTAAATAGACAAGGAATTTTTCCTTGGGGTGGGGGAGTCCAAAACTAAGCGGCATAGGTTTAAGGTGAGAGGGAAAAGATATAAAAGGGATTGAAGAAGGAACTTTTTCATGCAGAGGGTGGTGTGTGTATTGAATGAGCTGCCAGAGGAAGTGGCAGAGGCTGGTACAATTACAACATTTAAAAGGTATTGGGATGGGTATATGAATAGGAGGTGTAGTGGATATAGTCCAAATGCTGGCAACTGGGACTAGATTAATATAGGATAACTGGTTGGCATGGACACGTTGGACTGAAGAGTCTGTTTCCGTGCTGTACAACTCTGATTCTAGTTGAATGCACGTTGTCCGCAGACTAAGTGTAAAGTGTTCTGTTCAAGCAACAAAGCTTTGTTCTGATAGTGCCACTGAGTTTGATAACCAAAATCCTTGAAAAACAGCGAAGGGAAGGCTAACAATCATTTATTTTTATTGTGTTTCAGGCTTAAAGATTAAAAACTTCAGTAGAGTCATAGAGATCTACAGCATGGAAACAGACCTTTTGGTCCGACCCATCCATGCCAACCATACATCAAAACCCAATCTAGTCCCACCTGCCAGCACCCGGCTCATATCCCTCCAAACCCTTCCTATTCATATACTCATCCAAATTCCTCTTAAAAGTTGCAATTGTACCAGCCTCCACCACTTCCTCTGGCAGTTCATTCCATACACGTACCACCCTCTGCGTGAAAAGGTTGCCCCTTAGGTCTCTTTTATATCTTTCCCCTCTCACCCTAAACCTATGCCGTCTACTTCTGGACTCCTCGACCCCAGATAAAAGACTTTGTCTATTTATCCTATCCATGCCCCTCATAATTTTGTAAACCTCTATAAGGTCACCCCTCAGCCTCCAACGCTCCAGGGAAAACAGCCCCAGCCTGTTCAGCCTCTCCCTGTAGCTCAGATCCTCAGATGAGAGGGGAAAGATATAAACGAGACCTAAGGGGCAACTATTTCACGCAGAGGGTGGTACGTGTATGGAGTGAGCTGCCAGAGGATATGGTGGAGGCTGGTACAATTGCAACATTTAAGAGGCATTTGGATGGGTATATGAATAGGAAGCGTTTGGAAAGATATGGGCCGGGTGCTGGCAGGTGGGACTAGAGTGGGTTGGGATATCTGGTCGGCATGGATGGGTTGGACCGAAGGGTTTGTTTCCATGCTGTACATCTCTATGACTCTATGACTCTGCATAACTGCTTCTGCTAGAAGTCCTGATATTGGTGATCCCATAGGCGTCCCATTGATTTGTTTGCAGATCTTGTGATTGAAGGTGAAGTGGGTTGTGAGGCACAGGTCTAGTAGTTTGAGGATGCTGTTCTTGCTGATGCAGTTGACATTGTTTGGCATCTGCGTCCTTGGTTCACCTAGCTGTAAAGCCAGTGTTTCTTTAGCGAAGGTGATGCTTATTGATGTGAGTAGAGTCGTCATGTCAAAGGAAACCATGACCTCATCGTTCTCTACCTTGGTGTCTTTGATCATGTGGAATCCCTGGGTTGTGTGGATGGAGTGGGCTGAGTCTTCTACTAGGTGCTTCAGTTTATGTTGTAGTTCCTTTGCTAGCCTATATGTCGGTGTACCGGGAAGTGAGAAGATGGGTCTGAGTGGGGCGGGGGGGGGGGAGGGGACTTGTTCATCTACCTTTGGTAATCCGTAGAAACAGAGTGTGTTGGATCCTTCTGGTTTCATTCTTTTGAGGCCTGTCTTGTTAATTACACCTGTTTTGTGTAGTTTCCTCAGGGCTTGTTGTAATGCAGGTATCTGTGTTCCATCGCCACTTGTTGGTAGGTGTCGGTATCTGTGAGTAGTGTGTTGGCTTTTTCAATGTATTGAGCTCTGTTCAGGATGACAGTCATGCACCCTTTGTCTGCCAGTAGGATTACAATATTTTGTCTTTTCTGAGTCCTTCTAGGGCTTTCTTTTCCAGTGTGTTGAGGGTGTTCCCTTCTTTCTTCCGGCTTAGTGTTGATGCTACTGTCTGAGCGCCTGCTGCGTTTCTTTTGTAAGTCTGTTGTCTTTCAAGGTGGATTCTAGTGCTGCCAGGAAGTCCTTATTATTCGAGTCCCTGTGGTTGAAGTTTATCCCTCATACTAGGATGGCTTTTTCTGTGCTAAGAGTGGTTGGTCAGATAAGATCTTTATCCAAGTCTGTGAATTGATCGTGTCATTGCTGTGTGTGAACTTGGACAGGTTTTCTTGTAAGGCTAGTCTTTTCTTAGCCTTGGTCTGCTGTTGTTTAATGTTGATGGTTCGTTCCTAGCGTACTTGTCCATTCATAGTCCATTAGTGTACTAACTTTATAATACCCTCCTCGTCCACCTCCCACCTTGCAGTCTTCATAAACTCGATATCATCCAAACTTCTACTGCCCATCCCATTTTGTACCAGCTCTGTCCACCTTCATTTCTGGCCTCACTGATTTGCCCTGCCTCCTGATCTAGCAATGCCTCAGATTCAAAATTCTCATCCTATTTTTGTCAGGTCATTCTACAGAAATCTGATAGGTGATTGAGACTTGGTCTGATACTAATATTACCCAGACGCAGTATCGATTCAAACTGGACATTGATGTCTTGGTCTGGGTGTTGAAGGAGGAGGAAGGGCTGTAAATTAGGGAGAGAGAGCAAGGGCTGAAGGAGGGAAGGAATAAGCAGAACTCCATAAGAAACTCAGACTGGCTGAGAATTTTGTAAGAAGAAACAAGAAAGGTGAAGGACAATGTGGTGTTCAGAGGAACAGCAGTAGTCTGAAGATTTTCAGATGTGAATTGGTGATAATGGTCACACCACCACAGCAGCGTCTTTGGAAATTACTAGTGAGCTGGAAAACATGTAATTGAGAGTGAGCTTCATACATTTATCTTCAATCTTGTCTTCATCTTCCTCCTCCTCCATTCCCATTCTTTTGACGAGCTGTTTCCTTCCTTTCCAGCCTTCCTTCACCTTTATCCTTTTCTCACCTTTTCTCTTCTTTTTCTCCCCTTCTCTTTATTTCTTCTTCCACTTCTCCTCTCCTTCCCTTCATCAATGCTTCAATGTAACCTTTTCTGTCCTCTCCTCCCCTCTCTTCTGACTTTCCCCTTTCTTTCCTACCTTTTACCCTTTGTCTCCTGCCTTCACCTCCTCTGGTTTCTCTCATTTGCCCTTTTCTGTTCAGTGCAAGGGATCTGATCAGGAAATAGAAGCTCAGTGGAATATTAGGAAGGGAGAGAAGGGAACCTCCGGATGTCTATGTGGGAGGAGATGATTACACTTAAATGCAGCTCCCCTGCAACATGGTGGAGTATGGTCAGTCTCACTGTGTCTGACAATGGAGGGAGAGGGATGTTTCAATCAAACCAGCAGTAGGACCTAAATCAATAATTGGAATAGCATGCCAAGAATTTGGAGAACACAAGATGTCAGGGGTAGGGGATTTTTTTAAGCATTGTTATTTTTTAATCCAAATTAATACATATTCATTTATTATTTATTTGTTTTGTGGGATGTGGGTGTCACTGGCTGGGCCAGCATTTATAGCCCGTCCCTAGTTGCCCCTTGAGAAGGTGGTGGTGAGCTGCCTTCTTGAACTGCTGCAGTCCACCTACTGTGGGTTGACACACAATCCTGTTAGGGAGGGAATTCCAGGACTTTGATCCAGTGACGGTGAAGGAATGTCGATATATCTCCAAGTCAGGATGGTGAGTGGCTTGGAGGGAGCACAATAGAACAGAGAGTATGGAAAGAGTTAACAATCAAACACTGGACAAACGAATGACAATGAGAAGAGGTTTGGCTAATATAGGATTGAAGGTGTTATATCTAAATGCATGCAGTATAAGGAATAAGATATATGAGCTTATGGCGCAGATCAAAATTGGCAGGAATAATGTGGTGGGCATCACGGAGACATGGCTGCAAGGGGATCAGGATTGGAAGCTGAATATTCAAGGAAATATTCATCCTGTTGAAAAGATAGGCAAGTGGGTAGAGGGTGTGGGGTTGCCTTTATTAGTAAGAAATGAAATTAAATCAATAATAAGAAATGAAGTAGGGGCAGATGGTGTAGAATCTGTGTGGATAAAATTGAGGAACCACAAAAGTTAAAGAAATCATATTTGGAGTTCTATACAGGCCTCCAAACAGTAGTCAGGAGCTGAGGAACAAGATACACCAGGAGATAGAAAAGATGTGTCACAGTGATCATGGGGGATTTCAATATGCAGATGGATGGGGAAAATCAGGTTGGTAGAGGATTGCAAGAAAAGAAATTTGTGGAATGTCTACAAGATGGCTTTTTGGAACAGCTTGTGTTGGAGCCCACTAGGGAACAGGCAATACTGGATTTACTGTTGTGCAATGAGGCAGACATGATAAGGGAGATTAAGGTGAAGGAACCCTTAGGAGACAGCGATCATAATATGATAATATTATATATATATATATATCATAATATCATAATAAAAAGCGCACAGGAGAGGAACCCGAGGCACTACAGAGGTAGTGCCTCCCACCCACCCGCCTCCTCTAACCTAATAATAAGACCCGTTGTGGTAAGGAGGTAAGTGCTGCATTTTGCTTGTTCTGTTCTTGGACCTAGTTTTTTTTAAAAGGTTACTTTTAGAGGGATGGCAGTGAAGGCAGTGCAATGTTCCTCTTGCAACATGTTTGAGGTGAGGGATGCCATGGTCGTCCCTGCTGATTACACTTGCAGGAAGTGCACCCATCTCCAGCTCCTCCAAGACCGTGTTAGGGAACTGGAGCTGGAGTTGGATGAACTTAGGATCATTCGGGAGGCAGAGGGGGTCATAGATCGGAGCTTTAGGGAAGTAGTAACTCCAAAGATGGCAGATAGATGGGTGACAGTGAGGGGGACTGGGAGGAAGCAACCAGTGCAGGGACCCCCTGCAGCCGTTCCCCTCAAGAACAAGTATACCATTTTGGATACTTGGGGGGGGTACGACTTACCAGGGGTAAGTAACGGGGCCCAGGTCTCTGGCACGGAGCCTGTCCCCGTTACTCAGAAAGGAAGGGTGGAGAAGAGCAGAGCAATACTAA
>NC_057731.1:1635255-1650926 GCF_004010195.1 Chiloscyllium plagiosum | reverse complement strand
TGTATAAGATGATTAGGGGTTTAGATAGGGTTGACCGTGAGAACCTTTTTCCACGTATGGAGTTAGCTATTACGAGGGGGCATAGCTTTAAATTAAGGGGTGGTAGGTATAGGACAGATGTTAGGGGTAGATTCTTTACTCAGCGAGTCGTGAGTTCATGGAATGCCCTGCCAGTAGCAGTGGTGGACTCTCCCTCTTTATGGACATTTCAAGGGGCATTGGATAGGCATATGGAGGATAGTGGGCTAGTGTAGGTTAGGTGGGCTTGGATCGGTGCAACATCGAGGGCCAAAGGGCCTGTACTGCGCTGTATTTTTCTATGTTTCTATGATAGAATTTACTCTGCAATTTGAGAGGGAGAAGACAGAATCAGAAGTATCGGGATTACAGCTGAATAAAGGCAGCCACAGAGGCATGAGGGAGGAGCCCAGCAGGAAATGACAGTGGAACAGCAAGGGCAGGAGTTTCTGGGAGTAATTCAGGAGACACAGCAGAGATTCGTCCTGAGGGAAAACAAGCCTGGTACAGAGAGGATGAGGCAACCGTGGCTGACCTGGGAAGTTAGGGATAACATCAAAGCAAAGAGAAAACTTGGAAAATGGTGAAGGCAGTGGGAAACCAGAGGATTGGGAAGCTTACAAAGATCAACAGCAGGCAACAAAAATAAAGGAGGGAGAAGATTAAATATGAGGGTAAGCTAGCCAGTAATATAAAGGAAGACTGTAAGAATTTCTCAAGATATATAAAGGGAAAAGAGAGGCAAAAATAGACATTCTGCTAAAAAATGATGCTGGAGAGATAGTAGTGGGGAACAAGGAAATGGCTGAGGAACTGAATACTTACTTTGTGTCAGTCTTCATGGTGGAAGACATGAGTAATATCCCAAAAATTCAACAGAATAAGGGGGCAGAGCTGAGTATGGTGGCCATCACCAAGGAGAAGGTGCTAGAAACACTGAACGGCCTGAAGGTGGATAAATCATCTGGACCAGATGAACTACACCCAGAGTTCTAAGGAGATAGCTGAAGAAATATTGGAAGTGTTAGTCGTGATTTTTCAGTAATCGCTAGAGTCAGGGAGGATCCCAGAGGACCGAAAAATCATTAATGTGACACCCCTGTTTAAAAAGGGAATAAGGGAAAAGATGGAAAATTACAGACCGTTTAGCCTAACCTTGGGCATGGGTAAGCTCCTGGAATCCATTGTGATGGATGAGATTTCTGAATACTTGGAAGTGTGTGGTAAAATAGGGCAAAGTCAGCATGGTTTCATCAAGGGGAGATCATGCCAGAATTATTTGAGGAAGTAATGAGCAGGTTAGACCAAGGAGACCCAATGGATGTTATCTACTTGGACTTCAAGAAGGTCTTTGACAAGCTGCTGCACAGGAGGCTACTGAGTAAGATAAGGATCCATAGTGTTAGAGGCAAGGTGCTGGCATGGATAGAAGCCTGATTATCTGGCAGAAAGCAGTGGGTGGGCATAAAAGGTTCCTTCTCAGGATGGCAGCCAGTGACAATTGGTGTTCCGTAAAGCCGTGTTGGAACCGCAACTTTTCACGTCATACATGACTCTATTAATGATCTGAGGCATTTTGGCTAAGTTTATTGATGATACAAATATAGGTAAAAGGACAGATAGCATTGAGCACGCGAGGATGCTGCAGAAAGCTTTGGACAAGTTAGGAAAGTAGGCAAAGAAGTGGCAGATGGAGTACAACGTGGGAAAGTGTGAGGTAGGAAGAATAGAGGCAGGGACTATTTTCCAAATGGGCAGAAAATTCAGAAATCTGAAGTGCAAAGACACTTGGAAATAATAGTCCAGGATTCTCTCAAGGTAAACTTGCAGGTTGAGTCAGTAGTTAGGAAGGCCAATGTGCAATGATGGATTTTATTTTGAGAGGACTTGAATGTAAAAGCAGGGGCATACTTCTGAGGCTCTATAAGGCTCTGGTCAGACCACATTTGGAGCATTGTGCACAGTTTTGAGCCCCATATCTCAGGAAGGACGTAATGACCTTGGAGCATGTTCAGAAGAGGTTAATGAGAATGGTCCCAGGAATGAAAAGCTTCACACATGAGGCATGTCTGGGGACTCTGTCTTTATACTCAATGGAGTTTAGAAGGATACGGGTGGGGGGATCTAACTGAAACATACAAATACTGAATGGCCTGGACAGCATAGATATTGGGAAGATGTCTCCATTGGTAGGGGAGACTAGGACCCAAGGGCATAGCTTTAGAGTAAAGGGCAGACCTTTTAGAACGGAGATAAGAAGAAACGTCTTCAGCCAGAGAGTGGTGAACCTATGGAATTCATTGCCACAGAAGGCTGTGGAGGCCAGGTCATTGAGTATATTTACGACGGAGACAGCTAGGTTCTTGATTGTCAAGGGGATCAAGGGTTATGGGGAGAAAGTGGGAGAATGGGGTTGAGAAACTCATCAGCCATGATTGAATGGCAGAGCAGACTCAATGGGCTGAATGGCCTAATTTCTGCTCCTATGTCTTATGGTCTTACCGTCTTATGGAACTTGAAAGTGGTGATGTTCCCATTATCTGCTGCCCTTGTTCTTCTCGATGGAAGAGGGTTTGGAAGGTGCTGTCTGAGGATCTTTAGTGAATTTCTGAAATGCATCTTGTTATGACCCAGAGGTCAAACCCCTTGGCTAAACTCTATAACACCCCAGAAAAGCTTGCCTCACCTCAACCTGCTAAATGTGTGAGTGAAAGAAATTTCCTCTGTTTGAAGAAAAAATAGCAATTTATTTTCCTAACTCTAACAGTGAACTCTATAAACAAAAACTATTAACAAACCCGAGCCCCCTTTTTCTTAACTAATCATCACCTGACCCCAGCTCTATAAAAATGCTGCTCCAAAAGCACAATTATTAAAAATGAAATTAATTTAATCTCTCAAAGTCCGTACAGTCTCTTATGCTGTCTTTCTTCTGGTCTTCCAAATCTGCTGCTTTCTCCCTGGGTCACCTTCTCAAATGTTTTACTGCGAGTGTCTTCGTATAAAATTCCTTGGTACCTTTAATAGATGATACCTTCTGAGAGATTTCCTTGAGAGCGTTGAGAGTCCTTTCAGGTGACATGTGCTCTCATGTTCGATGGCAGTTGCTCTGACTAATTTTCAAAATGTTCTTCCTTTTCTCGAGCCCCAAGATTCATACCCTCTCGAGGGTAAATGTGTCTAGCTTAGTCTGGGAAATTTTGTCAGCACGGACGAGTTTCCATGCTGTATGACTCCATGAATCTATGACACTATGAGCAGGGTTTATTGCGTTTAGAAACCATTCTGCATGGCACCGATCTTGTTGTAAGTTGGTTGGCTCTCAACGCCCTCTGAGATGGCCTAGCAAACCATTCAGTTGTACCAATCGCTACAAACTCTCAAAGAAATGAAATTGGACGAATCACCTGGCATCAACCTAGCCACCAGCAAAGACAATGGCAGAAGAGCCCAGTCGACCATGCAAAGTCTTCCTCACCAACATCTGGGAGCTAGTGCCAAAATTGGGAGAGCTGTCTCACAGACTAGTCAAGCAACAGCCTGACATTGTCATACTCACAGAAGCATACCTTACAGACAATGTCCCAGGCACCATCATCACCATCTCGGGATATGTCTGTCTCACCGGCAGGACAGGCCCAGTAGAGATGGCGTCCCTGTGATATACAGTCAGAAAGGAGATGCCCTGGGATTCCTCAACATTGACTCCTCAAACCATGAAGTTGGCAGCAGTACTACTGATCGAACTGGTCAGGTCCTAAAGGACATAGCTGCTAGACTGGGTCTGCAGTTGGCAGTGAGGGAACTGACACGAGGGAAAGACATACTTTACCTCATCCTTACCAATCTGCCAACTGCAGATGTATCTGTTCGTGACAGTATTGGTTAGAGCAAACACTGTGCACTCCTTGTAGAGATGAAGTCCTGCCTTCACATTGAGAATAACCTCCATCATGTTGTGTGGAACTTTCACCATGCTAAATGGGACAGACTTTGAATAGATCTAGCAGCTGAAGACTGGGCATCCATATTCTGCTATGGGCCATCTACGGCAGCAGAACTGTTTTCCAGGAAAATCTGCAACCTCGGGGCCTGGCAAATCCCCCACTCAACAGTTATCATCAACCCTGGTTCAATGGAGAGTGCAGGAGGGTATGCCAGGAACAACGTCAGGCATACCTGAAGATGAGGTGTCAACCTGGTGAAGCTACTAAACAGGACTAGTTGCATGCCAAACAGCATAAACAGCATGTGATAGACAGAGCTAAGTGATCCTACAACCAATGGATCAGATCTAAGCTCTGCAGTCCTGTCACACCCAGTCATGAATGGTGAGGGACAATTAAACAACTCACTGGAGGAAGAAGCTTCACAAATATTCCCATCCTCAATGATGGAAGAGTCCAGCACATCGGGGCAAAAGATAAGGCTGAAGCTTTCACAGCAATCTTCAGCCAGAAATGCCAAGGGGATGATCCATCTCCAGTTAGGTGTCCAGCATCACAGATACCAGTCTTCAGCCAGTTTGATTCATTCAATGTGATATCAAGAAACGATTAGAGACACTGGATACTGCAAAGACAACATTCCGGCAATAGTACTGAAGACTTGTGCTCCAAAACTTGCCACTACCCGAGCCAAGCTGTTCCAGTACAGTTACAACACTGCCATCTACCTGACAATATGAAAAATCCAACCTTCCAACCCGGCACTGCCCTCTTGACCTGTCCAACCTGTCCATCTTCCTTCCCACCTATCTGCTCCACCCTCCTCTCCAATCAATCACATTCACCCCCAACTTACATCTCAATTACCTTCCCCACACCCCACCCCCTTTCATTTATCTCTCAGCCCCCGGGGGCCATAAGCCTCATTCCTGATGAAGAGCTTATGCTCGAAATGTTAACTCTCCTGCTCCTCGGATCCTGTCTGACCGGCTGTGCTTTTCCAGCGCCACACTCTTTGAATATGGAAAATTGCCTGTACACAAAAAGCAGGAAAATCCAACCCAGAAAGTTACACCCCCATCAGTCTACTCTTGATCGTCAGTAAAGTGATGGAAAGTGTCATCCACTTGCACCTGCTCAGTAATAACCTGTTCAATGATGCTCAATTTGGGTTCCACTAGGGTCCCTCAGCTCCTGACCTCACTACAGCCTCAGTTCAAACATGGATAAAAGAGATGAGTTCCAATGGTGAGGTGACAGTGACAGCCCTTGACATCAAGGACTCGCAAAACTGGAATCAATGGAAATTACGGAAAAACCTTTCAGGTGTCATAGCTAGCACATAGGAAGATGGTTGTGGTCGTTGGAGGTCAGTCATCTCAGCTCCAGGACATCACTGCAGGAGTTCCTCAGGGTAGTATCCTGGGCCTAACCATCCTCAAGTGCTTCAAGAATGACCTTCCCTCCATCATAAGGTCAGAAGTGGGTATGTTTGCCAGGGATTGCATAACATTCAGCACTATTCGTGACTCCTCAGATACAGAATCAGTCCATGCACAAATGCAACAAGGTCTGGACAAGATCCAGGCTCAGTCTGACAAGTGACAAGTAACATTTACACTACACAAGTAAATGTCATCACCTTCCAAACCCATGACTTCTATCGTCTATCATCAAACCAATATTGGTTCAGCTGGATGTTATTTCAATTTTCTAAATATCCTGCTATTAGTTCCTTAATAAAAACATCATTTTGTCCTTGGTTCAAACATGGACAAAGGAGCTGAATTCCAAAGAATTCCTGAGTTGAGAGGGACAGCTCTTGATGTCAAGGCTGCATTTGGCTGACAAGTGGCAAGTAACATTCACATCACACAAATACCAGTCTAACACCAACACTACTGAGAATATAACCACTGCCCCTTGACATTCAATGGTGTTACCATAACCGAACCCTCCACTATCAACATCTTTTATGGTTATCAGTGACCAGAAACTCAACTTCACTCACCACGTAAACACAGTGGCTACAAGAGCAGGTTAGAGGTTAGGAATACTGTGGTGAGTAACTTACCTTCTGACTCCCCAAAGCCTGTCCAAGAGGAGAAAGTGAGGGCTGCAGATGCTGGAGATCAGAGCTGAAAATGTGTTGCTGGAAAAGCGCAGCAGGTCAGGCAGCATCCAAGGAGCAGGAGAATCGACGTTTCGGGCATAAGCCTGAAGAAGGGCTTATGCCTGAAACGTCGATTCTCCTGTTCCTTGGATGCTGCCTGACCTGCTGCGCTTTTCCAGCAACACATTTTCAGCACCATCTACAAGAGACAAGTCAGTAGAGTGATTGAATACTCCCCACTTGCCTGGATGAGTGCAGTTGTCAGAGCTTAACACCATCCAGGACAAAGCAGCTCGCTTTATTGGCATCACATTCACAAGCATCCACTCACTCTACCAGCAGTGTACTATCTACAAGATACACTGCAGAACTTCACCAAAGATCCTCAGACACCACCTTCCAAACCCATGACCATTTCCATCTAGAAGGACAAGTGCAGCAATTACATAGAAACACTACTGCCTTCACATTCCCTGCCAAGCCACTCACCATCCTGACTTGGAGACGTGTCACCACTCCTTCAGTGTCGCTGGGTCACCATCCTGGAAATTCCTCCCTAACAGCATTGTGGATTTACCTACAGCACACGGACTGCAGCATTTTAAGGTGGCAGCTCACCACCACCTTCCCAAAGGCAACCAGGGATAGGCAATAAATGCTGGCCCAGCCAGCCCAAATCCCACAAATAAATAAAAAGAACAACTTTATGACAGAACACACACATGATTATTGTTGATGCGTAGCTGCTAAGTAAGTATGATTACTTTCTCATCCTGCTGATGAGTATGCCTGTATCCCTCAGCAAATACTGCCATCTTGTGCATACTTTCTGCATTGCAGTTGGGTCATACTGACTGAAGTGAAATCAGTAAATCTATCAAATAGAGCTCAGGTGGTGCAGTGGTAGTGTCTGTCCCACTGAGCTAGAGAATTAGGTTCATAATCCCACACTCCAGAGATATGTTTGTGGGCAGCACAGTGGGCGGCACGGTGGCACAGTGGTTAGCACTGCTGCCTCACAGCGCCAGAGACCCGGTTCAATTCCCGCCTCAGGCGACTGACTGTGTGGAGTTTGCACGTTCTCCCCGTGTCTGTGTGGGTTTCCTCCGGGTGCTCCGGTTTCCTCCCACAGTCCAAAGATGTGCAGGTCAGGTGAATTGGCCATGCTAAATTGCCCGCAGTGTTAGGTAAGGGGTAATTGTATGGGTGGGTTGCGCTTCGGAGGGGCAGTGTGGACTTGTTGTGCCAAAGGGCCTGTTTCCACACTGTAAGTAATCTAATCATATCAGGGCAGGATGATAAGAAAATGGCTGCAGATGTGAAAGCTATATATAAATCTAAATAATTTATGTAAATAAATGGGATTCTCTTGAAAAAATGTAAATAAAAGCAAGATCCTTTTTTACACAGTGAAAATAAAAACAAGATCCATTTCTATATGATGTTAATCAAAACAAATCATCATGTACCCCTGTATACAATGTAAATAAAATAAGATCCTCTTGTATACGGTGTGAATGAAGTCGTGAAATTCACAGTCCTCAGGATGTTAATTGTTTCAGGCTTCATGTTAGCTTCTCAGCAATCTCACACTCTCCTGCAACACAATGGCTTCTGGGTAGACCCCAGTGTTTGTGAATGAACTGCAAACCTCTATAGAGTCATAGAGATCTACAGCACAGAAAAAAAAGCCCTTCAGTCCATTGAAACTATACTATTGTAATCCCATATTTTAGCACTTGGCCTGGAGTCTTGTATTCCTTGGCATTGTCAGTGCATATTGCTGCTGTGCTGTTCCAGCAATAAAGTTTCAACTTTGATCTCCAGCATCTGCAGACCTCACTTTCTCCATATTGACCTGGGTTTGATTCCACCCTCGGTGACTGTGTGTGGACTTGCACATTCTCCCCATAACCACGTAGGTTCCCTCTGGGGGTTCTGGTTTCCTCCCACAGATATGCAAGTTAGGTGGTTTGGCCATGTTAAATTGCCGATACTATCTAGGGATTGTAAGTTAAGTGGATTAGCCCTTGGAAATACAGGAGTATAGGGATAGGATAAGGGGATGTGTCTGAATGGGATGCGCCCGCCCTGCCCAATCGGAGCATTTCTTCTGATTGATCGGTATCCAGGAGTCCAGAGTTCCCAGGGACCCAGGTTCGAATCCCACCATGGTAGATGTTGGCATTTGAACTCAGTAAAAATATGGAATTAAAAGTCCAGTGACCTGGCATTTGTGGGTGGCACGGTGGCACAGTGGTTAGCACTGTTGCCTCACAGCGCCAGAGACCCGGGTTCAATTCCCGCCTCAGGCGACTGACTGTGTGGAGTTTGCATATTCTCCCCGTGTCTGCGTGGGTTTCCTCCGGGTGCTCCGGTTTCCTCCCACAGTCCAAAGATGTGCAGGTCAGGTGAATTGGCCATGCTAAATTGCCCGTAGTGTTAGGTAAGGGGTAAATGTAGGGGTATGGGTGGGTTGCACTTCGGCGGGTCGGTGTGGACTTGTTGGGCCGAAGGGCCTGTTTCCACACTGTAATGTAATGTAAAAAATGTAATGTAATCATAAAACCATTGTCATAAAAACCCATTGAAGGAAGGAAATCTACTTTTCTTACCTG
The DNA here is from genome assembly GCF_004010195.1 of Chiloscyllium plagiosum. Lineage (NCBI taxonomy): Eukaryota > Metazoa > Chordata > Chondrichthyes > Orectolobiformes > Hemiscylliidae > Chiloscyllium > Chiloscyllium plagiosum. Next base: position 1,642,230 of record NC_057731.1, on the reverse strand, counting down.
GTCTGACCTCCATGTGACTCCAGAGCCCAGCAATGGGGTTGACCATAACCCTCTGAAATGGTCCAGCAAGCTACTTAGTTATATCAAATTGTAGAAGGGAAAAAAAAGGAATGAAACCAGGTAAACTACCTGGCATTTGACCTAAGCACCAGAAACAACAATGACAAACCCAACCCTGTTGACCCTGCAAAGTCCTCCTTACTAACATCTGGGGGCTAGTGCCAAAATTGGGTGAGCTGCCTCAGACTGGTCAAACCACAGCCAAACATGTTGCCTAAAGATTGCACAATGTTCAGTGGCATTTGTGACTCCCCAGATACTGAAGCAGACTGTGTTCAAATGCAACAGGATCTGGACAATATCCAACCTTGGGCTGACAAGTGATAAGAAACACTTATACCGCATAAGTGTCACATTTTTGATGATGGTTAGATTCTTTCTTGTTAGAGATGGTCATTTCCTGGCACTTGTGTGACGCGAATGTTACTTGCCACTTGTCAGCCCAAGCCTCAGTATTGTCCAGATCTTGTTGCACTTGAACATGGACTGCTTCAGTGTCTGAGGAGTCGTGAATGGTGCTGAACATTGTGTAGTCTTCAGCAAACATCCACTATCTGACCTTATAATGGAGGGAAGGACTTCAGTGAAGCAACTGATCTGCAGTTGCTCAAAAACTAAAACATGAACAAGAATTGCTGGAAAACCTTAGCAGCTCAGCTGGCTCCTGCGGAGATAAACAATGTTAACATTTTAGGCCCAAACCTCCATCAATTAACTCATCTCTCATTATCTCTACAACCGCTTCTAGTCTTACATAGTCCTCCAGTTTTTTCATCATGCAAGTTCCTCAGCTTAATCACCCCAACATTGGCAGAGATGCCTTCAGCTGCATGGGTCCCAGCTGTGAAATTTTCTGCCTAATTCTCTCCATGTCTTCATCTTCTTTAAGAAGATCCTTAAAAATGAACTTGTTGACTAAGTTTTTGGTCATTGATCCTAATATCTTTTTCTTTGGTGTGGTGTCAAATGTCGTTTCTGTAATGTTCCTGGGAAAAGCCTTGGGAAAAGTTACTGAATTAAATGAGCTATATAAAAGTTATAAATGCTGATCTTTTCTGTGTTTCAGGCAGCAATACCTACAAGACTGACCAAACACAAGCTTAGCCCCATTATTAAAGTCATTCAGTACGTAGCACTATTGCGGTCAAAAGCCTGGCCACAAGTATTCCATATCAGACCTTGCTAGATTCTATCCAAATGCAAGGTACAAACCTCCCAATGTAAAAAGCAAACAGACAAAATAATGACTGCTCCATTCCAGAGTAAGCCATATGGGTTCTGGATCAGTGGTGCTGGAAGAGCACAGCAATTCAGGCAGCATCCGAGGACAGGCAAAATCGACGTTTCGGGCAAAAGCCCTTCATCAGGAATAAAGCTTTATTCCTAATGAAGGGCTTTTGCCCGAAACGTCGATTTTGCCTGTCCTCGGATGCTGCCTGAATTGCTGTGCTCTTCCAGCACCACTGATCCAGAATCTGGTTTCCAGCATCTGCAGTCATTGTTTTTACCTCTAAGCCATATGGGTGTCATTTTGTCCATATTCTAATATACATCCAGTCCTCACTCAGAAACCGTGTAAACTCCTGGGAGGATCAGAAAATGGATATATGCTTAGGCCAGTTAGAAGCAGAAAACCTGGACATCTCTTCACTTTCACACTTTGGTGATCAGAATTAGCCCTGAGGACAACACTGGCCTAGATTAATGTCAACAGATACCTCTCTCATCAGTAAAGAAATTCAGCACATGAGCCAACCTAACTTGTTCTAACTGTTTATAACAGGACTTTAATCCCTTTGTTGCAATGTGATGTACATATAACTTTAAGAGAGTATAATCTTAAACTGCTGCCCATCACTATATAATCCCAATGCATTGTGTATAAACCACAAAGAGTTATGGATCAGCTGTGTTTACGTAACTTCCCAGCTACCATGAAATGTGGATAGTCTTTTCTTCAAACCAAGAACCTCTGTCCATTGTTTTACCTCTCCCTGCTGTGTGATTGGTACATTTGCAATAAGCAATTGAACACAATATGTTAACATCACATCCAAGTTCTGAATGGCTGTTCTGGTGGGCTGTCAGGGACAGAGTCTGTACAAACATGACATCAGATGCAATTGGAGTTTGGGAAGGCACCCAAACTAAACGCTTTGTATTTGTAAACTGGGTGCAATGAGGCTCAATTTCACTCAGACTCAGAGCAGTTTTTTCACATGATGTGGAAAATCAAACAGAAATTAATTGGCAATGCCTTAATATTTAGAATTGAATAAATGCATTCATTTACTAAGGAATCATTGAAACTGAATGTCTAATGGAGATATGGCCCAGGCAGTCTGAAGGTTTGGTGCTGGCACAGACCTGGTGAAAAGACTAAAATTCAAGTACTTTTTAAAAAGAAAACTTCATTATTCTTATGCTGAACTTTTATTTATGATTCTTTTAAGTCTGTAACACATACTTAAGTATTCTGTACCTATGTATGCTGAACCTAAGATGTGACAAAGCGCCGACATTGCAAACTTTTCCCCGCACTCATTCGAGTGCACGTGACAATAAAGGTTAATTCAATTCAAATGTCCTCCTGAGCTATAATAGTTAAAGAAGCAATTACAGACGATTTCTAAATGTGCATTGTATCTGTTGTAAGATGCAAAATGTTAAGTGTTTTCCCAACTCACTCTAATTCTCATTACCGCAAGAAAAATTAGCCGTGCTCAGGTGGGGAATGTATTAATGTATTCTATTTTCAATGCTCACTTAATCAGATATGATTAATTATTAACAAAATAATTATACCTGATTGTGCAGTTTTGGGTAGCTAAATGGGGCTTTAAAAGGGGTTATTTTATTAATCATCACAGTACTAATTGCAGACACTTACAGAAGGTTCTGATTAAATATGCAAGCGAACACAAAAGAAATGGTATTGCTGAGAAATGAATTTTAAAAGCTGTAAGTCACCATCTCAGATGACATTTAGGACTTTACTGAGTCAGACAGCCACAAACTGTCCGGGACTAAACTACAGAATTGGCAATCAACTAAACATAAACAGCTTCATTTTCTGGTAATTGTTATTTTGGATACTGATTAAAACTGGTTCGTTATAATTTTAAATAGCTTCGGGTGTCGATGATAGAATGATTTTACATGTGATATTTTCAATGGTCCTCTGATTCTTTTAGGAAATTGTACCCAAAAAGAACACAGGTAGAATAATCACCACTTCACAATTGTAACTTTATCTCCGACCTGCTCCACCAGGAATGTGGGAGCTTTAAATAATCAAATTGAGCCATGTACTAACAAAATAATTTCAAAGGAGCTCTGCACATTCAACTGAACCTAATGAAACACCAGTAGATGTGTACAGCTTGTGAGATTGGCAGTTTCAGCAATTTTGCGTTAAAATTTGCAATGAGAAACCAAAGTGAAGGCTCTTTCTTTCTGTCCGCCTTTATCCATGCCAAAGTTTTATCCAAAATCAAAGAATTTTGAACAAATGATGATTTATTGTCACTTGTATTCTACAATGAACAACACGGTAAAATACAGTGAAAAAAGCTTCAACTTCCACCACAATCCAGCAGCATTTTGAATAGATTAGATTAGATTATTACAGTGTGGAAACAGGCCCTTCGGCCCAACAAGTCCATACCGACCCACTGAAGCGCAACCCACCCAGACCCATTCCCCTACATTTACCCCTTCGCCTAACACTATGGGCAATTTAGCATGGCCAATTCACCTAACCTGCACATTTTTGGACTGTGGGAGGAAACCGGAGCACCCGGAGGAAACCTACACATACACGGGGAGAATGTGCAAACTCCACACAGTCAGTCGCCTGAGGTGGGAATTGAAACCGGGTCTCTGGCGCTGTGAGGCAGCAGTGCTAACCACTGTGCCACTGTGCCGCCCAAGGCATCTGGATGTGTATATTAATAGGAAGGGTTTAGAGGGATATGGGCCGGGTGCTGGCAAATAGAACATAGAACATAGAACATTACAGCGCAGTACAGGCCCTTGGGCCCTCGATGTTGCGCCGATCCAAGCCCACCTAAACTACACTAACCCACTATCCTCCATATACCTATCCAATGCCCTCCCCGTTACTTACCCCTGGTAAGTCATCCCCCCCACAAGTATCCCAAACGGTATACTTGTTCTTGTGGGGAATGGCCGCAGGGGGTCCCTGCACTGGCTGCTTCCTCCCAGTCCCCCTCACTGTCACCCATCTATCTGCCATCTTTGGAGTTACTACTTCCCTGTAACTCTGATCTATGACCCCCTCTGCCTCCCGAATGATCCGAAGTTCATCCAACTCCAGCTCCAGTTCCCTAACACGGTCTTGGAGGAGCTGGAGATGGGTGCACTTCCTGCAAGTGTAATCGGCAGGGACGTCGATGGCATCCCTCACCTCATACATGTTGCAGGAGGAACATTGCACTGCCTTCACTGCCATCCCTCTAAAGCTAACTGTTTAAACAAAAACTGTGTCTAAATAATACAAGCAAAATTCAGCACTTACCTGCTTGGCACAACAGATGTTATTATTAGGTTAGAGGAGGAGGGCGGGTGGGAGGCACTACCCGTGTAGTGCCTCGGGTTCCTCTCCTTCACGCTTTTAAAGGGGGAAAAAACTAACCCAGCTAAGGTTACACTAACTGCTTCCGGGTCTCGGCTGCCCCTCTGCTTGCCGTCACTTCCTCTGCTGCTCCCGCTCTTTCTGTGAAGGAGAGAGAAAACAAAACACCGATGCCCGCTACAGGTAAGTAATTTTGAAAAAAACTCTTACCTTAGCTGTAGTCTCCCGGGTTCACCTCAACTCGGCCGCTGCTCCCACTCAAATGACCGTTGGTGGTGAAACAGTGAGTATTTATACTCACAGTTCTCCTTCCCGGCTGCCCCTCTGCTTGCCGTCACTTCCTCTGCTGCTCCCGCATAGTTTAAGAATAAAATGATATAAATGAAAGGGAATCCATTGTTGTTCCACTGCCTCCACCAGGAGACCTGAGCTGACTCACCAATGACTATTGCACTGCCACTTTGCTGTAGTCTGCACCGGACCCACCGATGTAGGAGTCATCACTCTTCAGGAGCGATCTCTTTGTCGCTGTGCCGATTTGTGGCCCTCACCGATTGGCCACTGATGCGAGGTCACGTGCTGGACCCACACTTGCCCCACAGGTAGAAGTCCCCACTCTAGGCCTACCACCACCAGAATCTTCTGGCTATCCTTCAGCTACCACCGCCTCACCGGTAATCAGGAGTTCCCAGCTCTGGGTCTACCACAACCAGGAGCTAACACCACAGCCTCACCGGTAATCAGGTGTCCATAGCTCTGGGTCTACCACACCAGGAGCTAACGCCACCGCCTCACAGGTAACCAGGAGTCCCCAGCTCTGGCTCTACCACACCAGGAGCTAACGCCACCACCTCGCTGGTAACTCGAAGACCCTAGCTCCGGACTTATCTCCACCAGCAGATCCTGGCTCTGCTGCCACCTCCAAACCTTCGCTGATGTCCCTGCTCTGGTCTACCACAAACAGGAGTCCCTGGCTCTGTTGCCAGGCCACTGCCTCACAAGAGCCCTGCTCTGGCCATCCTCTTCCACCATGTCACCTTCTCCACCCATGGGAAGATGATGAACGAAAAGAAAAAAATAAGAAAGAAGACAAAAAGGGTAAGGAAAGAAGTGAGGAAGAATCTAGTTGGGAGCGGATGGGCCTTCCTTGTTGGTGCCGCCATCTTGGAAGTTTACACTCACAAATGGTGCATTTAGGCCATTGCATTTGTATCAATCAGTTAGTAAAGTGATCCAAGCTAATCCACTTCCTGACTCTCCACATGAACATAATGATATCACTGCTTCAGTAAATCCATTCAAACTCCCCATGAACAGATGTGATGGTCTCTGCTTCAAACAACCGCTGCGGCAACACTCTCTATCCCCTGACAGCCAACTTCACAAAACATTTCTCTAAAACTCTCTTTCCTCATTTTGTGGTTATTTTTAATTGTTGACCTTTGGTTGCTGATCTACCAACCAGAAAGAAATTGTCTTTCCCTCTCATTTAAACAAAGCTCTTCTTTGTTTGAAAATGAAGCCTCCTCTTGGTCATTTCTGCTGTATGGAAATTGGGTGGCCTAACATCTCTAGTCTTGAGATTGACATTTTTGAGGAAGTGACAAAGATGATTGATGACTGGTTCGGATGAAACCGATGGTCTGATCAGTAAATTTGTAGATGACAGGAAAATTGTGGATTTGTGGATCATGAGGAAGGATATCAAAGGATGTAGCAGGATATAGATCAGCTGAAAAGTTATTTGGAGAAATGGCAGACGGAATTTAATCCAGATCAGTCTGGGTTGATGCACTTTGGGAGGCAAAATGCAAGAAGGAAGTATACAGCAAATGGCCAAGCATTTAGAAATAAGAGGGACTTTGGAGTCCAAGTCCATAGCTCCGTGAAAGTAGCAACACAAGTGGATAAGGTTGTAAAGTAGGCCCACGGCATTCTTGCCTTCATTGGTCGGGGCATCGAGTACAAAGGTTGGCAAGTCATGCTGCAACTGTATAAGACTTCGGTCAGACCTGTGTGCAGTACTCTGGTTGCCACACTATAAGAAGATCGTAGAGGCTTTGGAGAGGGTGCAAGAGGCTTTCCAGGATGTTTTCAGGAATGGAGTGTGTTAGTTATAAAGGAGAGGTTGAACAAACTTGGGCTGTTTTCACTCGAGCACTGGGGACTGAGAGGCGACCCGATAGAAATATAGAAAATGATGAGGGGCATGGATAGGGGAATAGTCGGACTTTCTTTCCCAGGTTGGAAATGTCAAATACCAGAGAGTACAGGTTTAAGGTGAGAGGGGATAAATTTAAATGAGATGTGCAAGGTAA
>NC_057731.1:1606904-1634755 GCF_004010195.1 Chiloscyllium plagiosum | reverse complement strand
TGATTGAGCTTGTAGCAGGGATTAAAAGTGGAAGGTATGATGTTGTGGGTATCACAGAGACGTGGCTGCAAGGGGATCAGGGCTTGGAACTAAATATCCAAGGATACGCATCCTATCAAAGGACAGGCAGAGGGGGCGGGCTGGCCTTGTTGGTAAAAAACTAAGTTAAAGGTGATATAGAGTTGGAAGGTGTACAATCTGTGTGGGGAGAGTTGAGGAACGGCAAAGAAAAAATGACCCTGATGGGAGTTGTGCACTGTCCTCCTAGAAATAGTCAGAATGTGGGCAAGAAAATAAATCAGGAAACAGAAAAGGCATGTAAGAAAGGCATTTTAACAATAATCAATGGAGACTTCAATATGCAGAGAGATTGGGAAAATCAGGTGGACAGTGGAGCCCAAGAAAATGAATTTGTGGTCTGTCGACATGATGGTTTTTCTGAAGCAACTTGTGGTAGAGCCCATCAGGGAAAAGGCATTTATGGATTGAGTGATGAGAAACGAGGCAGAATTGACTAGCAAATTTAAGGTGAAGGAACCCCGAGGGGGAATTCACCCTTCAGTTTGAGAGGGAGAAGCTGGAATCAGGTGTAACGGTGTTACAATTGAGTAAAGGTAACTACAAAGAGACGAGGGAGGATTAGATTACTTACAGTGTGGAAACAGACCCTTCGGCCCAACAAGTCCACACCGACCCGCCGAAGCGCAACCCACCCAGACCCATTCCCCTACACCTAACACTACAGGCCAACTCACCTAACCTGCACATTTTTGGACTGTGGGAGGAAACCAGAGCACCCGGAGGAAACCCACGCAGACACTGGGAAAACGTGCAAACTCCACACAGTCAGTCGCCTGAGGCGGGAATTGAACCCAGGTCTCTGGCACTGTGAGGCAGCAGTGCTAACCACTGTGCCATCGTAGCTGGCCAGAATTGATTGGAAAGGAATCTAGTGGGGAAGAGTGTGAAGCAGCAATGGTAGGAGTTTCTGGGGGTAATTCGGGAGGCACAGCAGAAATTCATCCCAAGGAAGAAGAAACATATTAAGGGGAGGACGAGGTAACCGTGGCTGATAAGGCAAGTCAGGGACAGCATAAAAGCAAAAGAGAAAGCATACAATGTGGTGCAAATTAACTGGAAACCAGAGGATTGGGAACCCTTTAAAAACTAGGAGAGGATAACCCAATAAGGGGGGAGAAAATGAAATATGAGGGCAAGCTAGCTAGAAATATAAACAAAAATTGCAAGAGTTTTTTTAGATATACAAAAGGTAAGTGAGAGGCAAGAATAGACATTGAAACACTGGAAAATGAGGCTGGAGAAGTAATAAGGGGGAACAAAGAAATGACAGAGGAGCTAAAGAGGTAAATAGGTACTTTGCATCAGTTTTCATGGTGGAATACCCCAGCAGCATACCACAACTTCAAGAGAGTCAGGGGCAGAGGTGAGTGTAGTGGCCATCACTAAGGAGAAGGTATTACAGAGTCATAGAGTCATAGGGATGTACAGCACGGAAACAGACCCTTTGGTCCAACCGTCCATGCCGACCAGATATCCCAACCCAATCTAGTCCCACCTGCCAGCACCCGGCCCATATCCCTCCATACCCTTCCTATTCACATACCCATCCAGATGCCTTTTAAATGTTGCAATTGTACCAGCCTCCACCACATCCTCTGGCAGCTCATTCCATACACGTACAACCATCTGTGTGAAAACGTTGGCCATTAGGTCTCTTTTATATCTTTCCCCTCTCATCCTAAACCTATGCCCTCTAGTTCTGGACTCCCCCACCACAGGGAAAATACTTTATCTATTTACCATATCCATGCCCCTCAAGATTTTGTAAACCTCTATAAGGTTACCCCTCAGCCTCCGACACTCCCGGGAAAACAGCCGCAGTCTATTCAACCTCTCCCAATAGCTCAAATCCTCCAACCCTGGCAACATCCTTGTGAATCTTTTCTGAACCCTTTCAAGTTTCACAACATCTTTCCGATAGGAAGGAAACCATAATTGTACGCAATATTCCAACAGTGGCCTAACCAATGTCCTGTACAGCCGCAACATGACCTCCCAACTCCTGTACTCAATACTCTGACCAATAAAGGAAAGCATACCAAACGCCTTCTTCACTATCCTATCTACCTGCAACTCCACTTTCGAGGAGCTATGAACCTGCACTCCAAGGTCTCTTTGATCAGCAACACTCCCGAGGACCTTTCCATTAAGATTTGCTTTCCCAAAATGCAGTACCTCACATTTATCTAAATTAAGCTCCATCTGCCACTTTTCAGCCCATTGGCCCATCTGGTCAAGATCCTGTTGTAATCTGAGATAACTTCTTCGCTGTCCACTACACCTCCAATTTTGGTGTCATCAGCAAACTTACTAACTGTACCTCTTATGCTCACATCCAAATCATTTATATAAATAATGAAAAGTAGAGGATCCAGCACCGAACCTTGTGGCAATCAACTGGTCACAGGGCCTCCAGTCTGAAAAACAACCCTCCACCACCACCCTCTGTCTTCTATTTTTGAGCCAGTTCTGTATCCAAATGGCTAGTTCTCCCTGTATTCCGTGAGATCTAACCTTGCTTACCAGTCTGCCATGGGGAACCTAGTCGAACACCTTACTGAAGTCTATATAGATCATGTCCATCATTCTGCCCTCATCAATCCTCTTTGTTACTTCCTCAAAATACTCACTCAAGTTTGTGAGACATAATTTCCCACACACAAAGTCATGTTTACTATCCCTAATCAGTCTTTGCCTTTCCAAATACATGTACATCCTGCCCCTCAGGATTCCTTCCAACAACTTGCCCACCACTGATGTCAGGCTCACTGATCTATAGTTCTCTGGTTTGTCCTTACCACCCTTCTTAAACAGTGGAACCACCTTAGACAACCTCCAGTCTTCCGGCACCTCACCTGTGATTAATGAGGATACAAATATCTCAGGAAGAGGCCCAGCAATCACTATCCTAGGTTCCCACAGAATTCTATTGTACTTCTGAACAGATCCTGGGGATTTATCCACTTTTATGCTTTTCAAGTTATCCAGCACTTCCTCTTCTGTAATATAGACATTTTTCAAGACGTCACCATCAATTTCCCTACATTCTATATCTTCCATATCCTTTTCCACAGTAAATACTGATGCAAAATAGTCGTTTAGTATCTTCCCATTTCCTGTGGCTCAACACAAAGGCCGCCTTGCTGATCTTTGAGGGGCCCTATTCTCTCCCTAGTTACCTTTTGTCCTTAATGTATTTGTAAAAACCCTTTGGATTACAGAAACTCTATTTAACAAAGCTATCTCATGTCCCCTTTTTGCCCTCCTGATTTATCTCTTAAGTACTGCCTTTATACCCTTCTAAGGATTCATTCAATCTATTCTGTCCAAACCTGACATTTGCTTCCTTTTTTCTCTTACCAAGACCTCATTTCTTTAGTCATCCAGCATTCCCTATACTTACCAGCCTTCCCTTTCACCCTGACAGGAATATACTTTCTCGGGATTCTTGTTATCTCATTCCTGAAAGCTTCCCATTTTCCAGCCGTTCCTTTACCTGCGAACATCTGCCTCTAATCAGCTTTCGAAAGTTCTTGCCTAATACCGTCAAAATTGGCCTTTCTCCAATTTAGAACTTCAACTTTTAGATCTGGTCTATCCTTTTCCATCACTATTTAAAACGAATAGAATTATGGTCGTTGGCCCCAAAGTGCTCCCCCACTGACACCTCAGTCACCTGCCCTGCCTTATTTCCCAAGAGTAGGTCAGGTTTTGCACCTTCTCTAGTAGGTACATCCACATACTGAATCAGAAAATTGTCTCGTATGCACTTAACAAATTCCTCTCTATCTAACCCCTTAACACTATGGCAGTCCCAGTTGATGTTTGGCAAGTTAGGATCCTCTCCCATAACCACCCTATTATTCTTAGATTGCTGAGATCTCCTTACAAATTTGTTTCTCAATTTCCCTCTGACTATTGGGGGGTCTATAATACAATCCCAATAAGGTGATCATCCCTTTCTTATTTCTCAGTTCCACCCAAATAACTTCCCTGGATGTATTTCCAGGAATATCCTCCCTCAGCACAGCTGTAATGCTATCCCTTATCAAAAATGCCACTCCCCCTCCTCTCTTGCCTCCCTTTCTATCCTTCCTGTAGCATTTGTATCCTGGAACATTAAGCTGCCAGTCCTGTCCGTCCCTGAGCCATGTTTCTATAATTGCTATGATATCCCAGTCCCATGTTCCTAACCATGCCCTGAGTTCATCTACCTTCCCTGTTAGGCCCCTTGGCTTGAAATAAATGCAGTTTAATTTATTAGTCCTAACAGGGGCCTGTTTGACTTGCCTTTGTTCTCAACTGTACCAGTGTCAGATTGATCTCTTTCCTCACTATCTCCCTGGGTTCCCATCCACCCACCCCCTCCCCCCCCATCACCCCCCACCTTACTCATTTAAACCATCCCAGGCAGTGCTAGCAAATTTCCCTGCCAGTATATTAGTCCCCTTCCACTTTAGGTGCAATCCGTCCTTCTTGTACAGGTCACTTCCACCCCAAAAGAGATTCCAATGATCCAAAAATGTGAATCCTTCTCCCATACACCAGCTTCTCAGCCATGCATTCATCTGCTCTATCCTCCTATTTCTGCCTTCACTAGCTCGTGGCACCGGGAGTAATCCAGATATTACTACTCTCGAATATCTCCTTTTTAAATTCCTGCCTAACTCTCTGTAATCTCCCTTCAGAATCTCAACCTTTTCTCTTCCTATGTCGTTGGTTCCAATGTGGACAATAAACTCCTGCTGGCCCCTCTCCCCCTTGAGAACATTCTGCATCCTCTGAGACATCCTTGATCCTGGTACCAGGGAAGCAACACACCATTCTGATTTTTGCTGCTGGCCGCAGAAAAATCTGTCTGTACATCGGACTAGAGAGTCCCATAAGACAATTGATTGCTTGGAACCTGATGTGCCTCTCATTACATTAGAGCTGGTCTCAATACCAGTAACTTGGCTGTTCATGCTACAGTCCCCTGAGAATCCATCACCCCCTACATTTTCCAAAACAGCATACTTGTTTGAAATGGGGATAGCCACAGAAGGCTCCTGCACTATCTGCTTACCTCTCTTACCTTTCCTGGAGTTAACCTATCCATGTGACTGTATCTGAGACTTTTCCCCCTTCCTATAATTGCTATCCATCACATTCCTTTGTTCTTGTAAATTGCCTCTAACTACCTCTCCAACCGATCCATTTGATCTGATAGGATTTGCAACCAACGGCATTTATTGCAGATATAATCCTCAGTAACCCATAAACTCTCCCTAAACTCCCACATCTGATAAGAAGAGCATATCACTCTACTAAGGGCTATTTTTGCTTCTTTCAATCTGCAGACCCAGAAAATAGCACTGTCTTATTCCTCTACAAAACACTCCTCCAGGTTAAATTAATACATATGGCTTATAGTTTAAATTTAATCAAGTGATATAACTCAATAAAACATATATTCATGAAAGAACCCATTCTACTCACTACTGCAGACTTATTTTAAGACCAAGCTTAAAACATCCACTTATCTGTTTATGTGCTGTGTATCTCCCAGAGAGGTTCCTCTAAGGTCAGTTGTGAATTTCACTGTTTTTTAATTTTCCCAGACGTACTCCAATGTCCAACGATACATGAATTCAACAGCAAAAGCAATAACTGCTAACTCTGTCGTTAGCAATGTGGGTTTCTTTCTCTCTCTCTCTCCTGCACTGACTGCACCATGTGCTTCCACATGGTTACTCAGTAGTTAGTTACTGCTGCCTCACAGTGTCAGGGACCTGGGTTCAATTCCCACCTCGGGCAACTGTCTGCGTGGAGTTTGCACATTCTCCCTGTGTCTCAGTAGGTTTTCTCCCACAGTCCAACGATGTGCAGTCTAGGTGAATTGGCCAAGCTAAATTGCTCGTATTGTGAGGTGCATTAGTCAGGGGTACATGTAGGGGAATGGGTCTGGGTGGGTTGCTCTTCAGAGGGTCGGCGTGGACTTGTTGGGCCGAAGGCCTGTTTCCACACTGTAGGGAACCTAATCTTTGTCTGCTCTTCTTCCTTTTAAAAGTGCGGTTGTTTTGATTTCTTTTCTCCAAAGTTCCATAACAATGTAGCAGCATATAAAACAGTAACTGCCTCTCCTCGAATTCGAGGAAATCACCTCCAACACTTAAAACACGTCAAAAAAAGGAGCAGCTGTTACAGCCAGAATTTTTTCGCATCCTCCATATTGGATTACCCAGAATCCTGAGCCTTGGGGAAGCGGAAAGGTCTGAAGGTGGATAAATCACCTGTACCAGAATGTCTACATCCTAGAGTTCTGAAGGGCACAGTTTAGGAGATTGTGGAGGAATCACCAGAGTCAGGGAAGCTCCCAGAGGACTGGAAAATGCTTAATGTAACATCTGCGTTTAAAGAGGGAGGGAAACAGAAGATGGGAAATTATAGGCTGTGTGATAACCCCTTATAAGGCTCCTGGGGAATCACTAACTAATCTCCAATGGAGCTTGTTGAGTATGAGTTCCCGTGTTTACTGGTAATGGCCTGCTCAGCTGAGCCCTTTATAAAACAGGCCCAGGCTGGCCATGCTTGGAGCCGATGTTGTGCACCAGTTTCATAGAATCCCTACAGTGTAGAAACAGGCCTTTTGGCCCAACAACTCACACTGATGTTCTGAAGAGTATCTCACCCAAACCTCTACATTTCCCCTGATTAATGTACCTAACCTACACATCCCTGAACACAATGAGCAATTTAGCATGGCCAATTCACCTAACCTGCACATCTTTGGATTGTGGAAGGGAACCAGAGCATCTGGAGGAAACCCATGCAGACACGGGGAGAATGTGCAAACTCCACACAGATAGTTGCCCGAGGCTGGAGGATGCTCAGGCGTGCAATAGAATCCCTGCTCCAATGGAATTTCACATTGGCCCCAGGGTCCTGAACCTCTCTCAGGAGCCCACACCCCCCCAATCTGAGCCAGCTCATGGGAATGCCCTCCCTGTAGTTTCTGCTTGCCATGGGAGTTGCTTTTTAAACAGACAGGACCTGCACACCATCCACTTTGACTCCTTTAACCATTGCCCGTCCACGTCTCGGCACATTCGTTTATTGCAGTGTGGCAGGGATCCCAGTGGAGGGGTCTCTAGCCAAGTGTCCTCCCTCTCTCCCTCGGGCACCTGGGGTGCAGGGTGCTTCACACAGACTCCCTTATAATCATAGATGGCAGCAGTACATGGACTCCCAGCCCAACTGTTTTGCAGAGCTGAGGAGTCCATAGGCAGTGTATATATTGGTTGTGGGTGATTGCAGCCCCCTTTTTAGTTATTTGAAAATCCTTTTGTTTTGCTTTTGGTTGTACTTTAGCCCCACACATCTGATCTTTGGGAATCTCATGCAGAAGGGTGTGGACAGGTTGGAGGACCTCCTCATGGGTCTGCTCCATTGCCTGGCCAGGCTGGCTCTAAACAGGTCCAAGCAATGGGCCATAGAGGGGGGTCATCTCTGTCAACTGCCTGCCCCTCTACCATGGTTACGCTTGTGCCTGGGTGTCCATCAATGCTTTTCATGCCTTTAGAGAGCGGTGGGCAGTGTGGGTTACAGTGGGGTAGAGTGTTTATTTTCCCATCCAACTCCATTTTGATTTATCCCCTTTTTGTTCTCCCTTGAGGTGCAATGGTGGTGTCCCTACCCCTGCACCGGGAACCTGGGCTCAAGTCCCACCTGTACCAGAATTATATCACAGCATCCCTGGCAAGGTTGATTAGAGAAAAAGTGAGTAGGCCCAGGCATGTGTCTGCAGAACTGTTCGTCCCAAGCTGGGTGGCGGCTATATTTTCGTGTTTAACAATAAAAGGTATTCCTTTACAATTGAGTTTCCTGTGTTATTGCAGCCCAGTTAGGCTGACCTTGGTCGTTGGTAAGATTTTAAAGTCCATTATTGAGAAAAAGATTTCGGAGGACTTGGAAGTGCAGGTAAAATAGGGTTGAGTCAGCAAGGCTTCGTCAAGGGAAGATGATGCCTTACAAATCTGTTCAAATTCTTTGAGGAAGTGATGAGCAAGTTAGATAACGGAGAGCCAGTGGATGTGATCTTTGGATTTACACAAGACCTTTGACAAGGTACTGTACAGGAGGCTGCTAAATTAGACAAGAGACAAGGGTATTAGCAGCAAGGTACTGGCATGGATAGAGGTTTGACTGACTGGCAGAAGGCAGAGAGAGGAAATGGGCTTATGCTCAAAACATTGATTCTCCTGCTCCTCGAATGCTACCTGGCCGGCTGTGCTTTTCCAGCACCATCCACACTCTCCATCTGATCTCCAGCATCTGCAGTCCTTACTTTCTCCTAGAGAGTGGAAATAGACAGGTCTTTTTCAGGATGCTACTTGGTGACTAGTGGAGTTCAATGGGGGTCAGTGTTCACGTTATATATTTACGTTATTCACGTTATACACTTACAATCAGGACGAAGGAACTGAGGGCATTGTTGCTAAGTTTGCAGATGACATAAATATAGCTGGGGAGACAGGGAATGTTGAAGAAGTGCACAGAAGGATGTGGACAGGCTAGGAGACGACACAAAGAAGTGGCAGATGGAATACAATGTGGAAAGTATGAGGTTATGCACTTTGGAAGAAGAATAGAGGTGAAAGCTATTTTCTAAATGGCAAAAAGCTTCAGAAATCTGAAACACAAAGGGACTTGGGAGACTTAGTTTAGGATTATGTTCAGGTTAACATGCAAGTTCAGTTGGCAGTTAGGAAGGCAAATGTAATGTTATTATTCATTTCAAGAGGGCTAGAATATAACAGAAGGGATGTACTGGTCTTGTCAGACTGCTTTTGGAATACTGTGAGCAGTTTTAGGCTCTGTATTTAAGAACAGATGTATGGCATTGGAGTTTGCAAAAATGAACCCAGGGTTTGTGTTTTGAGGAGCCGCTGAGGACTCTGGGTCTGTACTTGATGGAGTTTAAAATGATGAAGGGGGATCTAACTGAAACTTACAGAACACTGAGAGGCCTGGATAGAGTGGACATGGAGAAGATTAGTAGGAGAGACTGGGATCCAAGGGCATGGCCTCAGGGTAAAGGGACAACCCTTTAGAACTGCAATGAGGAAGACTTTTTTCAGCCAGAGGGTGGGTCATCTGCAGAACACATTGCCACAGAAAATTAAAAATCACACAACACCAGGTTATAGTCCAACAGGTTTATTTGAAAGCACTAGCTTTCGGTGCGCTGTTCCTTCGTCAGGTGACAACCATGGTCAATTGTTGTAAAAACCCGGCCAGTTCACTAATGTCCTTTTGGGAAGGAAATCTGCTGTCTTTACCTGGTTTGGCCTACATGTGGGCTCCAGACCCACATTAATGTGGTTGTTTCTTAACCAAACCCCTGCCCCAGCTCTGGGCAATTAGTGATGGGTGAGTTCAGTTGCTACAGTCTGGCAGATTGCTGAGAGTAACGTGAGGAAAGGTATCGTCGCCCTCGTCTAAAAGCGGAAGGGGACAGGGAGGAAATTAGAAATCAGCGATCAATATCATTGCTGAATGCAGAGTACAAAATTCTGTCTAAGGTCATCACCGACTGGGTCAGGTCTGTTCTGGGATTGGTGCTTCACCCTGCCCAAACATGTGCTGTACCGGGCAGGACACTCTCTGACAGCCTTATGTGCAGGACAGTGGGGTGGATACCTGCCGTATCAGCTTAGAACAGGAGAAGGCCCTTGACAGGATATTGCACATGAACATGTGGGATGTGCTCTCCAAAATGGGCTTGGGGGTGTGGAATCTACAATTGGATCCAACTGCTCTGCACCAACATGGTTAGAGCAGTCTCAGTCAATGGGTGGGAATCAGAGAGCTTCTTGATCAGATCCGGAGTCAGGCATCTCCTGCCTTATTTGTATAGACCCCTTTGCTGAGTCCATCAGGAAAGATGTGAGCCTGAGAGTGGTGACTATTCCAGGCAATGGAGGCCAACAGGTCAAAACCTCCCTGTACATGGAAGATGTCACCATTTTCTGTTTAGATCCGCTGTCAGTGTGCAGACTCATGAACATCTGTGACCAGTTTGAACTGGCGTTGGCAAGGTAAATCGAGGCAAGAGATAGACCATGTTCTTTGGGAATTGGGCCAACTGATCCTTCATTCCCTTCACTGTCAGGGCAGATTACCTGAATGTTCTGGGAATATGGTTCGGAGGGACTGGGCCATGCAAAACATCTTGTGAGGAGCGTATCTCCAAATTGCAGCAGAAATTGGTAATTTGGGAGCACTGCTCATTGTGGGTAAAAACCTGGTCATCAGGTGTGAGGCACTCTCTGTTGTTGTATATGGCGCAGGCCTGGCCTATTCCCTAAATCTGCACTGTTTCTGTCACCCGAGCCATCTTCCATCGCATCTGGAAGCCTAAGATAGACCAGATCTACAGGAACTCCATGAAGGAGAAAGTAAGGACTGAAGATGCTAGCGATCAGAGTCAAAAAGTGTGGCACTGTATCACCTATCCTTTAGGAAGAAAGACACCTTTGACCACCAGTCCATCAGAAAGTGGTCAGCATGCAACATCCATGAGGCTGTGTGGGAAAGGAGAGGGTGGATCCTGTCACGTGGTTCCATGAGAAGACTGTCAAAGTCATTTGGCAGAATGCCTCATCTCTGGAACTTTCAAACAAGCATCAAGACATCACTTGGCTGGTGGTGAGAACTAACTTCTGGATTAGTGGGGCTGGAAAAGCACAGCGGTTCAGGCAGCATCCGAGGAGCAGGAAAATCGACATTTCGGGCAAAAGCCCTTCATCAGAACTAACTGTTTATTAATAATAATTGCACTATTATTGAGAAATGAATAGTGAGATATGAACATAGTGACACACATGGAGAAAGAAAGCGAGACATATTTTGCTGACTTCTCAAACATTAACTTCTATCTCAATGTTTTCTTCGGGCCTTCATACAATTCCTGCAAGCATTTCATTTAGTACCTGTCAGTTTCAGTATCGTACTTCCCCTCTCACATTCCGCTAGTGCCATCTGTATCATTACAAAACTGTATACCTTCTGGTATCATCTTTAAACTTAGTGGAAATAGTTTCCACTCTTAAACTTAGCTGTGCAAAGTTATTTTCAGGTTTTCATAAACAGGCTTATGGCAATATTTCACGTGAGTCTCTGCAGTTTATTGATCTTTAAAAATGCTCTTTTAGCTAAATTAATATTTAGGCTGAAACTGTTGATCAAAACCACTTGTTTTCTCACCAAACTGTCCAGAATGTCCTCATTTCACACATTACCTTTTAATTCCTAATAAACTTAAATAGCTGCAAAATTTTGCAAGAAAAATGCCACAGAAAGTAATATTGAGCCTGGAGATCTACCATTCGCTAACAGCTGGTAACACAGCAGGTTAACATGGTTCGAGTTTGTCTCCATGGGATTCTTTGTGGTAATTACTTGCCATATGAATTATTTATCTTTTTCACAAACAGCCAAGCATGCAAGTGTAGCTCAGCATGTATGACCCAGTTCCAGACAAGCCCATGCTTTTAATGCTCTTTAGCTTGTTGATGCCATGCAGTGAAGTTTTAAAACAATTTGTGGATATTCTGGGAAGTGAGTGAAACTAAAAGCATAATTATTGTCATCCGATCTAGACCGCTTCCAGTGAGCCACCGATCTCAGTTTGAAGAGAGATGGGTAAGTAAAACAGAAGTCAAACATTATAATGTTATTTGTCAAAATTGATGAAACCAGAGTGCATTGTCCTATTATCTACTCTGCAGTTTTTCTACTGAAAAAAGAGTGGAGAATTGTATTTTAAAAGTGGTCACCAGAAAAGTGAAGTCTTTATCCTGTGTGTGCAGATCTCTCTCTTAAACCCATGAATCCTGGATGCTCTGATGTGCTACACAGTGTAACAGTAGATACAGCAGAGAAGGAAGCTCTGCAATCATGCTGGCACTGACTTTCCAAATCAAGTTCATCTTTATTTAAACAACTATCCATGCAATTCATATAAGCTTGTCTCATTTATGGAACTGAAAATGTGTTGCTGGAAAAGCGCAGCAGGTCACGCAGCATCCAGGGAACAGGAGATTCGACGTTTCGGGCATAAGCCCTTCTTCAGGAGCCCTGAAGAAGGGCTTATGCCCGAAACGTCGATTCTCCTGTTCCCTGGATGCTGCCTGACCGGCTGCGCTTTTCCAGCAACACATTTTCAGCTCTGATCTCCAGCATCTGCAGCCCTCACTTTCTCCTCATTTATGGAACTGAATGCCATGTTCTAATAACCCTCTGCTGAAAATATTTCTTCCCCCTTCTACATTTTTCCAATGTTAATTCTGAGTATATGCCCCTTTGACAATGGACAATTGAGGTACATGCATTGAGCACCCATCCATCCTCCAACCAAAACATTCAGGATGTTGATACCCCACCCCTCTGTTTACATTTCAAGTTGGGAAAAGGCACTTAGAGGGAATGTAGCATGTAATGCTGCTCCTGGTGACCATGACCAGCAGAGTCTGCTGGCTTGGCTGGATCATGGAAGAATTTCTCCCATGTCTTCATGATTTGTTCCTGAGGAAGCCAAGATCCCTAATGTACAGACACTACCTAATCTGGTTAACAAATCCAGCATGCACCTCAGCAATTTGACCTGAAAATCACCTCAGCATCCATTCAAGAGTGACTGTTCTTCACTGCAATAAAAACATATTTAAAACAAAATCACATACAGTTCCTGTCAGTCAACTTCAGGTACTGTGGGGTGTACATAAATACATCCTATCTGTAACTCCTAAACTGATGACAAGCTTCCATTTAGATTCTATAAAGTCTTTCTATTGCTGTCTTACCTGGTAACATTGATGCAGTTGGTTTATTGGTAGAAAAGGTATCAGATATCTCATTTGTGGGTCAGCTCACTGTAAACTGGCTGATATTATTCATGTCTTCATGAACGGAGATAAGGAGAAACTTCTAAAGTGACGAATCTTTGGATTTCATTTCCACAGAAGGCTGTGGGGCCAGGTCATTGACTTTATTTAAGACTGAGATAGATAGGTTCTTGAATATAATGGGGATCAAGGGTTATGGGGAGAAAGCGAGAGAATAGGGTTGAGAAATCTATCAGCCTTGACTGAATGGCGGAGCAGACTCAATGGGCTGAATGGCCTAATTTCTGCTCCTCTGTGTTATAATCTTATGGTCTTCCTGGAACATATTGTATGAGCTAAAGACTTCATGTCAACTGTGAAATTCCCTTGGATTGTGCATTCACCTTCTACATCAATGACATAACTTAGTGAATCTCCATCATAAATCAAACCTTTACTTTGAAACAGTGTCCTCTAGTTCTAGTCTCTCTCACAAGAGGAAACAGCTCTGCACCACCCTGTCAAATCTTCTCAGAATCCTGTAGGTTTCAAACAGGTCACCTCTCTATAACTTTCAAACAAATTACCTCTCTTCAGGTTTCAAACAGATTTCCTCTCATTCTTCGAAACACCACTGGATACAGGGCCAGCCTGTTCAACTTTTCGGCATGGGATAACCATCCCCATTCCAGGAATTAGGTAAGTGAGGCTTCTCTGAACTGGCTTTAAAATATCCTTTCTCAAATTAGGTAAACAGTGTACACAGCATTCCAAATATAGCTTCCCCAACGTCTGATACAACTGCAACAAATTTTTTATATCCCATTGGCAATAAACAACATTCCACTGGCCTTCCTAATTTATTGCTGTATTGCGTTTGTTTGGTTTGTATACCATGTCTCCCAACTCCTCGGTTATCATCCCGAATTCTGCAACTTCTCTCCATATTTAAATAATACATTGGTTTTCTATTCATTCTGCCAAAGTGTTCAACTTACATTTATCTAAATTATACTCCACCTGCCAATTTTCTGCCTACTCATTTGACCTATCTATAGCTCCTTGCAGACTTTTCACATCCACTTTTTACAGATATGCAGGTTAGGTGGATTGGCCACGCTAAATTGCCCACAGTGTCCAAGGACGTGCAGACTGGGTGGATTAACCATAGGAAATACAGGTTACAGGGAAAGGGTAGGAGGGTTGGGTCTGAGTGGGATGCTCATCAGAGGATCGGCGTGGACTTGATGAGCCAAATGGCCTGCTTCCACACTGTAGGGATTCTATGATTCTATAATTCTTCACAACTTACTTTTTAACCTACAATTCCCAGCACTGATTCCTGTGGCACATCACTCATCATTGCTTGTCAATAAAAAATGACACATTTAGAACTACTCTGTGTACCTATAACTCACCAATCCTTTGTCCATGGTAATATGTTACTTCACACACAATAACATTTTATTTTGCAAAGTAAACCTTCAATGTGGCATTTTGCCAAATGTCTTCTGAAAATCCAATGACAGTGCACTGACTAGTTGCCCTTTATCCATGTTGCTTGTTACTCCCTCAAAGAAGTTTGATACATTTGTCAATATGACTTTCCTCTCACAAAACACAATGATATTATTGTCACTTGCCATTTAATATGTCTAACACCAACAGTTATTGAGATTCCCGCCTCCTTCTCAGTTACAATGACACACTGAAGGCGCTATCCATTGGAAAGGAGGAACTGAATCACAAAATCATTCACAAATATCTCCTCCATACACATTAAAGCCACATCAATAAAATAGAATTCTTTACAATTCATAAAATGGCTTTGATTTCAACATGCATTTGTAAATTACTCCTTGAACCTATGAATTAGTGAGACTGGCTGATTTTCCTTTAATCTGCTTTAATTGGGAAAGGATTGTAATTCCCACCGGAATAAAGCATCAATAACATTCTTGATTCTGTGGTGAGCGGTATCTGGCTGAAGTGGTGAAGATGCACTCGCTAATGCTTAGAATATTCCCAAAGAAAGGGGGCAATGGTGACCTTGACAGGTTTCAGAAAATAATGTGTCTCTTGTGGACCAAATGTCTTCAGCCATCAGGTAAATCAACCCTGTAACTGAAGGAATCCTTAACTTGCTGAGATACTATTGTCAATGAAGGTCAAGTTAAGACACTTTGTGCAAAAACACTGTGACTGTGTATATGTGTGTGTCACAAAGAGATACCTGCAGTGAAACCGAAGTATCATCAATCTTTTACCTTTCAGGGCACATCAAATTTTGATCAAATCTTCGCAATATTTCTCCTTCGCTTTCTTTAATTCCTTTCTGCAGAGTTCTGGACAGATGATAATTTCGGTGAGACCACTTGTTTAAAATTCAATACATACTACTTCAGTAAAAGAAAAAAGCACTGTCCGACTGAGTGTCCCATTTTATCAGTGCTAGTTAGATGCATTGGACATGCTAAATTGCCCATAGTGTCCAGGGATATGCAGATGAGATGGATTAACTATGGGAAATAGCTTTCAAAAAAGAATCATACCATACTCAAAATGGTAACTCTGTTTCTCTCTCCACATATTCTGTCAGAGCTGTTGAGTTTCTCCAGCTTTCTTTGTGTTTAGTTTTTCAGCAATAGCTTTCTGAGTTGTGTTTGAACCAATCATAGACCAACTCAAAATAGAACGCAGCTTCCTGTAAGGATCTGTGCAGTTTTAGCTGGAAAGATAAATAAGAAATGAATGATAATTTAAACAGTGGACAAAACTCTTTCCCTCAATCATGTGTTTCCTAAATTCTTTATCACTCAATCCATTTCTTTCCTAAATTCTTTATTGCCCAGTTCTTTGAATATGTCTGAAACTGCCTCAGGAAATTTCACTGTCTTATTGACATAATATTGTTGAAAAAAAAATCAACTGTGTCAGTGGGGAGACCACTGACTGGAAAGTAAAGTAAATGTTTAAAAAACGTTAGAGGAGAACATTTTGAAACTTCCACTATTTAAAATAACTCAAATACCTTTGTTAGCATGACATTAATACTACGGTAATATTCAGTTACTTTGAATATTGAAGTTAATTTTCCACCATTAGCAGTATGAGTTGAAATCTTTCAAGAAATGTTTATGCCAAGGAGTACATTTCTTGACCCCATTAGTAGTGCCGCAGATTAAACTGCATGTGCACATTCCCAGGTTATTCTCTCCTTCCACTGTCCAAAGTCACTTCCCCTTTATATGAAAAATGAATACTTTAATTCTAACCTCCCTCCCAATTTGATTCATATCAATCGCAAGTATAAACTTAATTCAAAATTCAAAGATGACCCGAAGCCCATGTAAAATAAGAAACAGACACACAGAATGCTGGAGAAACTCAGCAGGTCTGGCAGAATCTGCAGAGAGAGCAACAGAGTTAACATTTTGAGTCCAGTATGACTCTTCTGAAATCTGATTAATTGCAGTTACATTTCCTATTCATACAATTATGGAATCTTGACCACGTGGAAGCAGGCCATTTGGTTAACTGAGTCCACATTTATCCTCCAATGAGTATTCCACCCTGACGCCCATGCCATTCCTGTAATCCTGTGTTTCCTGTGGGCAGCACGGTGGCACAGTGGTTAGCACTGCTGCCTCACAGCGCCAGAGACCCGGGTTCAATTCCCGCCTCAGGCGACTGACTGTGTGGAGTTTGCACATTCTCCCCGTGTCTGCGTGGGTTTCCTCCGGGTGCTCCGGTTTCCTCCCACAGTCCAAAGATGTGCAGGTCAGGTGAATTGGCCATGCTAAATTGCCCGTAGTGTTAGATAAGGGGTAAATGTAGGGGTATGGGTGGGTTGCGCTTCGGCGGGGCGGTGTGGACTTGTTGGGCCGAAGGGCCTGTTTCCACACTGTAAGTAATCTAATCTAATCTAATCCACCTAATCTTCACAATCCTGGACACTTCAGCATGGCCAATCCATCTAAACTGCACATCTTTGAACTGTGGGAGGAAACTGGAGCAAAACTACCTAGACACAAGGAGAATGTGCAAACTCCACACAGACCATCAGCCAAGGGTGGAATTCAACCCAGGTCATTAGTGCTGTGAAGCAGAAGTGCTAATCTCTGAGCCACCAATTTGCTTCATGTATTTATCTAAGTGTCTTTTAAACATTGCTACTGTGCCCACACCCACCACTTCCTCAGAAAGTATTCCACATGTGAAACACCATTTGTGTAAAACATAAGGTGACATGGTGGCTCAGTTTTAGCACTGCTGCCTCACAGCACCAGAGACCTGGGTTTGATTCCAGCCTCAGGCGATCGTCCATGTGGAGTTTGCACATTCTCCCCATGTCTGCGTGGGTTTTCTCCCACAATCCAAAGATGTGCAAGTCAGGTGAATTGGCCATTCTAAATTGCCCATAGTGTTAGGTGCATTAGTCAGGGGTAAATATAGGGGAATGGGTCTGGGTGGGTTACTCTTCGAAGGATCAGTGTGGACTTGTTGGGCAGAAGGGCCTGTTTCCATACTGTAGGGAATCTAATCTAATTTACCCCTCATGTCTTTTTTTAAATCTCTCTCCTCTCACCTTAATAATATGCACCCCAGTCTTGAGGTCTCCCATCCTAGGGAAAAGACACCAACTGTTAACCCTATCCATATTCCTCATGATTTTTTTAACCCTATGTAAGGTTACCTCTCAACTTTCTGCACATCAGTAAAAAAAAGTCCCGGTTTATCCAGCCTTTGTTTATAAATAAACCCTCCTTTCCCAGCAATATCCCAGTAAATCTTTTCAGAACCCTCTCCAGATTAATAATATCCTTCCTATAACTGGGTGACCAGAACTGAGGAGAGCTGGGAGGGGGCATAAGAAAGCCTTGGCAGGATGGTTAGGGAAAACCCAACAGCATTCTGCACCTACATGAGGAATGAGAGAATGATCAGAGACAGGTTAAGGCCAATCAGGGATAGGGGAGGGAACTTGTGCCTGGTGTCTGAAGAGGTAGGGGAAGCCCTAAATGAGTTTTTTGCTTCAGTATTCCCTCAAGAGAGGGACATTATTGATAGTGAGAACACCGTTGACCAGGTTAATAGGCTTGAACAGATTGATATTAAGAAAGTGGATGTGCTGGAAATTCTGGGAAGCATCAAGATAGATAAATCCCCAGGACTGGACCAGAAATATCCGAGGTTACTATGGGAAGCGAGGATGAGATTGCTGCACCTCTGGCGATGATCTTTGCATCCTCACTTTCCACGGGAGTAGTACCAGATGATTGAAGGGAGATGAATGTTCCTTTGTTCAAAAAAAGGAATAGGAAAATCCCTGGCAATTACAGACCAGTCACCCTCACATCTGTGGTAAGCAGGTACTGGAAAGGATTCTGAGAGATAGGATTTATGGCTATTTGGAAAAACATATGTTGATTAAAGATAGTCAGCATGGCTCTTTGAGGGGCAGGTCACGCCTCACAAGCCTTATTGAGTTCTGTGAGGATGTGACGAGACAAGATGATGAAGGTCGAGCAATACATGTGGTGTATATGGATTTCAGGAAGGCATTTGATAAGGTTCCTCACAGTAGGCTCATTCAGAAAGTTAGGAGGTATGGGATACAGGGAAATTTTGCTGTCTGCATACAGAATTGGCTGGCCGAAATAAGACAGCGAGTGATAGTGGATGAAAAGTATTCTGCCTGGAGGTCAGTGGCCAGTGGTGTCCCCCAGGGATCTGTTCTTGAGCCTCTGTTCTTTGTAGTTTTTATAAATGACTTGGATGAAGAAGTGAAAGGATGGGTTAGTAAGTTTGCCGATGACACAAAGGTCGGTGGTGTTGTAGAAAGTGTCGAGGGCTGTTGCAGGCTACAGCATACCATTGACAGGATGCAGAGCTGTGCTGAGAAGTGGCAAATGGAGTTCAACCTGGATAAGTGTGAAGTGATTCATTTTGGAAGGTTGAATTTGAATGCTGAATACATGGTTAAAGGCAGGATTCTTGGCAGTGTGGAGGAACAGTGGGATCCATCTTGGGATCTTGGGTCCATACAGCTTCTTAACAACCTGAGTGGCAACTTTGAGGATCCATGTACAGAGATCCTCAAAGTTGCCACTCAGGTTGTTAAGAAGCTGTATGGTGTTTTGGTTTCATTAACAGGGGGATTGAATTTAAGAGCTGCAAAGTTTTGCTGCAACTCTATAAAACCCTAGTTAGACCACACTTGGAATATTGTGTCCAGTTTTGGTTGCCTCATTATAGGAGGTATGCGGAAACTTTCGAGAGGATGCAGAGGAGATTTACCAGGATGCTACCTGGATTGGATGGCATGTTTTATGAAGAGAAGTTGAGTGAGCTAGAGCTTTTCACACTGAAGAGAAGAAGGAAGAGAGGTAACTTGATAGAGGTGGACAAGGTAATGAGAGACATAGATAGAGCAGATAGCTAGAGACTTTTCCCCAGGGCAGAATGGCTATCATGAGGTGTCATAATTTTAAGATGATTGGAGAAAGGAGATGTCAGGGGTAGATTCTTTACAGGGAGAGTGGCGGGTGTGTGGAATGCGCTGCCAGTGGTGGTAGAAAAGTGGTACATTCGGGACACTTAAGCAGTCAGGGACAACCACATGGATGGCAATAAATTGAGGGGTGTGTCCGCTAGGTTGATCTTAGATTAGGATGAATGCTCAGCACAACATTGCGAGCCACAGGGGCTGTACTATGCTGTGCTGTTCTATGTTCTATGTACAAGTGGACACAATATTCCAGAAGAGGCCTCACCAATGTCTTGTACAACCTCAACATGACTTCCCAACTCCTGCAATCAAAGGACTGAGCAACAAGGCAAGCGTGTCAAACATTTTTTAAACCACCCTGCAAACTTCAAAGAATTGGGTACCTGAACCCCCAGGTCCCTCTGTTCTACAATACTACCTAAGGCCCTGTATTAATTGTATAGGTGCTGCCCCTGTTGTACTAAAATGCAATGTCTCACAATGGTTTTTAAACATTAATTTTGCACCTTATTGTTGGGAATCCAGTGATTTTAAAAGAGTTCCATGCCACTGGTTAATTCCTTAGTTCATGTGCTTTACTAAATATCTACATTGTGTACATATGTGTGTACATAGAGACAGGGAGGGCTATGTTTGGACTAATACAGTTACTGAGCTGCTCCTTGGTCACAGATTTCCCTGCTCCCTTTCTCCCTCCCCTGCCTGTTGCAACAAATTTCTTCACCTAAGCTGAAAGTTCTCGTTCACCTTGCCCCTTGTCCCTTGTTTACACTGAGTCCCTTCCCCAAGCAGGGCCACCCATTCAACTTTCGGAATTGCTGGGAAACTGGATTGACGCCGAACCCTGGACATTTCAGGAATGTCGCAAGGGAGAAAGGGAGAGAGTTCCTGCGGCGCCCGGTGCTCTATTTTGAGAGGGGGGGGGGGGGGGAGAACGCACGGTTTTTAAACCAGAGAAGCTGGACGTTATAAATTCTTATTAAAACAGAACAACCAGGATGGAATTCGGGAGAAATGTTAAGTCAAACGCGACAATGAAAACAGGCTGGAACAACGTGTTCCTCTTGAACTGGAGATCTCTTGAACACCGTGACCCTGAGGAACTGCAGTTAAAGCAATCATTGCCGTCTTTACATTTTGTTTCTTAAGTTGGATTTGACTTTTTAATTTTAAAAACAAAGTCATGTTAACTTCCAGAATCATTAGCACTAAGGTTTGCGGTGGAGCTCTCCGAGGGTCTATCCAGACGTTTGCTTTTCCTGACCTGTGTTAATAATCTGGATCTCAGTGTGCAGGGGACAATTGCAGATGACACGAAACGTGGAACAATTTTAAACTGAGGAGGTCAGTGTCATACTTCAGTGGAACATTCACAAGTTGAATGAACTGAGGTGAACTCGATGGACGTTTGAGCCAAGGGAGGATATTAAGGAAGAGCGGGGTTTACAAAACATGGTGAGATGCAGCGACACCGACAGTAGGAAGTTAGGAGGTGAAGTCAGAGGGAAAGACATGAAATCTAAACCAGGGTTACTGTGCACATGTGTGAATGCACAGAATATAATGATTAAGGTTAGGAAGTTACAGGCACAGGCTGCAGTGTCGAAGTGAGGGGTGATGCACTTTGGTTAGAAGAACATAATACAGGAGGTACACTTCTAAACAGGGTAGAGGGGTTGAGGGGCCTGGAGGGACTGTATAAGGTGCACCGATCATTAAAGGTGGCAGCAGAGGTGGAGAGAGCAGTAAGTGAAACATAACAGTGTCCTCGACTTTACTGATAGGGGCACAGAGTACAAGAGCAAGGAGGTGACATCCAGTTAGTAAAAGACACTTGTTCGGTCTCAGCTGGAGCTTTGTGTACAATTGCTGGCGCCACTTTATAGGAAAGATGTGAATACACTGGACAGAGTGAAGAAGCAATTTACAGGAATGGTTCCGGGATGAAGTTTCAATCATGAGGCTAGATTGAAGTTGGCCCTGTTCCCCAGATGATGGTCTTAGAAGAAGGCTGAGAGGATTGGATTGAGGTTTTGGAAACCATGGGAGTGGGCTGGATAGAGGTAGACAGTGAGGAACCATTCCCGCCAGAAAAATGAATGAATGGGGGTAGGGTCTGGGAGGCACTGCAAACCTGTGAGAATGTGGTGGAGGCAGGTTGGCTTGAGGCATTGGCTGGTTATCGTGATAGAAACAGGGCAAGGAGGGGGTGGACTGCAGTTCTGAAGAAGGATCACTGAACTGGAAACGTTAACTCTGCTTTCTCTCCACAGATGCTGCCAAAGCTGCTGAGTTTCGCCAGCAATTTCTGTTTATTTTTAGTTTCAGATCTCCAGCATCCTCCCCGGTGGGGTAAAGGAGGTTGGGGCGGTGGGGTAAAGGAGGTTGGAGCCGACTGTCCAGCTCAAACTGAGATAACAAGGCGTGTGAAACCCTTTGAAAGTACATCAACGTGGCCCTGGTCTGATATCTGAACGGGCATTAGACACACGCCGTGTCCACACTCACTGGGCGCTGTCCCTGAGCAGGTTACACGGTGAAAACGTCAGTGTTTCTAAACAGATCATTACAAGTTTAATCGTGAGGGAAACCTAAAGGGGAGCAGGGAGGGAAGACCCAAACACCACGGAACAAAGTCAGTTAGAATTTTCCAATGCGGCAGACGAATGTCTCCCTCTTCTGTGTGTATGGGTCTGTGTGTGGGTGGGTGTCTGTGTGTGGGTGTGGGGGTGTGGGTGTGGGTGTCTGTGTGTGGGTGGGTGTCTGTGTGTGGGTGTCTGTGTGTGGGTGGGTAGGTGTGTCTGTGTGTGGATGTATCTGTGTGTAGGTGTGTCTGTGTGTGGATGTATCTGTGTGTAGGTGTGTCTGTGTGTGGATGTATCTGTGTGTAGGTGTGTCTGTGTGTGGATGTATCTGTGTGTAGGTGTGTCTGTGTGTGGATGTATCTGTGTGTAGGTGTGTCTGTGTGTGGATGTATCTGTGTGTAGGTGTGTCTGTGTGTGGATGTATCTGTGTGTAGGTGTGTCTGTGTGTGGATGTATCTGTGTGTAGGTGTGTCTGTGTGTGGATGTATCTGTGTGTAGGTGTGTCTGTGTGTGGATGTATCTGTGTGTAGGTGTGTCTGTGTGTGGATGTATCTGTGTGTAGGTGTGTCTGTGTGTGGATGTATCTGTGTGTAGGTGTGTCTGTGTGTGGATGTATCTGTGTGTAGGTGTGTCTGTGTGTGGATGTATCTGTGTGTAGGTGTGTCTGTGTGTGGATGTATCTGTGTGTAGGTGTGTCTGTGTGTGGATGTATCTGTGTGTAGGTGTGTCTGTGTGTGGATGTATCTGTGTGTAGGTGTGTCTGTGTGTGGATGTATCTGTGTGTAGGTGTGTCTGTGTGTGGATGTATCTGTGTGTAGGTGTGTCTGTGTGTGGATGTATCTGTGTGTAGGTGTGTCTGTGTGTGGATGTATCTGTGTGTAGGTGTGTCTGTGTGTGGATGTATCTGTGTGTAGGTGTGTCTGTGTGTGGATGTATCTGTGTGTAGGTGTGTCTGTGTGTGGATGTATCTGTGTGTAGGTGTGTCTGTGTGTGGATGTATCTGTGTGTAGGTGTGTCTGTGTGTGGATGTATCTGTGTGTAGGTGTGTCTGTGTGTGGATGTATCTGTGTGTAGGTGTGTCTGTGTGTGGATGTATCTGTGTGTAGGTGTGTCTGTGTGTGGATGTATCTGTGTGTAGGTGTGTCTGTGTGTGGATGTATCTGTGTGTAGGTGTGTCTGTGTGTGGATGTATCTGTGTGTAGGTGTGTCTGTGTGTGGATGTATCTGTGTGTAGGTGTGTCTGTGTGTGGATGTATCTGTGTGTAGGTGTGTCTGTGTGTGGATGTATCTGTGTGTAGGTGTGTCTGTGTGTGGATGTATCTGTGTGTAGGTGTGTCTGTGTGTGGATGTATCTGTGTGTAGGTGTGTCTGTGTGTGGATGTATCTGTGTGTAGGTGTGTCTGTGTGTGGATGTATCTGTGTGTAGGTGTGTCTGTGTGTGGATGTATCTGTGTGTAGGTGTGTCTGTGTGTGGATGTATCTGTGTGTAGGTGTGTCTGTGTGTGGATGTATCTGTGTGTAGGTGTGTCTGTGTGTGGATGTATCTGTGTGTAGGTGTGTCTGTGTGTGGATGTATCTGTGTGTAGGTGTGTGGGTGCGTCTCTGTGTGGGTGTGCGTTGGGCACAGTTTCAGCCTGTCCACAATAGTTCAGACTAACATTGCAAAATGGGAAAGTGGGATTACACCTCTCGCACACATTTCGCACTTTGACACAAAACCCCTCAGCGATGCTGAGTCGGAGCGGTATACCGAGTGCTTTCAGACGGAATGACTGTCACACTCTCCCAAATATTTTCGCCTCCCGTTTCCTAAATTTAAATTATCTAAAAGCCAAAGTTAAAAATCGCACCACACCAGGTTCTAGTCCAACAGGTTAATTTGGAAGCACTAGCTTTCGGAGCGCTGCTCCTTCATCAGGTGGTTGTGTACCCGGTGTGGTGTGATTTTTAAAATTGGGAAAAGCCAGGATTTGTGTGGTTACCGTCCCTTTGGGATTGTGAAGGTTTGTCGATGTAGTTCCCGCCGAAGGTGGATGAAGCATATGGAGGGGGGGGGGGGGGCGGTGGATGGGGTTGTTGAAGCGAAGGCACTTTCCCAGGAAGCGCGGCCGCTGGGAGTCAGCCTGGCTCCGCGTTCCCACCTGTTCCAGTCACTATAAAATCTTCCAAACACACACTGACTGCCACAGCTCCTCAACAACACGGCGATCCCAGGCTAAAGCAGCCGGCACTGGCTAAACGTGCTGGCCATCCGGTGCTGCCCAGGTTTAACAGGGAGCCCAGGCTGAGACCCCAGTGACAAACCAGGGAACTTTGTCAAACTCCCTGCCAGTCCCGGGGAACCCCATTCCTGGAACCTGCATCTCAACTTTTACAATCACGACTCGGAAAGGCATGTTTTACTGAACACCCCCCGAGAGACAGGCACCCCCAGCGAGTGCACAGCAAGATCCCAGCCCCGAAATAAGTGTCGCCTCGGAGAAAGAGAGGAGCGAGATCTTAAAGCAGCACCTCCCCAGCTCCAGAGAGAGAGGGAGAGGGAGAGGGAGCCTGCGGATCCAGGAGTGATGAAGTCCAGTCTGTCCGCCTGCAGTTCAGGAGCCGGCTCGGAGCTTGCGGACCTGCCCAGGCCCGGGACTGACCGGGTACAGAGCTGTGTCCGCCGGCGAATGGCGGCCAACGCCCGGGAGAGGAGGCGCATGCAGGGTCTGAACAACGCCTTCGACCGGCTCCGGAAAGTAGTGCCCCAGTGGGGCCAGGACAAGAAACTCTCCAAATACGAGACCTTACAGATGGCCCTGAGCTACATCGTGGCGCTGACCCGCATTCTGAGTGAGGACAGGCGCTGGCTCCACGTCCAGTGTGGACACATTCCCGGAGGGGAGACCTACCTGGGCCAGGCAGCCGACCAGGAGGACTGTTACACAGGCAGAATCTTCCCTTTCAATCACCAGGGTTTCCGTGTCATCAATTAAACCAACACTGCCTCAGGGAGCGAACCGTCCCTCGAACACCTTGTTTCCAAACGGCCGCCAATCCCACTGCACTGGGACAGGAATTTACACAAACCGGGTCTGGGACAGGAATTTATTCCGCTGCCTGCCTGGTCATTTTTAATGGATGTGACTTTTGCTGTCCTGATGGAACCTGGTTTGTTGGAATCAAAACTTGGACAAGAGCGAAATAAGCGAGACACTGTAACATTGACAAGACAGAAGTGGGTGCTGCAGATACTGGAGATCAGACTCAAGGTTAGAGTGTCGCTGGAAAAGCACAGCAGGTCAGGCAGCATCCCAGGAGCAGGATGAAGGGCTTTTGCCCGAAACGTCGATATTTCCTGCTTCTCAGATACTGCCTGGCCTGCTGTGCTTTTCCAGCACCACTCTAACTTTGACTGTAACATTGACAAGCCGCTCTGTTTAAGATCTGAACTGGAGGTGGGATCTCCTGACAAAACATTCTGTGAAATTAGATAATGTCGATCGTTTGCATGTATATAACGCCCGGCTGATGTACAAAAATGCTTGTTTTGTGAAAGAAAATTTCCGCTCGCTTTATTTTAGAATGACTCGCTTGTTTTCTTTTGGATGTACAATAATTAAATATTGTGACTGGCTGCATGTTTATTTGTGTTAGGTTTTCCGTTAGGTGGCTGAGCAATGAAAACACCAATTATAGCAATAAGCTGACACTGTCAGGGAGGGCAAACTGTCTGGGGCGGGTGACCTTTCACCACGAACAGGTCCTTCTGAAATCCTGGAGGTGATTTTTTTCGTCCTCGGTCACACTGTTGTACAGAGTAGGGTACCATCCGCCCGTGTACGCGGACAGCACCACAGCTCGTAGTATGTCAGAAGATTTTTACAATTCCACCTACAGCTTTGTCTCCTTTTTTGTTCAACTTATCCTGGTCATCAGAGCCCAAAGGGTACAGACCTGAGCGGATTTTCATTAGCTGTTACCCCCAATAGACCCGGGTCTGACTGGACCGTGGACACATTTCCGTAAACACTGCTCCAGGGTGACCATAGGAACAGACCATAATCCCCACGGATACCCTTCACCACCCACAATTGACCGAAAGTCCCCTGCACCCACCACCCACCTAATATTATCAAAATGGGGAGCAAGAGAACTGAAAAAGAACTGAAATTCTGGGGAAACTCAGCAGGTCTGGCAGCATCCGTGGAGAGAGAAAGCAGAGTTAACATTGCAAGAGGGTTTCTGCTCTTCGTGCGTTAACGGTGTTTCTCTCTCCACAGACAGTGACAGACGTGCCGAGTTTCTCCCGCAATTTCTGTTTTGTTTGTTTCTGCAACTGCAGTTCTTTGTTTTAGTTTAAGGACCATTCAGCCCCTCTCGCCTGCTCTGTCAATCAACAGAACCATGCCGATCTGATTGTCATCTCAAATCCACATCCCCACTTACCCTGATAACTACTCCGCCCCCCCCCCCCACCTCACCCCCTTGCCTAACAAGAATATCCCTCCGCCTTAAAAATGCTCAAGTAATCTACTTCCACCTGTTTTTCAGGAACAGGAATTCCACCAACTCACCATTATTTCAGATTTTTTTAAAAAACCTATTTTAAGTGATCAGCCCCTGACCCTTCATTGCGACTATTTTCAACAATGGTATTACACACCTCTGGAGCAGGTGGGATTTGTGCCTGGGTCTCCTGGCTCACAGGTAGGGACATTACCACTAAGATTAGATTTTTTAGATTAGATTACATTACAGTGTGGAAACAGGCCCTTCGGGCCAACAAGTCCACACCGACCCACCGAAGCGCAACCCACCCATACCCTTACATTTACCCCTTACCTAACACTACGGGCAATTTAGTATGGCCAATTCACCTGACCTGCACATCTTTGGACTGTGGGAGGAAACCGGAGCACCCGGAGGAAACCCACGCAGACACGGGGAGAACGTGCAAACTCCACACAGTCAGTCGCCTGAGGCGGGAAATGAACCCGGGTCTCAGGCGCTGTGAGGCAGCAGTGCTAACCACTGTGCCACCGTGCCGCTAAACACCAATAGCTCTCTCAGCTGCAATCTCCCATTAGAGGAATCATGGTCTCCGCATCCACTCCTCATATTGTTTCAATCAAGTCACCTCCTTATCCTAAACTTCCAACAGGTATACAATGCTCACTGGAGACTGAGACAACTTAAACTGCTGACTCATTGCGGCAAAATCAACTGACAGAATGATCGAATTTCCTTTAATTCCACTTGTTACAGGTTGAGTTCAGCCTTTCCGTATCAGACTTGCTTCATATTCCCACAGTCCTACTCCTGATCAGTTTCTAGCCCAACTCCATTTGAGCTGATAACTGAAATAATCCCACCCCCACTGAAGCCTGTCACCATCTCGTGTTCCCTTACAAATACACACGGCAGCTGATCCTAGTGAACCCCTGCATTCCCTGCCACCTGCTTCCCCTTTCCCAAGTATTTAGCTGTCCTGCCTCCATCTTTCCCCCACTCTAGGTTTTGAATCCTTACTGTCTAGTCACAAGTCTTGTGGAATTGTTGTGGTCTCTCTCAAAGTCACGGATGAGGTACTAGTGGCCATGAGAAATGATCCCTCCTTAGCCTCTGCAGCAGCCTTAATTGGGCATCATGGTAGCTCAGTGGTTAGCACTGCTGCCTCACAGCACCAGGGACCAGAGTTTGATTCCAGGCTGTGTGGAGTTTGCTCTTTCTTCCTACTTCTGTGTGGGTTTCCTCTCACAGTCCAAAGATGTGCAGGTTAGGTGAGTTAGCCATGAGGAAATTCAGAGATAAGGTGGGATGCTCTTC